>NC_132858.1:53734277-54069277 GCF_048164855.1 Canis lupus baileyi
CAGTGGCACTGGTTTTCTTGAAGTGATCCTCCATTCTCATTAGCAGTGTGTTCAAGCTGCCTTTGCTGAACATCCAGAACTAAGCATTGTCAATCTTAATAATTATAGTTATTCTAGTGGGTGAAAAGTGGTATCTTGTTACATTTCTTTCATGCATAATGATGTTGAACACTGCTCATGTATACATTGGGCATATACATTTTTTCTGATATTTAATTGAGATTCAGAAAATAGCTAATTGATTTCTGCACATGACTAAATCAGTAACATGCAAATTCAGGAACAAAAGAGGGAGAATCACTATTTCTGCACATGAACTGAGGCTAATCAAGGGGAGGTTTGCAGAGCAAAATGTATAAACCAGGAATGAGATGGGACTCAGCACTATAGGGATGCTGAATATCCCAAGTGTGTTAGAATCCATTCCTGAATCCCAGTGGTTGTCTTGAATGTTCCACGATAAACTTCTTTTTCTTACTTCAACAAGCTCAAAATAGTTTGTTATATTTCATGAAAAACAACTTTAAAAATCCCCCAATTGTTTGATTATTAATTTTTTAGCCTATTACGAGTTTCCATATCTTTTAGTTTCCATGTACTGGAAATTGCAGAAAGGATCTTTACCTGAATGTTTTACCTACCTTAATTAAAGTAAATCAAAACTGCATGTATGACAAACACAACCTTGAGCAGCATTCCAATTATCTTCAAGGAAATATCCACAATGTGTCTTTTGCATATTTTTAGGGAAAAAAAATAGTTGGCCCAAACAGAAGTAGATTGAAAAAAATGAGTAGTTTGAAATCCATATTTTCAGACCACATATTTCATGTGTTTTGTTAAATTTTCTGTGTAAATAACCATTTTAATGTGTAATGGGAGAGGCTTGCAATTTTTATGTATTTTTAATATTTTATGTATTTATGAATTTATTTGAGAGAGAGAGAGAGAACACAAGTCAGGGGGAGTGACAGAGAGAGAGGGAGAAGCAGACTCCCTACTAAACAGGAGTCTAATGTGGGTCTCAATCCCAGGACCCTGACATCATGACCTGACCTGAAGGCAGAATTTTAAACCATGGAGGCCACCCAAACACCTTTCTTTATTTTTTAATTTATATTTCAATCATTGCCAACAATGATAGTTTAATTTCTCCCTCCCTGTTCTGTACACTTTTTTCCTGTCTTATTGCATTAGCTAAGATTTCCAGTATGAGGCTGAGTAGTAGTGGGGAGATGGAATATCCTTATCTTGTCTCTGATCTTAGGGAGAAAGCATCCAGTTTCCCACCGTTAGGTAAAATATTTGCTGAAGATCAGAGGCAAGATGGTGGAAGAGGCCCCCATTTCATCTGGTCCACCAAATTTAGCTAGATAACTTTGAAACCATCCAAAACACCTATGAATTCAACCTGACATGTGAAGAAAATACAGCTGAAATTCTACAAATATAAAAGTGACCACTTCCTACAAGGTAGGAGTGTGGAGAAGAGAAACAGGGGAGATATATCAGAAGATAAATGGTGGGGGAGGGATCTTCTGTAAGCCAGCTGCAGGAAAGTGTTACAGTCCTGGGGCTCAAAATCGGGACCTTTAGAAATCTGCTCCTGAGAGAGTCATCCCTGCCTGAAAAGTGCTCAGTGATGAAACAGAGCAGAATCACAGAAGAGACAGTGAGGTCTCAATATTTCTAGAGGCACAGAACAGGGGCATCTGAGCTGGCAAAGTTCCCAAGCATTGGAGCAGGGAAATGAGTTTAGGTCAGTAAACCCAGGAGAAGGCTCAACTTGTGCCATAAACTGCAAACCCCAGTCAGATAAGGGGACAGCTGTCAGTGCTGGGGTCCTGCAAACGACTGGAACGCAGCAACCCTCCACTTTCATCTGGGAGAGTCTGAGCGGGTGTGCACTTCAGTAGTGGGTGCTCTCTGTGCCAGGGCCCTGCAACACACAGAACCAGGGTGACCTTCTACTTCCTCTGGGAGGAGTGGAGCAGGTGCATGAACAAGCAGGTAAAACCACTCCTGTCTTTCAAATTCTGCAAATAAACATCTCCCTATCCGCCCCAGAGGAGGATCTGAGCAAATGGGTACTATACAAATTTGCAGTTTGGCATCCACTGGGAGCTATTGGCTCTGGGGCTGGAGATCTGGCCACTGCCATTTTTCCCCTTTCACCCTCAAGAGAAGTATGGCCTCCAGGGAACAAAGACCACACAGGGCAAGCTGCTTATACTGAGACCCACCAACTTTCTTTTTTAATTTTTATTTTTTTTTTACTTTTTAAAGATTTTATTTATTTATTCATGAGAGACACAGAGAGACAGAGATAGGCAGAGACACAGGCAGAGGGAGAAGCAGACTCCATGCAGGGAGCCTGATGTGGGACTCGATCCCAGGACCCCAGGGTCACAACCTGGGCTGAAAGTGGTGCTAAACCACTGAGCCACCCGGGCTGCCCCAGACACACCAACTTTCAAGGAGTGTGGCATCTCTGTTTAGGCACAGACACCTCAGAATCAGCACAGCAGGCCCCTTCTCCCAGAACACCAGCAAGTTTACTGACCAAACAGGAAAGAAGAATTCAGGACTCAGAGAAGATAGTATATAGAATTCGAGGTTTTTTTCTTATGATTTGTTTATCTTTCAGGTTAAAATTTTTTCCAATATTCTTTCTTTTTTTCCCATCTTAACTATAATATTTTAACAACTCTTCCTTTTTATTTTTTTTTTCTTTTTTGACTTTCAGATTTTACAATTGCATGTTATAGATATATTCTTCATCTTTTGCTTCCTTTCACCATATTCAACTATATATATATAGTTGTTTTTTAATAATTTTGGAATTTATTACCTTATAACATACCAAAATACACTCAGAACCAAGTGGATTGCTGTCTTGGTCCAATCTGTGAGATTATATTCTCTCCCCCCCCCCCTTTTTAAATTTTTTAAAATTTGTTTTTCTTTTTTGTTGTCTTTTTTCTTTTATTTTCTGGTCCCTGACTTCTTCAGAATTGTCTAGTATGTATCTTGCTTGGGTTATGGTTTTTATTTTTACTCTGCTCACTCATACAGCCATTCTGCACTGGACAAAATGACTAGAAGGAAGAATTCACCACAAAACAAAGAACCAGAAGTAATATTTTTTTCCACAGACCTAATGGATATGGATTTAAGTACAATGTCAGAGATAGAATTCAGGATTATAATTTAAAATTTTCTAGTTGGTCTTGAAAAAAGCATAAAAGACTCTAGAAAATCTCTTACTGCAGAAATGAAATCTAATCAGGCTGAAATTAAAAATACTCTAACTGAGATGCAGTCTACACTGGATGTTCTAACATCTAGGGTAAATGAGACAGAAGAGAGAGTAAGAGACGTAGAAGACAACACAATGGAAGGAAGGAAGCTGAGGAATAGAGAGAAAAAACAACTAAGAGCCCACTAGGGGGGAGACTCTGAGAATTAAGCAATAGTTTGAAAAAAAAAAAAAATCTGTATTATTGGTATTCCAGAGGTTCTGGAGAGAGAGAGGACCAGAAAGGATGTTTGAACAAATAATAGCCAAAAACTTCCCTAATCTGGGAAGGAAACAGGCATTAATATCCAAGAGATAGGGAAGACTCATCCCAAAATTGACAAAAACTGATCAACACCCAGACATATAATTGTGAAGCTTGCAATCTTCAGAGATAAAGAGAATATAAGAGATTCCTAACATATAGTTGGGGAGGATATTAGATTAACAGCAGACCTATCCACAGAGACCTGGCAGGCCAGGAAGGGCTGGAATGATATATTCAGGGTACTAAATGAGAAAAGCATGAAGCCAAGAATACTTTATCTAGCAAGACTGAGATTCAGGGGATCCCTGGGTGGTGCAGTGGTTTGGCACCTGCCTTTGGCCCAGGGCGCGATCCTGGAGACCCCGGATCGAATCCCACGTCAGGCTCCCGGTGCATGGAGCCTGCTTCTCCCTCTGCCTATGTCTCTGCCTCTCTCTCTCTCTCTCTCTCTATGTGACTATCATAAATAAATAAAATTAAAAAAAAATTTTTTAAAAAAAGACTGAGATTCAGAATGGAAAGAGCGATAAAGAGCTTCCAGGACAGAAAGAAACTGAAAGAATATGTGACCATGAAACCAGCCCTGAAGGAATATTAAGGGGGATCCTGTAAGCAAAGAAGGACCCCAAAGAAACAGGCAATTTGCAGAAACAGGTACTGTACAGGCAATATATTGACAGTAAATTCATATCTTGCAAAAGTCACTCTGAATGTGAATGCGCCAAATGCTCCAGTCAAAAGACACAGAGTTTCAGACTGAATAAAAAAGCAAGACCCATCTATATATTGTCTTCAAAAGACTCATTTTGGACCCAAGGACACCTTCAGACTGACAATGATGGGGTGGAGAACTGTTTGCCATGTAAATAGTCCTCAAAAGAAAGTTGGGGTAGCAATCCTCATATCAGATAAATTACATTTTAAACCAAAGATTGTACTAAGAGATGAAAAGGGACACTATATCATACTTAAAGAGTCTATCCAACAAGACGACCTCTAAAATATTTATTCCCCTAATGTGGGAGCAGTCAAGTATACCAACTAATTAATAACCAAAGTAAAGAGACACATAGATAATAATGCATTAATAGTAGGAGATTTCAACACTCCACTCTCAACAAAGGACAAATTTTCTAAGCAGAAGATCACCAAAGAAACAGGGTTTCGAATGAGATTCTAAACCAGATGAACTCCATAGATATATAAGGAACACTCTGTCCTAATGCAACAGAATACACATTCTTCTCAACTTTGCATGGCACTTTCTCCAGGACAGACCACATACCGGGTCACAAATCAGATTTTAACCAATAACAGGAGATTGGGATTATTCCCTGCATATTTTCAGACCACAGTGCTTTGAAACTAGAACTCACAAGGTGAGATTTGGAAGGAACTCAAACACTTGGAGGTTATAGAGCATCCTACTAAAAAAATGAATGGGTCAGCCAGGAAATTAGAGAAGAACTAAAAAGATTCATGAAAACTAGGGATCCCTGGGTGGCGCAGCGGTTTGGCGCCTGCCTTTGGCCCAGGGCGCGATCCTGGAGAACCGGGATTGAATCCCACATCGGGCTCCCTGCATGGAGCCTGCTTCTCCCTCTGCCTGTGTCTCTGCCTCTCTCTCTCTCTCTGTGACTATCATGAGTAAATAAATAAAATCTTTAAAAAAAAAAAAAAAAAAGATTCATGCAAACTAGTGAAAATGAAAGCACAAATATTCAAAATCTTTGGGATATAGCAAAGGTGGTCCTAAGAGGGAAGTACATTCCAATACAAGTCTCTCTCAAAAAATTGGAAAAATCTCAAATACACAAGCTAACCTTACACTTAAAGGAGATGGAGAAAGAACAGCAAATAAAGTCTAAACTAAGCAGGAAAAAATAATAATAAAGATTAGGGCAGAACTTAACAAAATTCAGACCAGAAGAACTATAGAACAGATCAATGAAACCGGAGATGGTTCTTTGAAAAAATTAATTGTTCTATGAGGCCAGCATTACCTTGATCCCAAAACCAGACAAAGACCCCACCAAGAAGAGAATTACAGACCAATATCCCTGATTAACATAGATACAAAAATTCTCACCAAGATACTGTCTATAGGATCCAACAGTACATTAAGGATCCAACAGTACATTAAGAGGATTATTCACCACCACCAAGTGGGCTATATCCCTGGGAAGCAAGGATGCTTCATCATTCATAAAGCACTCAATGTGATAGATCACATAAAAGAAAAGACAAGAACCATATGACCTTCTCAATAGATGCAGAGAAAGCATTTGACAGAACACAGCATCCTTTCCTGATTAAAACTCTTCAAAGTGTAGGGATAGATTGAACATATATCACTCTCATAAAAGCAATCTATGAAAAACCACACTGAGTATCATTCTCAGTGGGAAAACATTGAGAGCTGTCCCCTAAGTCAGGAACAGGACAGGGGTGCCCACTCTCACCACTGTTGCTCAACATATTATTAGAAGTCCCAGCCTTAGAAATAAGACAACAAAAAGAAATAAAAGGAATTCAAATTGGCAAATAAATCAAATTCTTACTCTTTGCAAATTACATGATACTGTATATAGAGAGCCCAAAAGACTCCACCCCAAAATTGCTAGAACTCAGACAGCAATTCAGCAATGTGGCAGGATACAAAATCAATGCACAGAAATCAGTTGCATTTTCTATACACTAACTGAGATTGAAGAAAGAAATTACAGAACAGATTCAATTTACAATTGTACCCCAAACCATAAGGTACCTAGGAATAAACATAACCAAAAAGAAAGAATCTGTACTCTAAAAACTACAAAACACTTATGAAAGAAATCGAGGAAGACACAAAGAGATGGCAAAACATTACATGCTCATGGATTGGAAGAATAAATATTGTGAAAATATCTATGCTACCCAGGGCAACTTACACGTTCAATGCAATCCCTATCAAAATACTATGGACTTTCCTCACAGATTTGGAACAAGTAATTCTAAGATTTGTATGGAAACACAAAAGACCTTGAATAGCTGCAGGGATGTTGAGAAAGAAAACCAGAGCTGGGGGCATCACAATCTCAGACTTCAAGCTATATTACAAAGCTGTGATAATCAAGACAGTGTGGTACTGGCACAAAAACAGACACATAGACCAAAGGAACAGAAAAGAGAACCCAGAAATGGATCCTAAACATTATGGTCAACTAATCTTCAATAAAGCAAGAAAGTATATCCAATGGGAAAAAAGACAATCTCTTCAATAGATGGTGCTGGGAAAATTGGACAGCCACACGCAGAAGAATGAAATCGGACCATTCTCTTACACCAGACACAATGATAAACTCAAAAGGGTTGAAAGATCTAATGTGAGACAGGAATCTATCAAAATCCTAGAGGAGAACACTGGCAACAATCGTTTTGACCTTGGCTGCAATTTCTTGAAAAACGTGTCTCTAAAGGCAAGGGAAACCAAAGAAATAATCAACTATTGAGACTTCATCAAGACAAAAAGCTGCACAGCTAAGGAATCTGTCAACAAAACTAAAAGGCAACCTACAGAATGGGAGAAGACATTTACAAATAACATAACAGATAAACAGATAAAAGGCTAGTGTCCAAGATCTATAAAGAACTTATCAAACTCAACACCCAAAAAACAATCCAGTCAAGAAATGGGCAGGAGGCATGAAGAGACATTTCTCTGAAAAAGAGTTACATATGGCCAACGAGCACATGAAAAAATGCTCCATATCACTTGTTTTTTCATGGATGAGTATTGGATTTTTGTTGATTTTTTTTCTGCAGCTATTAACCTGACCATATGGTTTTTCTTTTTTTGACCTATTGATATAATTAATTAAAATTATTGGTTTTCTAATGTTAACTAGCCTTGAATATCTGGAATATATTCTACTTGGTCATAGTGTATATTTCTTTATACATACTGTTGGATTCAATATTGTGTTGAGGATTTTTACATTTAGCTCACAAGAGATATTGGCCTTTCCTGTAATGCCTTTGTCTAGTATTAGTATTACAGTACCTCATCATAGAATGAAGTAGGAAGTGTTCTTTTCTCTACTATTTTCTTTATAGATCATAGAGAATTGGTACCATTTCTTCCTTAAATGTCTGTAGACTTCACCATTGAAAACGTCTGAACCTGGTACTTTCTGTTTTGGAAGGTTATATTTTTTATTCAATTTAGTTAACAAATATTAAGATATTGGTAATTTGTGTTTTCTCTCTTTTTTTTCTTGGTTACTTTCCTGGGGTTTTATCAATTCTATTGATTTTTCAAAGAACTAGCTTTGGGTTGTGTTGATTTTCTGTACTATATTCCTATTTTCAATGTCATTAATTTTGCTCTGACATTTTTTTTTCATCTTTTTTACTTATAACTTAATTTGCTCTTTTTTTCTTTTTTCCTAAAATATCAGCTTGCATTAGTTATTTTAGGTCTCTCTTCTTTTGTATGATTTACATTTGAACCTGTCCATTTACTTTAGTGCTACTTTCACTACATCCCACAATTTCTGATAGGTTGTATTTTTGTTTTCATTTAGCACAAAATATTTTTAGTATCACTTGAGACCTCTTTGGTGTAATTGGTATAGAAGTGTGATTTTTTTAATGTCCTCACATTTAAGGATTTGCCACCTATATTTTTGTTATTAATTTCTCATTTAATATAATTGCGGCCTAAAAGCACACTTTGTGTAATTTCTATTCTTTTAAATTTAAGTTGTATCCTCTGGCTCAGAATTTGGTCTATAATGGTCACTGTTCCATGTAAGCCTAAGAAGTATGTGTGTTCAGCCACTGTTGGATGAAGTACTCTATAAATGTCAATTAGATCCAGTTGATTGATGGTGCTGTTCAATTCTGCTATGTTCTTTCTGATTTTCTATCTGTTGGATCTGTCAATTACTGATAGAGGAGTGTTGAGGTCTCCAGCTAGGAGAGTAGATTCATCCACTCCTCTCTGCAATTCCATCAGTTTTTGCCATATGTATTTTGATACTGTGTCATTAAACAAGATTGTTATAGCTCCTTATAGAATTCACATCTTTATCATTACAAAATTCTTCTCTTTATCTCTGACAATTTTCCCTGCTCTGACAGCCACTTTGACTAAAATTAATATACCTACTTCATCTTTCTTTTGATTGTTAATAGCATGGTATAGCTTTCTCTATCCCTTTACTTTTAATCTATATCTTATACTTAAAGCAGTTTTCTTACAGAAAACATATAGGTAAGTCTTTTTGCTATATTCCACTCTGATAGCCTCTGTCATTCTCTGTCTTTTATTTGGTATATTTAAATTATTGGTATTTTAATTGATTATTGATATAGCTATATTAATATCTACCACATATGGAACTGTTTTATACTCGTTGCCCTTGTTCTTTGGGGGGTGTGTGTGTGTTCTCCTTTTCTACCTTCTCTGGCTTTATCTTAGCAATTAAATAATTCCATTTACTCCTGTTTTAGCCTATTAATTATACTACCTTTTAATTTTTTCTTAGTGGTAGTCCTAGAGTTTGCAATAGACATTTACAGCCGAGTCCACTTTGGGTAACATTATACCTGCCTTACAGGTAGTGCAAATACAACAAGGCATTCCCAATGCTTCTTCCCACCCCTTAAAATATGGCTGTAGTTCTCACCAACAGTGCAGAAGGGTCCTTATTTTTCCATATTCTCACCAACATTTGTTTCTTGTGTTTGTGATCTTAACCATCCTGGGAGGTATAAGTGATATCTCATTGTAGTATTGATTTGCATGATAGTGATGTTGAGCATCTTTTCATGTGTCTCTTGGTCATCTATATGTCTTTTTTAAAAAAATTTATTTATTCATTCATGACAGACATAGAGAGAGAGAGGCAGAGGCACAGGTGGAGGGAGAAGCAGGCTCCATGCAGGGAGCCTGATGCAGGACTCGATCCCAGAACTCCAGGAACATACCATAGACTGAAAGCAGGCACCAAACCACTGAGCTACCCAGGTGTCAAACTGCTGAGCCACCCAGGCATCCCTCTAAATGTCTTATTTGGAAAAATGTCTATTCAGATGCTGTGCCCATATTTTATTTCTTTTGTTTATTTATTCATGAGAGACGCACTGAGAGAGGCAAAGACACAGGCAGAGGGAGAAGCAGACTCTCTGCAGGGAGCCTGATGTGGGACTTGATCCTAGGACCCCGGGATCACACCCTGAGCTGAAGGCAGACACTCAACCACTGAGCCACCCAGGCATCCCTGTGCCCATATTTTAATCAGATTTTTGTTTTGTTTTGTTTTGGTATTGAGTTGTATAAGTCCCTTACATATTTTAGATATTAATCATTTATAGGATATATCATTTGCAAATATCTTCTCCTGTTCAGTAGGTCGCCTTTTTGTTTTGAGAGAATAGATAGAGAAGATGGGGGGGAATGTGATATAGCTATATCTATATATCTATATATTTAGAATAGAATAATATTATAATAATGAAACCGTACCATTTGCAACAACACAGATGGACCCAGAGGATATAACACTAAGTGAAATAAGTCAGAGAAAGACAAATAGCATGGAATAGCACTGAATTCACTCATATGTGGTATTTAAGAAGCAACACAAATGAGTGAAGGAAAAGAGAGAAAGAGGCAAACCAAGAAACAGACTCTTAACCATAGTGAACAAATTGGTGGTTACCAGAGGGGAGGTGGGGGTGGGGAACAAAGGGAAATACTTAAAGGGGATTAAGAGTACACTTACTTTGATGATCACTGAGTAATGGACAGAATTGTCGAATCATTATTTTACACACCAGAAGCTAATGTAACACTGTTTGTTAATTACATTTCAATTTAAAAAAATGAAAAAAAACTCTATTGTGATTCATTTGTCCATGTATTATTGTGACTGAATACATTCATGCTATTATTATTTGAACAAATTGGTATCTGTTAGGTCAATTAAAAATAATCTAAAAGATTTTCTTTTACTTTTATTTATTCCTTCTATAATGTTCTTCTTTTCTTTATGAATATCTGAATTCCTGACTGACAATAGTTTCATTCTGTCTAAAGAACTTCTAACATTTCTTGCAAGGCAAATATGCTGTCAACAAATTCCTCCAATTTTTGTTTTCTGAGAAAGTCTTTATTTGTCCTTCATGTTTAAAACTTTTTGAATATAGAATTCTAGGTTGGTGATTTTTTTGTTTTTTATCTTAACACTTTAAATATCTCACTGCACTCTCTTCTTGTTCGTTTTATTTCTGAGAAAATCTTCAATTTAATCTTTCTCTTTATCTCTTTATAGGTAAGGTGCTTTTCCCTCTGACTTCTTTCAAGATTTTCTTTTTTCTTTTTTTCCCCTCTAAAGTTTTTTTTTTTTTAAGATTGTTTTTTATTTATTCATGAAAGACAGAGAGAGAGAGAGAGGCAGAGACATAGGCAGAAGGAGAAGCAGGCTCCATGCAGGAAGCCCAATGTGGGACTTGATCCCGGAACTCCAGGATCACACCCTGAGCCAAAGGCAGATGCTCAACTGCTGAGCCACCCAGGCATCCCAACACCCCGAAGTTTAAATATGACATGCCTAGGTGCTGATTTTTGGTGTTTGCTTATCCTTCCATAAGCTTCTTGGATCTGCATTTTGGTGTTCGTCAATAATTTTGAGAAAATCTCAGCCATTATGACATCGAATATTTATTTTTTTGGTTTTTTGTTTTGTTTTTCTCTCTTCTCTTTCTGGTAAGCCTACTACACATACATTATACCTTTTATAATTGTAAGTTGTTGGGTACTTCATTCTATTTATTATTATTATTATTAAATCATATATGGAGAGAATCAGGGGAGAGGGGCAGAGGGAGACAGAGAGAGAATCTTTTTTGTTTTTTTTTTTTAAGATTTCATTTATTTATTCATGAGAGACACACAGAGAGAGGCAGAAACACAGGCAGAGGGAGAAGCAGGCTCCATGCAGGTTGCCGGACGTGGGACTTGATCCCAGGACTCCAGGATCACGCCCTGGGCCTAAGGCAGGCACTAAACCGCTGAACCACCTAAGGATTCCTGAGAGAGAAAATCTTAAGCTGGCTCCACACCCAGTGGAGACTGATGCAGGACTTGATTTCAGGATCCTTGAATCATGACCTGAGCTGAAATCAAGAATTGGCCATTTAACCCACTGAGCCACCAGGTGCCCCATATTTATTTTTTTTTACCATTATATATATATATATTTTTTTTTCTTTTGACATTTCAGTTTTGAATGTTTCTATTGATATGTCTTCAAATTCACTGCTTCTTTCTGGGGATGTTCTTACATGTTACCCACTTACTCAATTAGAGTCTATAATCATAGTTATTATATATTTTTGGTCTGCTGTGCCACATCTGAGTTTGTACTGATACTGAGTCAGTCTCTTCTCTGTGCTTTTCCCCTCCCCTTTTAACACGGCTTGTAACTTTTTATCGAAACTTGTAGGCGATATATTGGGTAAAAGGAACTGAGCTACATAAACTGTTGTGTGGTTTTATGATGATCTGGCCAGCAGTTAGGCTCTGTTTACTATTTACAATTGCTGTGTGTTCAGAGGTTAAAATATGCTCTGGTGTCCCGTTTTTCTCACTGTATTATCTATCGGTATCCTTAGAGACTCCTTCACTAGGATCTGAGGCTTGCAATTCTTTTAACTATAATCCTATGTTATTACACAAGAGCCCTGTTGATGTTGTAGGAGGAAGGGAGGGAAGGGAGATGCATGCTCCTAAGCTATGTGAAGTCTCAGTCTTCAATTAGCCTGTTTTGGGTATTTCCCTTTCCCCATGTTAAAGGCCAGATGAGGCTACCATTGGGTGTTTACCTTCCCCCAGGTAGGTTAGATTTTTATAACATAGTTTTGGTGAGGATAGGCCTTGGTAAGGAGAACAGAAAGCCTGGGTGTATTTCAAAATGATTGCTTTCCCATGGACCTGCATGAAGCTCCACGGCATCTCCTCTGACTATCACTTTGAGAAACTGGGTAAGTATTCTTGAAATCAATTCATGAAAGTGGGGAGGGGGGGACATAAGATTGGGGGCCCCTGTGGAGTTTAACTCTCAACCACTCTGAAGCTCCAGCACTTTGTCAATCACAGTTGAAAGTGTTCTCATAGATTCTCATTTTAGCTGGAAACCCTGCTCCAGGCCTTCTCCCCCTATGCTGTGATTTTCCATATCTTCTTATCTGTCTTTTCAGTCTGAGGGGCAGCAATTTCCCCTGTGTCCTCAAATATCTGACAGATCTAAAATGAGTTGTTAATCTTTAGTTTCTTGAGGTTTTTCTTGGTTTTGTTTTTTCTTTTTGTTTTGTTTCTTGTGAGGATAAGAAGGATGGCTTCCAAGCACCTTCCATGTAGGAATAGGACTTTCCAATTAAATGTCTATAACTAGTAACACTAAGAAATGTTTTCCTGAGTTAGCATTTCTGATCATCTCTGCAGTAATTTCACTCTGGTCTGAGGTGAGATCATTACACCAGCCTCAAAACCAGGTCTATAGCTTCCTAACTGAGTCCTAGTCCTTCTGTTCATTTACTCAGGTTTACTGGATATGTAGAATTAAGTCACAGAATCTGACCATTATGCTGAGATGTTGGGTCAAATGAAAGTACCAGTGGAGCAAATGGTCTATTTCTGAGCCCTCAGAGCATATCTTCGGGATGCCATTATGTGCAAGACAGACACACATAGGATCTGGTGATATGTCCAACACTGTAAAGTTAGAATGATGCCTGCACCCTATCAAGACAAAGGAAAGGTTTCTCTTAATGAATTGTGTAAGGTGCACCACTGATCAATAAACCAGTAATATAGTGATTCCCCCATTCTACAAATCTCAAATCAGTGCTCATTTGCATATGTGTATTCTCCCAAAGATGAGGGCCATGTCTCTCATGGTCACTCTTCTATCCCCAGGACATAGTATCAGGATTGCATCAGCTGCTCATAGCTATTTGTGAATTAAACAGGTAAAAGAATAAGTTGTTATTTTTTTTTTATCTAATCATAAGCCTATAAAGAGCCTGATGGTACAGCCTTAGAATTGTAGAAATTGTTAGAGTATCAGCATGTGAGTTTTTACAGCAACTTCATTTAGAAGGGGACATGGGGTGGGGGACGTAAGTGGCACAATGAATGTCACCAGATGAGCTTTGGGAGTCCTTGACCCCCAGACACTTTGTGAAAATATTTTGCGTAGACATGTGTTTGTGTGAAAAGAGCCATGATTCTCATTAAGACAACTATGTAACAAGCAAGAGTATAATAGTATAAAGAGCAGGTAAACGCTCTGAGAATTCATGCTTCACCTGCGAAAGTCCCCTTCTTCTAGTGAGTGGGAAACATTAGAGAGCATATATAGGGACCAAAGAGACAGACAGACCTGCACAGATCTAATGCTGAGCCTCACCCACCATGTTCACAATGACTCCCGGAGAGGGGGTGAACAGATCCAATAATTAGCTGAGGAAGCTTTTCTTTTTTCTTTTTCTTTTTCTTTTTTTTTCTTTTTCTTTTTCTTTTCTTTTTCTTTTTTTTTCTTTTTCTTTTTTTTAGGTTTAAGGTTGTTTGAGATACATCACTAGTATCCACTTATATAACAGATGATAAGTCCTTCCATTTTTATTTTTATTTTTTTCATTTTTATTTTGACACAAAGTATCTACTTAATGTGTTAAAGTTTATCAGCTAATGAGTAATTGTCATTAAACAGCTAAATTACAGAAATAACAGAGAGAAGATTCAAAACCCATAATATTTTCATGTTTACCATAGTTGATTTAGGTACTCGTCTATGGACATCAACTCTGGCATTTTAAGTAACATTTCAGGGAGGTTGTTCCTCCCCACTGTCCTGCTCCCCTCCAATTGCTCACATGGCCTTTTCCTTTACCTTCACCCTCCGAGGCAAAAAAAAAAAAAAAAAAAAAAGGCCACTATGTCTTGACTCTCTTCACTCAGAAAAGGGTAAGACTGCAAAGAGAATTAGATATCATAAAGGTTGAGCATACAACTCGAGGCACCAGAAGAGAAGATATTTTTACAGAGTTAGAAGGAGGTGGGAAGCCATCACTCCAGGGAAGGTCAGCAGCATCCTTACCCATGGCAGCCAAATATCGCCTTCGTAATTGGACCATTTACCTCTCAGAACTGTGACAAGGGTTGCTCATCTGCACTTGTCAGACCTTTAAACACCTCGACTGATCAGGGAGCTTAAAACTGAAAGAGTCTATTAATTAGTGCTAATTGATTCCACCTGATGTGACTTTACCTTTAAACATCCACAGCATGCCCTGCCTCCTGACAGGTGAGGAATGCTTTGTATATTTGGTAGATAGGAAAAATAAAACGTCCTGGGCTAAACAGGGACAAATAATTTTAGCAGGGAAAATCAGCGTCTGTGGATTTTTTGTATGTCTCTCTGACTCCTTAAAGTCCACGGTCCGTTGCTGGGACAGTTTGTCCAGACATGGTTCTGAGAATTGCTAGCTGAAGCCAGGGTCCATTCTTAGAAGGGTTTGAAAAAACACAACTTGTCAGAAAGCTTTGATTATTAGACAATACTGTTAGCTGGGAGATTAAGAATTTTTCACTATGCATATTGTATATTATTAGGCATTATATATATTTTAATCAGAATATCATATTTTTAAATGAATAGTTCAATACATGTTATAAAACTCCTGCTCATCACAATTCTCCATCCCACCCCATATATGATTAAAAGCATAAATACCAAATTCTATTTATCTTGTTCTAATTTTCTCATTCATTAACAACAGTTTGCTCCAGCAAGACAAATCTGATGAGCAGACTGCACTGTGCACATTTGGCAAATGTATCCCTCTAGCATGACTGGAAGTACTTGAGGAGACCTTAGAAGTGAATAACATGAATAACAATTGAGGAGATGTTCTAGAGAAAATTAGTGTGGAGACAAGTTCCCATTCCTACATTTCAAGAAGCACAAAGCTCTTTAGGGATCTAACAACTTGTCCAAAATTCCCAGCCAGACTTCATTTCTTTCTTGTGCCCCATTATGCTGCTGGCAATGTCTCAGACATAGGCTATGGCTCCCATTCTTCAGTCAGAGCATCAGCAGCAACTCTGTGGCCATACACTTCTCATAAAAGGTGTGAAGTTTGCATTCATCATCCACTACAATGAGTTTGTGGCAGCCAGTAGCTGGGAAAGAGACATTCAGCTTCATCCTAAAGCAGACTACCGCCTACAAGGTGCCACAAAAAAGAGTATTTATTTTTCTTTTTCAGAGGAAAACCGCACATATAGGACACATTTGAAATAGCAAAATAATGACAATCAAGCAGGCAACAGGAGATTTGAACTTCTACCCACACCTGGAGGTTGCCAGTCTAATAGCCTGCAGTGTGCAGAGGCTCTCCCAGGGCCTGGCCAAACACAAATTTGCACAGGTCCTCACTGGGTACTCAACAGCCAGAGCTATTGGCTGGGCAGGCATTTGTTTTGAGGTTTGCAACTTAGCAACCACTCCGTTCAGTGATTATTCCTTTCCATTTCCAAGGTGTCCAATGACTCCCATTCAAACACCTGGGTAGTACTCCACTGTTTCCATGTAGAAAGCTATACCTGCTGAAAGAAATGATGGATTATGCTAAATAACCTTCCAGCTACGATAGCAGGGTAAGTGCCAGTCTGATTCCCATTCTGTCAGATAACTATTGAGAAAACAGAATAATGAGCACAGAGAAAATCCTCATGGATGCTGGAACTAGGGAAGTGAGACAGATCCTGCGAGGAAACAAGACATTTCAGCTGCATATGGTGTGGATGGGGGAAAGGCAAAGAAAGGAGAAAACAGCTTCCAAGGAAGGAAACAAAGGATATGTTGCAGAAGCCCAATTACCCCCTGTTTAGGAGAGTCCAGAACTAGAAATGAGGGGTCCCAGGAGCACGTGTGGGCCCTGGAACATTCCAGAGAATGCTCAGCCTGGACATCGCCCTGGGGGCCCACACATCATCCTGATTATTCCGTCTCTACCTCACGGTGGAATCTTATCCAGGACACAGAGGAAATTCACAGGAATGAAGATTCTGAGCTGAAATTAAATTTACAGCAAATTTAAACTCTTCTGAATCACAAGACAATCTGGACAGGACCCATCTGAGTCCTTGTCTGAGGTGCACAGAGGTTCTCACCTAGAAGTATACATTTAAAAAAAGACCAGCTGGGAAATAAGGCACTTCTCTCAGAGAACACACAATGTACTAATGTATTTGTTTATCTTATGTCTCTTCAGTTACTCCACTAGGGCAGACACATTATCTGTTTTACTCCCTAGCGTAGTGATTCTGAATCAGGCACAACTTTTCCCCTGGAGCAACGTTAGCAATATGTAGAAACCTTTTTTGGTTGACATAACGTGGAAGGAGAGGGGTTGTTACTGGTACTTGGTGGGGGACTGCTGCCAAACATTCTACAATTCACAGGAGAGTGTCCCACAATGAGGAATTATCCAGTCAAAAATATTCATAATGTTGAGGTTGAGAAATCCTGCTGTACGATATCTCCAACACCTAGAATGTAATAGGTACACAGTAAATATTGTTGAATTAATGGATGGAGGGAAGGACAGATGGATGGACAGGACAGACAAATAAATGATTGGATGGATGGATGGATGATTGGGCAGATGGATGAATGGATCAATAGAAGAATGAATTGAAGATAACATTACTGAGCTGAATTTAACCTCTAGAGATTAAAAAAAGGTAACAGACTATTAATTTAAAATAATGGGGAGGAGCGGCACCTGGGTGGTTCAGTGGTTGAGCTGTTGGCCTTTGGATCAGGTTGTGATCCCAGGGTCCGGGGACTAAGTCCTGAATCAGGCTCCTCACAGGGAGCCTGCTTCTCCCTCTGCCTGTGTCTCTGTCTCTCTCTCTCTGTGTCTCTCATGAATAAATAAATAAAATCTCTAAAAAATAAATAATAATGGGGAGGAAACAAATATATGTCTATACATATTTTAGCACTTTGAAATTTGACATTTTTATGTAACTATAGGCACTGAGGCAGGAAAAGACTTACCGATAGATAAATAGATATAGATTAGATAGATAGATGATAGATAGATAGATAGATAGATAGATAGATAGATAGATAGATGATAGATAGATGATAGATAGATAGATAGATAGATAGATAGATAGATAGATAGATGATAGATAGATAAAAGTCTCAGGCACCTCCACAACACAACTGCCAAAGACAACATATAGGTGGCTACAGGTTTGGTGGGAAAGACAGGGAGCAAGGTATTTTAATCTCAGTTAAGTTTTGCAATGTGTGGCCATGTATGTAGGGATAAAGTGCTTGAACTTTTCAAGGGTTATTTCTAAGGAAAAGGTGTTATGACTAAATAAAAAAATAAGTCAAATCAGATAATTTAAGATTGGGAGGCAGCACTGACACAGAAGATTGTCCCAAAGCAATGGTATAGTCATTTGACTAAGTACTGTTAACATGTAAATGAAACGTTCTGCAAGTGAAAAAAGTGATGCTTGAACCGGAAACATAGACAAAATCCACAATAAAATCTGCCTATGAGATTGCAGCAAGGAAACTTGGGTTGAAACCATTTAAACATAAAAAACATTACAATCATTGGAGACAATATGGTCAACATTTAACAGATCTCAAATAGGAAAACAGCTTTCAAAATATCAGTACAGAAAAAGAAGTAAAAAACGAAAATATGGCAAACCCAACTAGACAACGTTTTAGGACCTACATGAAAGTAAGTTTTACAAGAGCAAAGACAAATTACAAACTAGAAAACAGACGAGCAATCTATGTGCATGGTGTGTGTAGCTGGGAATATATCCCAGTATCCCTTAAACATTAGAAAAAAACCTCTTCAAAAAAAAAAAAAAAAGAAAGAAAGAAAGAAGAAAGAAAAGAAAAGAAAAGAAAAGAAAAGAAAAGAAAAGAAAAGAAAAGAAAAGAAAAAAAAAAGAAAAGAAAAGAAAAGTAAAAGATGAGTCTCTCAGGAGAAAGCTGAACAGGAAAAATAAACGTGCACATAAATTCCAATGGCCAATAAATGCTCTCAAAATGTTCAACATTTACTTGTAATAATTACACTGTTCTCCTATATTATTTTACCCACATAAATGGAAATTTTTATAACAATTGAAATAACAATTATGCTCAGTATTGTGGAGCACAAGGATAGGGGCTCACCATGCTCCTTCTGCAAAAGTAGAACTTTGGACAAACCACCTGGAGGGCACTTAGGCAGCATGAGGAGACAACCTCAAAAAAAACACACACATTGTGATGAAGGGGCTTTATTTCTAGCAATTTGTCCTAAGGAATCAATCACAGATGTTTAAAAAGATGCATGTACAGTGCTGCTCTTTGCAGCATAATTTATAAGAGTGAAAAATTGGAAACAATCTAAATGGCTGCCAATAAGAAATTGGTTTTTTAAAATATGGAACTATAAACGATGATGAAATTCAAGAGAATGATTAGCAGTCATGTGCAAGAATACCAAATGAGGGATCCCTGGGTGGTGCAGTGGTTTAGCGCCTGCCTTTGGCCCGGGGCAATATCCTGGAGACCCGGGATCGAATCCCATGTAGGGATCCCAGTGCATGGAGCCTGCTTCTCCCTCTGCCTGTGTCTCTGCCTCTCTCTCTCTCTCTCTCTCTCTCTGTGTGACTATCATAAATAAATAAAAATTTAAAAAAAAAAGAATACCAAATGAAATGGAGAATCATCAGTGAGAGAAATAGGCTCAAAATAACGTATACTGCGACCCAGGTTTGATTAAAATACGTGTAAATATAATGCTAACTATTTAGCACATATGAAGTATGTGCAAGGAAGAGGGTTGAAATTAAATATAACATTATGTTATTGGAGACTCTTTAAGTCAACTCTACAAAACAAGAGTGGAGTGGAACATTACAAAGTTTTGATAAAACACAAGCATTTATTGGCCCTATAGAACAGTCCGTAGGAGGACGCTCACCACTCCTAGCTAGATGGAGGCTGCCTGAATGAATCACTTTACAAAGCCAACTCAATCTTCATAAAAGAAAAAAAGAAAGAAAAAAGTGCCTGCAGGACAATGGAATCAGGTGGAGATGCCAGAGATAGACTGATCTGTATACAAAAAATTAGCATTCGATAAAGATGCCACCAGAACTCAACAGAAAAAGTATGGGTGGTTTAATATAATGTTGGGAAAATTAGTTCACTGAATGAAAAAAAATAAAAATGGTTTTCAACCGAACATCATGTATAAAGGGGGAGTTTGGCTTTATTAATGACTTAAACATAAAAGTAAATTTTTTTAAGTTAATAGGAAATGTTGTAGGAGAACATTTTTCTGGTGGAGAGAGGAAGATTTATGAAGGAAAACTTCAGATATATATACCTAACAAAGAAAATGGTGAATTTTATTATTATAAAATTTAATGAGATCTCTTTACTTTTGACAGCTTTCTTTGAGGCATAATAGACACAAAGAACCACATGGATTTAATGTGCATGGTTGGATAAGCTTGGGCACCTGCAAACACTTGTGATACCAACCGTTGCACTATCAAGGGTTTCCTAGTGTCCCTTTGTTTTTGTTTTTGTTTTTGTTTTTGTTCTCGTTTTGTGGGGAGATCTACTCTTTTAGTGAGTTCTGAAGCCCAACACCACATTATTAACTACAGATCCTCTGCTGTATAGCAAATCTCTAGCACTTACTCATCTAGAACAGTTAGAAATCCATCCCCATTCAATAACGTTTATTAAACAATGCCAAAGCAGAAGAAGATATTTGTCATGCCCAAATGAAAGGGATGCATCTCTACAATAGCCAATAAAATCTTGCAAATAGTAAAGAAAACAATTACTTTAATTTTTAAAAAGGTAAAGATCATAAAGATACCTCACAGACAAGTAAGCCTA
The DNA here is from genome assembly GCF_048164855.1 of Canis lupus baileyi. Taxonomy (NCBI): domain Eukaryota; kingdom Metazoa; phylum Chordata; class Mammalia; order Carnivora; family Canidae; genus Canis; species Canis lupus. The sequence continues at coordinate 53,754,844 of NC_132858.1, forward strand.
GAAGTCTATAAAAATAGGAAAAGATGCTCAAATCAAACAGTAATCAGAGAAACACAAGTTAGAGCAGAAATAACACACCACTGTATACAAATCAGATCTGGAAAGCTTAGGAAGCTGGGAAATGCTGGAATGGATGCTCCTGCATTTGACATGCCCTGCCATGAGCATGTAGACTGGGAAGACATTCCAGAAACCAATCTGGTTGACAGCGGTGAGTCAAATATTTTTATATTTGTAACATAAGTCACAAAATGTTGGCTGCTGAGTAGAATTCCTTAAGATATCCTCACAGAAATGGATGAGTTGTTTATGCAAACAAAGCCAGGGAGTGGTTTTACCAAGTTGCCAAGTGGAGTCATACAATTGTACAACATGTTTTAAGATACAATTAAGGGAGAAATAGTCAAATAATAAATGCTGTGGTGTCAAGGGTAATAGGATATTGCTGTGAGGAAAGAAAGAACACAACGGATCTGATTTTCTCAATTCTTACTTCTCTCTGAGGACATCTGGAGCCCTGGCACTGTCACCAGGCCAAACTCTGAGAGCTTAATTCCTGAAATATTCAAGCAGTCTGTGAAGAAGATTCTGCTCTATATGCCCAAGGCAGAGTATCAGGATGTCTCAGGCTGGCAGCATCATTTAAAGTAATCCTGAAAAGTCATCCTGAGCACCTGGTTTGGGATCAGCACGGTGACTGGTTGTACAGCTAGTTAAAAACTTTATAAAAACTCTGGACCCCAAGGCCTGAGTCGGCTTCCCTGGGTGATAACACATCTCACATCTGTCTCTATGTCTTGCAGCTGGAAAGAAAAGCACAACCGTGCAACTCCCACAGGGAGGGACTGCTTGGAAGCCTGTACTTGACTTCTAGTCTTACTTTATAAGTATATCCTTTCTGCTATACTGTATCCTATGCTGCAATAATCCTATTTGTGAGGTAAACTTTAAGTTGAGGAGTGTGAGTTTCCAGTGAATCACTGAACTAGTGAATTGTCTAGGGCTCCCAAAACAATTTCAAATAACTTTACAATAATAAATGTGACAACCTGGAAGAAATAGATTCTTAGACAATATAGCTCAGAAAAACTGACTCAAAAAGAAATAGAAAACCAGAAGTCCTATAACAATTAAAGTAATCAGATCTGTAAATATTCCAGAAAATAAAACACGAATTCACATGATTTTATAAGTGATTTTACCAAAGCTTCAAAGAAAAAGATAAATTCAGAGACTAGAAAAGTAGGAACATCCCAAATTATTTTATGAAACAAAGCATAAGGTTATGGGGCCAGGCCGGTATAGGTTTATTTCCCCAATATACAAGGTGATAGGTTTGTAACTCTGGCATAATTTACCTAACTTGTAATAGTTTTCTCATGATCCACTCAACAAATATTTATTTGGCACCTACTATGTGCCAAGAACATGTCTATGTAGTGGAGATACATGAGGGAACAGAATAGGCAAAAAAAGCCCTTTTGCTCATGGAGCCAGTGAAAGAGCATCCTAACCGGTAGGGAGCATTATTCACATGAAAGCCATGTGCACACAAATCCAGGAAAGGAAGCAGGGCAGAGACAGCAGGTACCCTGATAGGAGGGACCATTAGCAGGTATGGTTGGGCAGGTTACAGGGACCCAGGCTGCATTTGACTTTGTTTGGCAGGAATGACAATAATTAGACAGTGATGACTCCAAGGTTCTTAACTTGAATGAATGAAGTTGTCTTTAAATTATGGGGAGGAGCTTAGGAAAGAGTGCTTTTTTTCTTTCTAAGTACATGTTTAGGAATGGAGACTAAAGTAATAAGAAGTAAGGAAATCATGGGATCCCTGGGTGGCACAGCAGTTTAGCGCTTGCCTTTGGCCCAGGGCACAATCCTGGAGACCCGGGATCGATTCCCATGTCGGGCTCCCAGTGCATGGAGCCTGATTCTCCCTCTGCCTATGTCTCTGCCTCTCTCTCTCTCTCTGTGTGACTATCATAAATAAATTTAAAAAAAATTTAAAAAAAGAAGTAAGGAAATCACAATAAAAGTGACTTCAAGAAGACCAGCCTTCGATTGTTTAAATAAAGGAAATTTAAAGATTTTCTTCAAGTTGGTACAGAAAACCAACAGTCAGTCATGGTAAATAACATTTGAGGGTAGGTAGAAAGGCATTCTAATGCTTTTCTGATCAAACATCTGCATCTCATAAAAGTCAGTAGGAGAAAAATGTTTCTGGGTAATTAGGAATCTTTGGAAGGACATCAGGCAGGCACAGGATCAAGAGGAAGGATGGAAAACCAGGATTACAAAAGATTGAAAAACAAGGAAGCTTCAGGTGTCTTGAAAGTAGAAATTTAATAATAATGCTCGTGGCAATAACAACAGTAATCTAGCTTTGTCTGTTGAGAAGATGCCACATACAGGCATCGTTCATGGACTAAGTCATGAATTCTCAGAAAAAATAACTCTGAGATGCTTGCAATTATCCCACCTGAGGTGACAAAACTGAGGCATGGCAGGAGGCCCACTTGAAAGCCACTGTTACCCCACAGTGACTCAGTTTCTCTCAGTGGCATCAGCCAAGGGATTGATTGGCTCCAACCAATGTCTCTGTTCCACCACAGCCTTCAAGGCGAACAGTACTGGGGGATCCTGGAAGCTAAGGTTGTGGGAGAAGACCCCCTAAACAGGGCTTCGGAGTCTACCCTACTTTCATGCCTACCTTATGAGGGTACATGAAACCACATGATTATTTGGCCCAATTAACTCCCTTGGTCCAAATAACTTTTGAATAAGTTCAAGGTCATTGATTCATTCTTCACTGAAGAAATTTGACTTCGTGCACACGCGCACACACACACACACACACACACACATGCACACAGCACACCTATCCCTAACCCCATGTGGCCATGCCTAAATTTACTGGTGATGGATAAAAATTCAAGGAAGAGCTGGGTATCTTGTCTACCCGAAGCACTGGGCATTGTGTTCCACAAAGACATCTTCATTCCATCCTCAGAAACACGTAGCAATTTAGCTTTGACTAACTTCATTTTATAGCTGAGGATATCTCCTTTAGCGGGGCTAGGAAGCTGCCCACCTGACACAGCCAGTCAGTGGTCCCAGCGTGATTTCCACCTGGTCCTCTCTGCTTCCAGAGCTCATGCTTCTGCTGCCCAGGTATGGCAGTGTGCGCATCTGTCGGCAGTCATAAAAAATTATTGCCACACGCTGTCGGTGGGACAGCTGGGTCAGCTTCTGCAAAAGGGGCAAAGTTCCTGTCCTAATTTACCATTTTAATTCTTCTACATGGAAACAAGCTGGGGGAAGTCATTGCAGAGCTACAGTTTTTAACCCAGATGGTCCTAGAAAGAGCCATCACAAGTGCAGAGTGAGCAAATTTGAGGCAATTGGTTTTATCGCACAAATACAATTTAACTCTCCTTGAAATAGCTAGTGTTAACTCCATTCATCCAACTTCCTGGGTTTTGGATTTGGTTTGGTTTGGTTTGGTTTGATTTCTTGGTTTGGGTTTGGTTTGGTTTTGTTTTGTTTTGTTTTGTTTTGTTTTGTTTTTATAAAGCTTGGTACCCAACATTTGCTCCATTGCTGCAAACTTTGATTATTTCTGAGACTTCTCAGCTGTATTTTATCTCTCAATTCTATCTATGGCACTGCTTTTAGATTAAGGATGTTGACACAGACGCAAGCTTCTAACCAAAATTGAAGCCAAAAAAAGAAAAAAAAAGATGCATATGTAATGGTTTCCACATCAAGGATCCCACGGAGGTAAAGAGGAGTTGCAATCAAGAACCGAATTCCCAGGGTAAATCCCGCTGAGAGTGATGAAGGGGGTAGGACAGTGAAGGTTATAGAGGAAGTGTCTGAGTGGATTCCACATGGCCAGCAATGAAAGCAAAATAAGCCAAAGCCGGCCATCTGCACTTGAGAGAATGATACTGACTTCAAGCCGCGAGATGGGGGAAAAATGGCAATAAAATGTTGAAAACTGTAGAAGTAAACATTCAAATTGAGCCTATAAACCAAACTGCATTAGGTCTAAAGTGCATCTTTTTTTCTCTCTTCTCAATTTCACTCCCCCTCTGGCCTTCCAGTTGGGCTTTTTAAATTTAAGCGTAATTAGATATTTTCACTACATTTTTTTCCTGTAATCTAATTTTTCCACAGTTCTTTAGAGCTCCTAAAAAAATGTTTCAGCATGCAATCTACAGAGAAAATTATGTTCAGCCTCTCCCCACAAGCTGATAAAGGCTTCACAAGGCAGTGTACAAAGTGGCTAAGGCCCCAGGCGGTAGCGCGGGGAAGAGGCACCCTCCACAGGAGCACGGAGCAGGAACCCCTGGGTAAGGAGCCCCCTAGGGTGTCCCTGTGAGGGATGTTGGGCCACAGATTGCCTCCACCCCCTCCACACCTCTTCTGTGGGTCTTACTTACCACTAACTTGCCCACTGTCAGCAGATGAGCCAACTCAGGACTCCCCCCAAACACACTCCAATTCCCCCAATTTTACAAACAGAATAACTCATTGTCCATAAATGAGAAAAACAAACTGCTTACCCCAAAATGCAGGGTTGTGCCTTCCCCTCAGCTGAAGTCAATGAAATTATTTGTTCTCATTTTCCAATCATTGCATCGAACCTCTGACACCTCTTCTCTGTCTCCTCTCCCTACAATCCCCTTGATGCCTCTGGTTCCTCCAGAACATTCTCTCAACTTAGTCCCCAGTTTGTTGGGAGTTCTGGTCACTGTTCCCATCCTGAGGGTACCTAGGTCATCAGGCCCCTTCAAATAAGGGGAATATCTAGAGCGGCGCTACATAACAAACACACAATGAGGGCCACATATGTGATTTGTAATTTTCTAGTAGCCACATTTGATAAAATAAAAGGAAACAGGAGAAATTCATTGGAATAATAGATTTAATTGAATCCAATATATTCAAACACCATTTTCATGTGTGACACCACCCATACTTCAAGTGCTTGCTAACAACTCATGGCTGGTGGCTGCCCTGGTGGAGAGGGAGCCCTACACCCTGCTGAGCTCTCACTGTGCCTGAGGACTTCACGTACATCCTCCCCATGGGTGACCATCCCCACTGCACACCGAGGAAGCTGAAAGTCAGAGAAGTCATGCGTCCTGCCCAACATCACCGGCTTGTAAACGGAAGAGCTGGAATCTGAACTCAGTTCTATCTGATTGCCAAGGGCAGGCTCTTTTCACATCACCATGAATCTCTTGTGACTCCAAGACAAGCAGACTCGCCAGCCGAGTCCTGCAGCCAGCTACATCCAACATGAGACATCCTTGAGAACTCTGCACGCAGACTATGCATCAATCACCTCCTTCAATCTCTGTGCTCTTGATACAGAGAGAAAAGAGGTGGAGGGAGAGAGGGAGGCAAGGAGAGCCTAATGTCTATAAACTCACTCTAGCCAAAAGCAGAAGGAAGCTCTCTCTGAGCACGTTGACAAGTTTGCTACTTCACATTGACACCCCCACGTGGCCTGAAGGTTCACAGCATCTCTAATCCCTGTGTCCACAGGGCTTCCTTTTCTACCCCTCGACTGGGGATCTCAGGTCATCTTCCTATAGGACACCAATGGTCATTTCTCAGCATTCAGTCTCAGGGGGACTCCTTTCCTCTTGCGGATAAATCCCATCTTTTTTTTTTTCACCTTCACAACAAGAGCCCAGTGCCTTGCAAAGAAATTATGCTCAGTAAACATTTTTCATGAATTATTATTCATATGAAGTTTTAGTATTTCTACTGAAAGATACTTATTATGCTTCCATCTCAATCTACTTTAGCTGAAACTAGACCAATTATAGATACATCAGAAGCAGATTTCTGTTGTTGTTTTTTTTTAAATATGTTCATATATTCCCCCACATTTTAGTGGGAGATTTTCATTAACCTGCTTTGGTCTCTAAATATATTCATTTAGCGACCTCACTGGGGGTTTGTCTAAATAAACGGCATAATCATTTTTCATTTTAAATGTGTCTATTTCAACTAGGGTAATGACATACTAAATGGATTATAGTAAAAAAAAAAAAGGAAAACACAATTATTAAGTTCCTGGAGCACAATAATTTTTCTTAGCATAGTTTCACATATATTATTACTTTGAATCAAACCAAAGGCCAGACCCACCCCAAATCTTGGATTTCTCATGGCCCATGATTTGGCCTTGTCTACTTCTCTATCCCTCTTTCACAACTTCTGTCTAGATCCTTCTCATATTTCTTGGTCATTTCTTTCCTTCCCAGATATCAGCAGTTTTCTGGAGAGTCCCTGAAGGCCAGCAAGCTTCCCTCCAGCTTTGACTTGCTTTCCCTTTGTTTATCAAGTGTTTCCCCATCTGCTTCCAGTGCCTGACCAACTGCCTGGCATGTAGTTGGTGCTCAATAACAGCTCTGGAATGAATCAACAAATAAATGGATCAATGATGGACTGACTGAGTGGACACTGGTCTTATGAGAGTCTCAACAACAGACTTCCATGATTTGGGGACTGTTCCAGCCACACCATCTTAGGATGATGCACATTGGCACATTGAAGAAGCAGAACAGCAACCCCGGGTCAGTATGGCTGCAACCAAGAAGCTGTCAGGACCAAGATGAAAGGGATGCTGCAGTGTCTTAAATAGTCAGGGGTGAACCAGTGGACATCTGGGGTGTTACATTCATAGGGAGTCCATGCCACCCTCCCCATTGCTGTGAAACACAGAGATAAACCTACATCGTGTCTGTCCTCTCCTCAATAATCATCCTTGTCTCCCTAGCCCCACAGAGAAGCTTCAAGCCTCTGTCATCTGATCTCACCTACGTGGAGAGCCGGGACACATGGAAGATGCCGTGCTGAGTGCTCAAGCTCCAAAGTTCTCAGATTTTGCCTTCAGGCTCAACAGCAAACTCAGGGCCCTGAGGCCAAACTAGAGGGTAAGGTGTGTTCATACTTGGAAAGTCTTGGTATAAAGGAATTCATTTTTTCATCCATCAAGATGAGCAGTATATGTGCATAGTACATATGTCAAATAGTACATTATGTTATAAATGGTCTATATGTATACACACACGTACATCATATATGATACATACGTGTGTTCACATAGATAGTATATATTTTTAAAAAACAAGATCCCTGATTAACATTCTTATAACTCCATGATTATTTCCATTTTCAAGATTAGACAATTCTTTTACCATTAGCAGGGGTTCTCTTTTTTTAATAATAACTTTATTTTTTATTGGTGTTCAATTTGCCAACATACAGAATAACACCCAGTGCTCATCCCGTCAAGTGCTCCCCTTAGTGCCCGTCACCCAATCACCCCCACCCCCCGCCCTCCTCCCCTTCCACCACCTCTAGTTCGTTTCCCAGAGTTAGGAGTCTCTCATGTTCTGTCTCCCTTTCTGATATTTCCTACCCATTTCTTCTCCCTTCCCTTCTATTCCCTTTCACTATTATTTATATTCCCCAAGTGAATGAGAAAATATAATGTTTGTCCTTCTCTGATTGACTTACTTCACTCAGCATCATACTCTCCAGTTCCATCCACGTCGAAGCAAATGGTGGGTATTTGTCATTTCTAATGGCTGAGGAATATTCCATTGTATACATAAACCACAGCTTCTTTATCCAACATCTTTCGATGGACACCGAGGCTCCTTCCACAGTCTGGCTATTGTGGACATTGCTGCTAGAAACATCGGGGTGCAGGTGTCCCGGCGTTTCACTGCATCTGTATCTTTGGGGTAAATCCCAAGCAGTGCAATGGCTGGGTCGTAGGGCAGGTGTATTTTTAACTCTTTGAGGAACCTCCACCAGTTTTCCAGAGTCGCTGCACCAGTTCACATTCCCACCAACACTGCAGGAGGGTTCCCTTTTCTCCGCATCCTCTCCAACATTTGTGGTTTCCTGCCTTGTTAATTTTCCCCATTCTCACTGGTGTGAGGTGGGATCTCATCGTGGTTTTGATTTGTATTTCCCTGATAGCAAGTGATGCAGAGCATTTTCTCAGGTGCATGTTGGCCATGTCTATGTCTTCCTCTGTGAGATTTCTCTTCATGTCTTTTGCCCATTTCATGATTGGATTGTTTGTTTCTTTGGTGTTGAGTTTACTAAGTTCTTTATAGGTCTTGGAAACTAGCCCTTTATCTGATACGTCATTTGCAAATACCTTCTCCCATTCTGTAGGTTGTCTTTTAGTTTTGTGGACTGTATCCTTTGCTGTGCAAAAGCTTCTTATCTTGATGAAGTCCCAATAGTTCATTTTTGCCTTTGCTTCTTTTGCCTTCGTGGATGTATCTTGCAAGAAGTTACTGTGGCCGAGTTCAAAAAGGGTGTTGCCTGTGTTCTCCTCTAGGATTTTGATGGAATCTTGTCTCACATTTAGATCTTTCATCCATTTTGAGTTTATCTTTGTGTCTGGTGCAAGAGAGTGGTCTAGTTTCATTCTTCTGCATGTGGATGTCCAATTTTCCCAGCACCGTCTACTGAAGAGACTGTCTTTCTTCCAGTGGAGAGTCTTTCCTCCTTTATCGAATATTAGTTGACCATAAAGTTCAGGGTCCACTTCTGGGTTCTCTATTCTGTTCCACTGATCTATGTGTCTGTTTTTGTGCCAGGACCACACTGTCTTGATGACCACAGCTTTGTAGTACAACCTGAAATCTGGCATTGTGATGCCCCCAGATATGGTTTTCTTTTTTAATACTCCCCTGGCTATTTGGGGTCTTTTCTGATTCCACACAAATCTTAAGATGATTTGTTCTAACTCTCTGAAGAAAGTCCATGGTATTTTGATAGGGATTGCATTAAACGTGTACATTGCCCTGGGTAACATTGACATTTTCACAATATTAATTCTGCCAATCCGTGAGCATGGAATATTTTTCCATCTCTTTGTGTCTTCCTCAATTTCTTTCAGAAGTGTTCTATAGTGTTTAGGGTATAGATCCTTTACCTCTTTGGTTAGGTTTATTCCTAGGTATCTTATGCTTTTGGGTGCAGTTGTCAATGGGATTGGCGCCTTAATTTCTCTTTCTTCAGTCTCATCGTTAGTGTATAGAAATGCCACTGATTTCTGGGCATTGATTTTGTATCCTGCCATGCTGCCAAATTGCTGTATGAGTTCTAGCAATCTTGGGGTGGAGGCTTTTGGGTTTTCTATGTAGAGTATCATGTCATCGGCGAAGAGGGAGAGTTTGACTTCTTTTAGCAGGGGTTCTAATAAATTTTATTTTTTTTAATTTATTTGAGAAAGAGAGAGAGAGAGAGAACACAAGCAGGGGGAAGAGCAGAGGGAAAAGGACAAGCTGACTCTATGCTGAGTGTGGACACTGATGTGGGGTTTGATCTCCGGACACTGAGATCATGACCTGAGCTGAAACCAAGAGTTGGCCCCTTCACCAACGAGCCATCCAGGTGCCCCATAATAGATGCTATTTTAAAAGAAAGAGAAAAAAAAAAAGGACAATCTGATTTTACTAAACTATGATGTAATTATTTCACAAACAACAGTTCTGTTGATTTCAGCACATGCTGAACTGAACAATTCTAATATTCCGTTCATGGTGAAAGCACAGAAGGAGTCCACTGCAAGAGTGCCAAGTGTTTGATCCACTTCAAACAGAAAGCTAAGCAATATGAGAAAGCTGGCGTAAAACCAGATGGTCCATAAGTTCCTTTCTCTTTCAGAGATAAACCAGGTAAGAAGGGTCCTTTTTTTTTTTTAAGAATTCAATCTATAAATACAAATATAAGTATTTTTATTGTTCTCTGCTATAATTTCTGATTAGGACCAAAGCAGCAATAGCTCCTCTATGTGGAGGAAAAGAATAATAGAGATAAGGGAAGCAGTTTGGAGAAAAAAGCATAGCAAAGTGCAGAGAGATAAAGGGGATATGAGAGGGAGAGAGAGGAGCTTTCAGCAAGAAGCTGCGTTTTTTCAGTCTCCAAATACTAGACAGTGACTCCCAGGAAATAAGGAATATGGTGATCTGTCAAGACAAAAGATTTTAAGCAACTTTGTGATCGATTGCAGCTCTCAGTTAAAAGGAAAATGAGAGAGAAAGTAAATTTGGTTTTCTCCTTAAGATGTACCTTAATTCTTTCAATTAATTGATTTAAGCGACAGTTGTGGATAATTAATGAGTTACAGATGTCCAACTCCAAAATTGCAAGCAAGAAAAAACATGGCTTATCGGTTCTTTTCGAGAAAAGATAGGGATTTATCTCACCTTCTTTTCTCATAAACTCTGCTGTCTTTGTGAAATATCTCTAGCTCCATCTTCAGAGAAGTAATGTGTGCGCAGCTCAGAAAGAGAGACGGATCTGTGAAAGCCCGGACTAGTTTATCAAAGCAATTCAGCACACTGCCTTCCTTTGCGATGCAGACCAATTCCCGGGCTGCCAAGACAACAAGAAACAGACTTATTGCCTGACGGTGCTTTTCTATGCTGAAATTTTTCTTGCAAGTTGAAAATGTATTTATTTCCAGGATAAACACACAAGCTCTTTGGAAAGAAGTCGTATTGCGAGGGATGCTGTGGACAATGGGCATGCCCCCAGAGTTGACCTGATGTTTCAGAGGGAAAAAAACAAAAATGGAGCAAGGCAGGGATGGCAGGTGGATGGTCAGCTCAGTGTTAAAATGCCTTTGGATGGTTATGAATCAGCTTTGAATGCCAGAGGTGGAACAGCCAAGGGCCCACTCGGATTCAGGATTAGAAAGCTTCATTCCAACATCTTAACCAAATATTCGTTTAGAGACTCCCCGCATGACTGGCTGAAGGACCTGCTGGACCACAGATGACCCCCTAGTATTGGTGGGAGTAGAGAACGTTCCTTGTAGGAGACAGTCTGGCTGACACCCCCACAGCTTACTGCCTCCAGCCAATGGGAACCCACAGAAATCAGGCATTTCGACACAAGGGGTACGGTGCTATGCAAGGTCAGAGAATAAAAGCAAATAGAAATCTAGATATTTTCTCTTCTCCTCCTCAGGCCCATATCCAAACAGATTAAAACTGTTAAGCTCACAATTACAAGGAGAGTGTGGCTTTTAGTGGTGCCTCATATAACAGACCAGGGAACTTTTATAGGATATCTTTAAAAAGCCATCCTGCCGTGATTCACCAGACACTCAGGCGGTAATGAAAATGCCTCAATGCCTTAGTATTTCCAATAACCGAAATTTAAATCCAAGAGAGTCAATACTTACATTATTTATGCTTTTCAATAAAAACTAATTAAAGCTACTTAAGTTTTTAGCGATGGGCCCCGGAATGTAATTGAGCAAGCTCAGATTTAGCAGGCCATTAATTGAGTTCTCGATAAGGATCTGAATGAAGAATGAATCAGTGGCTTGTGGATTTGAGGGCATTCGGCCCCCCAGTCTATGAGCAGGTGGGGAGGGAAGCCTCAGATCCTCTCTTCCCTCTCAGCCTCCAGAGAGACAAAAACCAAGATTCTTTGAAAAGCATTGTCAGGAGTTCTCAGAGATGGAGCCTAGATGAGGTTTGTGTTTAATTTTTCAGCTGGGTCATTATTTCTCGAGACTATGAATGGAGGCAAATGCCAATCACCGCACAGGAAAAGGAGGAATAATTAGTCACAAGATGTTCAGGTCCCTTTTAGCTCCAACTTTTGTCTCGAACGCTGCCTAGAAAACACTCCAGTTCTATTTTAAAGACATCTTTACATTCACAAAAGGCTACGGCACATGCTCACTGCTGGCTGCTGTGAAGGGAAATTCAAATTTGGGCAAACTGCTGCTTTCATCTGGTCCTTGAACAAAGAAGCTATTTTGAAATTCTGATTGCATCTTGGGAAAAATAAGACATACCCCAAAATTTAGAAAATAAATTTAGCACATTCCGCGTGGAACAGTTAACACCCCCAGGGGAAAGGTAGAGTCCTTGGTCCAGCACGATGTTCTAGAAGTAGGATGATCCATAGATCAAAGGCAATATCTCTCCGCTGGAGCTATGTGCACTCGCACAGGGAGCCACATGGTCCAACACTGGTCAAATGGGCACCAGTGATACCCAACCCAATGCAGACCAATGGAGGTCTGGCCACCAACTGAATTTTCTAGTAGCATCCTTCAGCTTACCTTTTCAGGACTTTCCCCTCCAAGTCACCTAGGTTTTCCTATAGGGAATATGCAGTTAGAGTCAGACAAAAAAGATCATTCATCCCTCATTGCCCATTTTTACTCCCGTTCCACCAACAAGCACCGCTGAGGATGCATCTTTTCCCTTTTTTTTAAATAATATTTATTTTTATTTTTTTAAATTTTCTAATATTGGAGTTCAATTTGCCAACATATAGCATAGCACCCAGTGCTCATCCCGCCAAATGTCTCCCTCAGGCGTCCTTTCCTTATTAACACCTTGTCTTCCTTGGCCCCCAAGAATGGCCTGCTCATTTTAACTCACCAGACTCCCTAAGCTTCTCACTTGGAGGAACCACAGGATGAGTTGTGATGCTCCTCACGTCGTCTGACGATTGTTAGCAACACACAAAGCCAGGTGTGTTGCCACCCGAACACTTCATATTGCATGTTCCATGTCCATCTTCCCCACGGGAGGGAAACATGGTAGGAAAGGGACATTGAACACCCATTTTCATCCATTATCCCCGGAGCCTAGCACAAGAAAGTGAAAAGAATGCTGGTTGAACTTATGAAAGAATAAATCATTTGGTGGTTTTCCCACATGATTATATCATAACATCCTTGAGACTACAACTGTATGTAATAGCTCACATAATTTTGTTTCATTTTTCCAAACCAATGCAGTGTTGTGTAATATTGTGTGCCTAGAAAGTGATTTTGATTGGCTATTTAATTGGAAATATTTCTCCCGTCAGATTCCGTGATTTTTTTTTCCAAAATAGTTGTTCCAATACAGTGGTACCTGGTGTCATAAACTCCTTGTGTTTGGAAATAACTCTAATCATCCATGGTATTTGAAATAAGAAATGCTGTTAAGGCACAAATTTAATCTCAGTGTCTGGGAAACAGCAAACCTAGTCAACAGCCCTGTGTTCATATCTCAGTGCGCTTTTGTTTTTATTTGATATAGGTCCTCATCTAATCATCACATCAAACACAGAGAATACAAACTAGGTGCTATTTGCAAGTTTGTTCTTGAAGGTCTGAAAATGTCAAGGTTCTGGTTCAGTTTGCCTCAAACATAGCTAAATAGCTAAATGCAAAAAAAAAAAAAAAAGCTACATTTCAAGTGTGTAACACTTTGCACCAGCTCTCTAAGACAGGAGCATGTTTTCATCACCTCGCTTTTGAAGGGCGTTACATACATACCCACATACATTACACACATGCATGCAATCCTCGTGCCACACGTGGCTCACCCTGAAATCAAGCGGAGCTTTACAGTGTTGCACAGGCTGAAATAGATAAGGCCCATAGGAGAAAAAGTCCCTTAATTAATGGCTCATAAATGCATATCCTACTCATCAAAGGTAATTTGGGGTAATTCTAATCGTATGTGGCTGACTTCCTCTAATGCAGGCTTTCTCAACCATGCCTCTGTTGACGGTTAGGGCCCAACAATTCATATTCATTGTAGGGTGGTTAACAGCATCTACAGCCCGTACCCCTGGCTGCCAGGAGCACCACCCCTGTCATGACACCCAAAAAGGTCTCCAGACATTGGTAATGGTCTCCTTGGGGGATGGAGATAAAGTCACCCTGCTTGAGAACCACTGCGTTTTGCGGACTTGTAGAAACAATGTTTAACAATGGTCCTGGTAAAAGAGACAACATGGGCCACCGCGCAGCTCAGTGGTTAAGCGTCCGACTTCAGCTCAGGTCATGATCCTGGAGACCCGGGATCGAGTCCCGCGTCGGGCTCCCTGTGTGGAGCCTGCTTCTCCCTCTGCCTCTCTGTGTCTCTCAAGAATAAATAAAATCTTAAAAAAGGAGAGAGAGAGTCAACACGCTGTACTCAGCGTCTCACGAGTGTGGCTACCATGAACACACCCTGTTCCCACTCCCAGCAAAGAAATCGCGACCACCATCCATGGCAGACCCGCTTCAGAAGAGCAATTGCACCTAAAAGAAAGAAAAGTACATTTTTAATAGCTCGTAATTAGGATATTACAAAGCTGCATGGAGACGCTTGCTTGGTGGCCCTCGAGCAGAGCTTGCGTGGACTGCACGCTGTCGTGCACATAAGTAACTTCACTTAATCTTCTCCAAAACCTCACAAAGAAAATAGTGTCAGTCCTTGCTCCTCAATGGCACACAGGCTTGGAGATGGTAGGGATTTGTCCCTGGCCACCCGGCTAGTGAGGGACAAGCGGCTCGCTGGCTGCTGCTGGAGCCTGGTCTCCCACCCAAGCTTCTGGAGCTGGATTTTAACGCGGGATCCCCACTTGCCCTGGTCTGGGGGCCTCCCCACAGGGAGGTGGGGGTTCCTGAGGGCCCCTTCCTAGCACTGCCAACTGCCCCGGCCGCTCAGGCCTGCTCACCCCCGGGAATTTCTCCCCTTATTGGCATTTGGTCCCTCTTTTCCTCCAGCTTGGACCCCTTAACAACAGAGGAAAGCAGGAGCTTTCCTAGGAAGGCAAGGGGTGGCATCTCACCGCAGCCATCCCCTGGGTGCCCCGGGTGTCCTGAGCCTCAGAGCATCGGGGCAGGGGAGTCCCAGCAATAGGGCCTTGGGAAAAGGGCCCAGGGCCCAGGGCCCCCACCCGGGACGGAGGAGGCCGGGCTCCGTTGGCTCCAAGGCCTTGAGTTCAGCAACTCTGCAGCCGCTCATCAGGCTCTGCTGTCGTGCTAATTAGAGCGAGCAGCCCCGTGCAATCTGTCCGACTAATGACGTTATGTGAGATGGACAGAGAAATCAGGCCATGGAACGGGCTTATTAGCGATCATTAGCATATGTGCCTGCAGCTGGGTACCTGCTTTAGCTGCACGCAGACCAGTTTGGCATCTCTCCCCAGTATCTGAGCATCCGGGGCTCCTCTCAGCATCCCATGAGCACTGACTTTGCACAGCCGCTGAGAGTCCTGTTCAACCTGGGTGTCCCTTGCACATCTTTCTTTTCAGCCTACAGATGCTCCTGAGGGAGTAGAAGCCTTGGCTGCTCAGAGGGGTCCCTCAACCCCCAACATGGGCTTGTCAGAAATGCAGGCTGTCCATCCCATCCCAGAAGCACCGCATTATAACCTGCATTTTAACAGCACTTGCTGTCCATTGATGCAAACGTCAGGAGGTGAGCACACTGTGGTTAGGGTGGCGCTGTCCCTCTGTGCGAGCTCGGTGGACTTAGTACAGTTTAGCTCCCAACAGAAGCTCTTGTTACAGGTGAACTGTGATCCTCAACATTTCATGTGATAAAGTCCTAATGCCCGGTAAGTAAGAAAGTGAATGTACTTTGAAATTGGGTTGTGCCAAGTACAGTTAGTCAAGATGAGGTCAACCTGGGGGAGGTTGGGCCCCTAATCCCATAGGACGGCTGTCTTTATAAAAAGGGAAATTTGGAGACCGTCCCAAGGACAAGGACAGACAGTTGGCCACGTGAAGAGGGAGGAGGGGTTGGGTGGTGCTGCTGCAAGCCAAGAAACGCCAAAGATCCTCCCCACAACACACGAGTTGCTCAGGAGGGCCTTCTCGACGTCACCAAAAAAGAATCTCTCGACACGTCGTTCAGCTGCGTGCAGGTTCTTGGGTCTCTCCTGACTCCTCCGGGAATCACTTTCAGACACTGAGGCTTCTCCTTCTCTCTGCTCTTCACCTTGCCCCACGCCACTCTTCCCACTCCCCGAGGGGTGTCCCGGGACACAAAGTGGGATAAAGTGGTCCTGTTGTGCCTGACGCGTGTCCCCTCCAATTCACATGACGAAGTCCTAACCCTCAGTGCTCAAGAACGTGAACTTACCCAAAGGCAGGTTCCTACAGATGTAGTTGATTAAGATGAGGTCGTGTTGGGAGAGGGAACCCCTCACCGGATGCGACGAGTGTCCTTATACGAAGGGGGCACACAGGGGTGAGAACATAGGACTTACGTTGCCACCAGCCAAGAAAGTGCTAGAAGCAAGGAGACAGGTCTGGGGTAGATGTGTCCCTCGCAGCCTCAGAAGGAGCCAACCCTGTGGACACCTCGACCTTGGACTTCCAGCCTCCAGGACAGTGAATGCACGTCTCTGGGGCCAGCCACCCAGGCTGCGCGGCTTTGCGGTGCGGCCCAGCAAGCTAGTGAGTCACCCTGATTGGTATCAACACCCTGAGATAAGCAAAACGTACAGTTTGTCCTAGCAGTGCTCTATCAACATCAGACTGGAAATAAAGAAACCCCCCCCAATTTAAAGAAAATTTAAAAAAATCTTTCCTTGGACTTTCTGCTCGGAGTTCTCTGTGGCCAAACGGTCCCCGTCTTTGCCGTCTCCCCTCAGGCTGGTCACTGTCCCGGACGCTGCACTTGCTTTTCTACGTTATCCTAATGCCCGTATCGCAGGATGGAGTCGTGCATGGGAGGAAACCTCAATATCCATGAAATGCGGAGACGTAAGGTTAGGGCCAGAACCAGATTGCGTTAAAACAGAAAGCTCTGTATGTTTTAAACGAATTTTACGTGTGCAGCACAGGTGCGTTCCTTGCCGATTGCTCTTCCGCGGTGACACAGACCCTAATTTATTATTTATGTGGTTTGAAAGGTGACAGCTGTGTATCACTTAAAAAAAATAAGATTCACATTCTAGTATTGTGTTTGGGACCTTAAATTTTAAAAAAGAATAATAATCATCCTTTTTTTTAAAAAAAGTAATCATCCTTTAATTAAATTTACAAACCTATTTTTGTACCCATTTAAGACATAAGTAATTGAAGATCAATAAAGGTAAGTGAATCGTCTAGCATCCCAGAGCAGGTGCTTGAAACTTGGGTTTAATGTCTTCCCTCCCTGCTTTGTGTGAGCAAGAACTGCTCGCTTTTGTGGACTCCTGGCACCATTCCTCGCTCACGGAAGACTCAGTAACACAGTGGTCGAGTTCATGGAAATCAGTGGTGAACGTTCCGAGAATTAAGTGCCTCCCCCCATCCCTTCCAACCCCTACGAATGAATGACAACGTCTCATGCAAAGAATACGCGGAGTGGGACCCAGCACCGTGCACCTGCCACGTGGACCGCAGGCAGATGTGACAGTTCTGGGCCACCAGTGGCGGTAGCAGCCTCAAGGGCTTTGCACTGGGCAGTTTCAGCAAGCTATTCCCTTGGGAAAAAGAATTTTAGACTTTTTTCTATTTAGAAACCCAACCTTAGCTTTTCCCAGACACCGTGGGAACCCAGACCCCCTAAATACCCTGGCCTTTGGGCTCCAAGGCTGCACTTGGACGGCTGCATTGTCTGTCTGCAACGTCACATGACCTCAGCATGTGTCCCATCTTCAAAATGTGCTGGGAAGATGGACTTAGGTCCATGCTTATGGCATAAATTACCACTAGGTAGCACTCGGCCTCCTGTGAGCATCCTCTGCTGCATCGTTTGCCATTAAGGAAAACCACCTTCTCTTTCCCTAGCAGCCTACAGGGGAGAGGGCGCTGCCCTGAAGAGTCCTGAGGGAGCTGGGTGTCTGGTGTCCAACGGTGCAGCCTCACCCTAGGGTCCGATTTGCAGGCACAGTGTGCAGCTGGTGCCTTAGGAAACCAGTGGGTTTCGGTCCCACTGGCTCGGTCCCTGGGGCCAAACTTCAATGCAAACAAAACTGTAGGCGCAGTCTGGAAAAATCGCAGGGAGAAGTGTCCCATTCTGACAGGGCCCCACATGCTTAGGTGTCCAGGAGCCACTTCGCCCTGGAAGTGGATCAGCATTGACTTCTCACAGTGTCACTCAACAAGTTTGTAAACATCCCCGTCTCCAAAAGAGTAGTTCAGTGTGTGTGCTTTGAATTTCCCAGTGTGTGCTTTGTACTTACATTTTATGAAACTTGTTTCCCTAGCACAGGAACATAAACTGTTGAGGCATAAAGATGCTTCTTAAGTAAAATGGCAAAAAAAAAAAAAAAAAATAGCATGCATCACGATCGCCTTGAATGTTTGTGGTCTTTCATCACGGCGTGTTCAGAAAGCATTTTTTCTTCATAGAATGTATCTAAGCTTGTCAGAAGAGGGACTCTAGTAATACTGGGTGTTATTGGGTTTTCCACGTAGACAATAACCTCAGCAGGGCCCGAATTTATATCCTTTGGCTCAGCCCTATCTGATGTGCACGGAGTCCTTATGTAAAAGAACAGTGTCCCATAAAATCAGATGTTTTCCTGAAAAGATCTGTTGGAACGGGAGGCCTATCTCCGCATCAGTAAAAACATGTTCTCCAAGCCTTGTTTAGGGGCCCTCATCGTCATAGAAGGATCTGCTGGGCCCCCAGTTCTGGGCCCTCCCCTGAGCACCACACCCTTGGGGCTCCTCAGAAAGCATCCCCTGCAGGTACACACACTG
Source organism: Canis lupus baileyi (assembly GCF_048164855.1). NCBI lineage: Eukaryota > Metazoa > Chordata > Mammalia > Carnivora > Canidae > Canis > Canis lupus. Next base: position 53,773,334 of record NC_132858.1, read on the forward strand.
GTTCCTCATCCTGCATCCATTTACACGGCCCAGCCCCTTAGTATAACAAAATGGGATTTCTGTCATCTTTACTGATGATTTTCTAGTTCTTTAGCAGGAATAAAGCCCTCCCTTGCCCCTGACTAGTTGTCACAGTGCCAACTTTTTCTTCCTGTTCCTCTTTGTAATCTTTAGGATATTACATGCTTCTGAGAGTTGTTTGTACTTGTTTGAAGTCCTCTACCTTTCTTTATTAACCCAATAGTCAAGCTGTTATAAAATTAATATACATTATTTAAAAAGATGCATTCTCGTTGGCTAAGCTTGCCAAGTTGCAGGAGTCCATAAACCCTCACAATGAACCCAGCATATAGAGGCTTTCTGCTGTACTAAAGCGATGGGAGCACTTCCCTGGAGCTGCTCATGCAGCAGGAGCACTTCCCTGGGAGCTGTAATGCAGTGGGAGCACCTATGCAGGAGCTACTAATGCAGTGGGAGTATTCTGCAGCAGCTATTCATGCAGTGGAAGCACTTCCCTGGGAGCTGTAATGCAGTGGGAGCACCTCCGCAGGAGTTATTCATGCAGTGGGAGCACTTCCCTGGGAGTTACTCATGCAACGAGAGTAGTTTCATGGAGCCCCAACTTGGCTCAATCTCAAAGCCGTTACATACCTGGTGCAGGTTCTTAACCTTCATTTACTCTAATTCTCAGTTGACCAAGTTTTGGAATCCGTGAAACTATACATGAAATTCATAGAAATATTTTTATATATCATACAGATATAAAATATATATTTCACTACACAAATGTAAAGCTACATATGATACATACACCTCAGGATATTTATGTGTGTGTGGCTCTATCTAAGCATGCCAGGTAAATCCCTCCCCCAGATCTGGGATATTATCATGCCATGATTTAATAGGAAAGGCTGCAAATGAGTGGAAATCTATACAGCACCTAAGTCAAATGTTACTCCCAGTCAGGTTTCTAGATTTAACTTTAAAATAATATTGATGTGAAGTGCTCTGCTACCTTTGAAACTCGGTGATCGTCACAAAATAGCTTCCAAATGAGATGAGCCTAAAGCTTTCAATTTTATAAGTGCTAGGTTCCTGTGGAGGAAAACATTTACAAATAAAATGTGCATGCTCTGACCTAAATTTCAAACCAAGGCACATAATTAAGATATAAACTTACATTTCTACAAATTGTTTGCAAGTCTACAGATTGATACAAATTATTAATATTTTGAAATTAATAGCTTGGAAGATAGAAACATCTGTCAAGGTGTAACAACTGTGTTCTGAGTAAATGCTTTTCCTGGAGACAATAATTCATAAATGTCAGATGCACTTTTGGGGCCTTTCTTCGTCTGGACCACGATGACTGTCTCTGGGTATGTGACATTTCCAATCATCCCTCTCTGGCCTCTTAAGAAAATGATGAAGGAGATACAAATGCAATCAGAAATTTGATATTTAATAATGATATTTCCTTTAATTGTCTGCTTGTAAAATGTTTATATACAAAGTCTCTAAAACTGTAAATATGGGAAAAACTTTCAGTGAGATGGCATAAAACATCTGTAAATGTAACACTCAAGAACAACCCCAAGGGTTCAATCCTTGAAGGCACGGCCCAACCTGAATAAAGTGCTCCTCTCACTCTCCAGGCAACCGTTCCTAAATGTCTATCGCTCCATCAGGTAAATGTCATAAATTGCTCCGTAGACCTGAGCACTGATGTTGGAATAAAGCAATGACACACCTACTTCAGTTTCAGTGCCTCGGGGCTTCTGACCTCCTGATTAGGAGCAAGCCTCTCCCGGGGCGGGGAGGGGAGGGGTTGCAAATCTTGCTTCCAATCCTTTCTCTGCCATTTACTCCACATAGAAACTTGGACACACACACACACAAAAAAAGAAACTTGGACACAGTTTCCTCTCAGTGAAGTAATACCTGGTCACCAGGTTGTTGCAAGCTGCAATGAGATATTACAGGTAAAATGCCTGGAAAGTTTTTAACAATCCTGATGCATCATAGTTATGAGTAGAATTGCCTGTGTCTCATGGATCCCCCATCTGTGGATATGACAAGTCACAGGATGGTGCTCTGTATTGACGTAGGCTTGGCTTCTTCCCCATGCAGCGCTTCTGCCCTTCTACAAAGGCTGCACACCTCCACAGAGAGTAGCTACTCAGCTCTTCTTCCCAAAGGCTCAGCCACTGTGATCACCCAACCACTCCAGACTGGAAACTTTCTACTCTTCCCAGTGTCTACTTCCCTGAGACCCAGAGACCTATGGCCTGAGAATAAAAGTTTAATGTTGATATATTATTTAGTGCAAAACAAAAGCTTCCCCCAAGTGGCTGATCAGAACAAGGGAGCAGCCCACCTGGAGGGTCCCATTATCCCAGGAAATGTGGACTGGGCCCTCAGAAGCCCTTTGAAGGCCACAGGCATTCTGACTCTAGCCACCTCACCTAACACAGCAAATGTATTGTGTCCCACAATAATTATAACTGATATGGTGTTACGTGAGTTGAGTTACAGCCAACTGGTCAAGCCACTGCTATATTTTACAGGCAGGTAAGCATCCGTTCTTTCTGATTGTGGAATCTCTTTCCATATATTTGAGCCATTTTCCAAAGTATTTTACATTTTTTAAGCCTTTCAGAAGACCACATGTCTACTGTGCCTTTGACTAGAGCTAAACAAAGGTCTGTCTGCAATGCAATCAGGAATTGGTGCCACGATGTAAATCTACATAGTGTTTCCTGCATCGGGAAAGTTTTACTAGTTTAAAAAAAAATCAGCTGAATTAAGCATTGGTTTAGTGAAGTAACTGATTTATAGTCTGGCACAAGTTCCTTATTGCATTGCACACTGGTGACAAACAGATCCTGGCAGGCAGCTTCCCTTACTAAATCATGTCTGAAATACTCCTTGATTACCCCCAAGGCTGGTGCAATTACAGCCTATTTTATTCTTCATCCTGCATAAATATAAGTACAGGCACACTAAATATTTCCCAATCAATATTTCCCAAAATCGTGTGGACCTAAGAAGCATTTGGGGAGGTTGTTGCACATACGGAGTCCAGGGACTCATCCCCTTTAAATCAGTAGGGTTTACATAGGGCTCGGGTATTTGCATTTTTAACAATCACAACCAAGTAATTCTAATATTGGTGATTTATGAGAAACACTACACTTGAAGCTTTGCTATCAGAAGTGTCTCCGCTGCTTCACATGTAGAGATGTCTTCCCAGTCACAGGCAAAGACCCAAGGGGAATACTGAAGAGTAACAAAGACGTAGACACACCTGATACCATGAGAAGTATCTGATATCAGCAACCACATCTCTTCCTCTCATAGAATAATAATTCAATGGGAAAAAGCAACCACATTTTGTGGGACCTTTCTGCCAATTTTCAGGCAAGTTTAATCCACGTAGTCATCACCCAATATGACGAACCATCCTGAGTTCCCTCTCTCTATGTGCTCACTTCTCATTAGAACTGTTTTCTTCTTCCCCATTATTTCATCACCTTACATAATTTCCCTTGTGCTGCTCTGTTCTATGGATGGCCATCCCAGTAGGATGTTAAGTGATTTTAGAAGTATCTTTAAAGTATCAGCCATGTTGTAAGTATTATGTTGTATCCTAAAAATCTGGGCTGGTGATCAAATTCAAAATGTCTCCACCTCTGAACTCATCATGTGCCATCCCCTTTTAGGCTCTGGACACTCCAGCCACGCAGGAGTTTTGGAATTCCTTCAATCTACCTTTCTGTTGCAGAGCTGTTTCATGCCTCTGGTTGACTCTTCCTCACAAACTAGACCTTCCTAATCCCTATTCACCCTTCAGGTTTAAAGTGACCGTATCCTACTCTCAGGTTAGACACCCTTTTCTATCATTCCCAGAAGACACTGAATTTCCCATTGATCCTACTTATTAGGATACAAACTACTAGTTGGTTGTCAGTCACACAACCAGCTCTTAGAAAACAATGTAGTATGTCTATCTTTCTGACTGAATGCTTAGCCCTTAGTCCAGTGGCCATTACACAGCTGGAAATCAATCAATGTTGAGAGAAGGTAAAGATAAATGAACACATGGTTCAAGCTTCACAACATCTGGCTGTGACTTTGAAATTGGCACTTGGTTTCCCACCATCCTTTGGAGATCTTCACTCTTCAGAAGTAATATCCCTGAGGCCTACAAAGCATCTTGGGTGAGATACATCCCTCTGAAATGTCTCCTGAGCCATGCAGAAGCCCAATTGCTACAGCATCATGGACAGAAACCATCTTGGAGGCTACAGGACTCAGGTGACAGGAACAGGCTCAAGATCAATGGTCCTGAGCAATGTTTGAAAGCACCCAGAAGAACACCGATGAAAGCCTTTTTTTTTTTTTTTTCATTTTTCTATCACATGTAGGGAACAACTGTTTTTGATAGTCTAGCAGGTTTTTAAGAACCCTGTGAACCTCACACTAATCCTCTGTTACAAATATCTGCAGGGAAGTATCTTCAATTTTAATTCAAAACCCTAGTAAATCAATGGAGGGATTGGAGAGACACTCAAATCAGGTGGAGACCTAGGGACAACAGAGCCTCCAGGAAGGAGACCCTAGCAATGGGAAAGACAAGAGTTCTCTGGCCTTGGAAAGTCTCATCCCCTAGCCCCCAGCATTCCCATGCTCTCATCTATAAACAATGTGTGCATGTTGAGTTAGGACAGGGATGGGGGCTATGAATTCTAAAAGATGTTTGAGATTCTTTCTTAAACTCATATTCAACAATCTGCTACTCTTTCTATGAATGGGATCAAACTGAATCGTGGCGAGTGAGTTGTCTGAGCAAATGCACTTTGTTTCTGTTGTTTTCTCTTGTACACCAGAAAAAAAAAAAATGTAATGGTTTAAAATGCAGCAAGCTAAACAATTAAGGGCTCTCAAAAAAAAAAAAAAAAAATCCCTGATTGTGCAAGTACAGATATCTTGAATTAGAGCATCTTCACAATAAGATTTTTGGTGAAGACATGCCATCTCGGATTGCCATAGCTCTCCAGGCAACCCTCTTTACTCAACTTTGAGCATGCTTTCCTGGAAGAGATATGAAGCCAGTAGAAGAGACTTTAAAAGTACCACTACTACCAGAGAAAGGTATTAAAAAGGCATATCACTATACTGTATAGCACAATTTACATTTGAAAATGAAAATATTTGAATACTTTCTTAGCATGATTAAGAAGAGGCAAGCAATAAAGTGCAGTGTATAATAACCCGTCTTATTTCATTAAAAAAAAAGCTATTTCTTATAACGATTTTCTGACAAAATTAATGAATGCCCAGGCCACTGCATTAAGAAATAATGATATTCTCACCATGATACTTTCTGACTAGGATAAGACTTTCCATGTGGCTTCGCCTATGGGGAGATGATTCATTGGCTGGAAGATGTAGGCAGTTATATTTTTCATTTTATAATAATTAAAATCATTTTTTTGACTTCTACAAAAAGAATCAATGGTATTTTTTATTAAATTTAATCTTGCAAAGGAAAGAGGGGAGAAAATCCTTTTATTACTACACCGCAGTGCAATATGCTTCAAAAATATCCTGGTGTTTTCTCAGTACCCCACGGTCAGCTTGTGGAGAGTAATGAATGGCTGAGTATCAATCTCCCCCTTGTAGAGCCTGCACAGGCTGGTACAGGCAAAAGCCAAGAGATAGGATTCAAGGGTGTGCTTCCAAGAACACCCGAGGGTGGAGGAATATTTCAAAGTCGGCCCCAAGTAGGAAAACCTGACAATTCCATTTCACATCTAAGTCCTTGGGGGAAATTTGATTGAATGGTAATAAATACCATCTACTTTTTACTGTATGCATAATCAATGTACTATAGAGTCATCATAAATCATAAAATTTTAAATCATAAAATTTAGAAAAATGAAAAATAATCATGAAATTATTTAAGTATGAAGATATAGAGGCTCTGAGAGCTTAGAACCTGCCATTGGCATGGTGAGTGACCCAAAGCTGACTTCCAGTCTCTCTGCTACTCTGGATACCTTTCCATTTTTCCAGGGCTGCTGCTCTAGTCCCTGGGGGAAGAGGACGGACACAAGCTCAGTACACAGGAGGGAAGGACAGGTTTGCAAAGATGGGCAGAACCAAGCGTCAGGTGCGTACAGGATGGGGACTCACAGAAAACATGTAAGAAAGGTGGCGGAGATGCCTAGGGCAAGGGGGCTCTGAACCCCGGGGCCCAGGACAGGGATCACGTGAGGCTCAGACTCCACGGGGAGGGACCAGAACAGGCAAATGTCTCCCAGATCTTAGAAGCCCAAACTCACCAGCCACTGTAGTCTTTTCAACTGAGCACGTAACTGGGGGGTATGAACCCTCACAGGAGTTAGGGTAGAGAGAAAGAGGAAAGGACTAGCAGTTCCAAACACTAATCAGTTATTGAAACGGGTTTTACCATCGGAGAGCCCTTCATCTTCTGGAGTGGGGAAGTCTTGTCTTTCCTGAAGCCTGGAGCAATTACTAGCTGAGCGGGCATGATTCTGTTCCAGGAGCATGGAAGGTTTCACATATAAAAGGCCCTCTTTTTCAAATTCTTTTATCAGACCCCCTGCTAGATTGCTCTCCTAAGACATTAAAAAAAAAAAAAAAAAACAAGAAGATTGAAACATGGAACACTTTGAGGTCAGCAATGAACAGCAAGGTAAGAAAGATTATTCTCGGCGCAGTTCCCTTGAAATAAGAGCTCTTTTACATTACTTCCTTTTAAACTAAAAATACTACTTCCCTTTTTTCTCCTTTTCCTTGCAATGGAAGCAATAAATATTCATTAGAGAAGAATTACAAAGCCTAGAAAACCTACAGGAATGACAGAAATCTGCATTTGTACAACTGTGATATGTGACAGTTGTGCTTTTAGTATTTTTGTATGTGTAGATCTTTATTTCTGAAGTGTGTGTGTGTGTGTGTGTGTGTGTGTGTGTGTGTGTGTGTGTGGTGGGTTCAAAAGAATAATGAGAAAGAAGAGGGCTCATCTCTGGTGATAGGGCTTGAGAAATACAACAAGGGAGAAATTCTGGGCAGCACGCATAGCTGACCGACCTCTAAGACCAGTGGTAGCCAATATGAGTAGGGTATTGGCTGTCTGTCTATGTTTGGTCGACTGGGTGATGTACACCCAAGTACCTTCATTCTCCTGCTTCCTTCCCCAAATTTTCTCTGTATGATCCCTTCTCTTAGTGACAATTTGGATGAAAAGAGAGGAAAAGAAGCCCTGTAATCAACCTTTTTATTGAATTCAGGTAAAGAGAATTCAATACTCACAGAAGCAAAGTTACAGAGTGGAGATGAAGAATTCAGTGGAAAAATCAAACCGGCTATGAAGCCCTCAAAGAATCCTTAATGGTTTGGGGAAAGAACCTAAGCTCCTTACTCTATAAAAGAACTGTCTCCAGACAGATTCCTAAAAACATCAGTGGGAGGAGAGGTGGAGAGGTACCTCGAGAATAGTATAGAACTTGGCGACGCAAAAGTTGCTGAGAAATCTCATCTGGTCTCAAGCAGCCCCGGGTTGAGGATGGCACCCCATTCCGTAAGACACAGTCCAGCAACCCAAAGTAACTCCAAGTACTTTATTTTTTTTAAGATTTTAAAAATTTATTTATTCATGAGCGACACAGAGAGAGAGAGAGAGAGAGAGAGGCAGAGACACAGGCAGAGGGAGAAGCAGGCTCCATGCAGGGAGCCCAATGTGGGACTTGATCTCGGGTCTCCAAGATCACGCCCTGGGCTGAAGGCAGATGCTTAACCACTGAGCCCCCCAGGCGTCCCACTCCAAGTACTTTAACTGTTTGTGCAGTCTTTCAAAGCAATGCCCAACAGACTTTGATTTTGGGCTGTGATCTTGGGGGATTTAGTCTCTTCCCCCAACTTCACTTCCTGCTTAGGAAGATGGCAGTCCCACACCTGCACTGTGGTGCGTACATACAAGGACCCAGGGGTAAGGAGACCAGCGCCATGCCTGGCACCTGCTCAGTAGCTCACAAGCACACATTCCCATCCCTCCTGACCTGTGCTGGGCTTTGCTAATACCCACGTGGCTCAGGAGTGTTCCCCAAATTGCCATTCCCCACACTGGAGTTTCCTGCATGAACTCTCTCAATTTAGATCTCACTTCCTTGGATCAGTTGCTCAGTGCCCTGCAAGGTGGGAACGGCATGACTTAATGGGTTTGTTGGCAACAATTTGCCAGTGAAAGATTGCATAAGCGGGATGTCAGGACCCATCAGCACCCACCTGAACTATTCTTCTGTTCCCTTTCAAAGTCCATGCTCCAGAGATGTCTAGACAAGCTGGGACAAGGGCAGAGGAAATAAAAGCGTCAGGGGAAGCTCCCAAGCATGCTACGTGTGAAGATTTCCAGGGAGTATATGAGGAGCAAAGAGGAGAGAAAATCCAAGGGACTCTATGATCACTGTCTTCAAGGAACAGAATCTTGGATCGATTCTCATCAGTAGTCAACGTTCAATAACTTTTCCATTGGACGTAGTGTGCGTCTTCCGTCAGAGGGCATTGTAGACTCACTGGGTCCCTCCAGAAGCCGCATGCTCGCTGTGGTTCCCAAGAAGTACAGCCACCGTCTCCTCGACACCTAAAATCAGGGGCTCTCAGAACCAGAGAAAATTGGAACTGAAAAGGGTGGCTGGTCCGAGCAATGCCGGGGAGCGCATGGGGCTGACAACACTGCAACCCGTGACACGGAAGCTACCCCATTACCTGACTGGCAGGGAGGGGCATGACTAACAGAGCAGGGAAATGAAGCAAAGCTCCTGTTGATTTTGATCCAAATTCTCCCTGAATTGTTTTTCTGTTTGGCATCCAAATCACTAAGAACTGAGAGGGGTGAGGATCTCTTATGCAGAAGAAAGAGTGATTTTAGCTTAATCTCTATTGCGTCTAATATCTAGAACGAGGGCCGCAAGAGAATATATTTATGGTCAGTGGAAGAAGGAGCCAGGGAAACAGGATGATGGGCTGAGCTATCTAAGTGGGGAGTGCACTCGTCATGGGATGCACGCCAGTGCTGGCTGGGTGCCCACGCGGCGGGGACGTGGGAGAGGAGCCTCCCTATGTGGCCTCACACGTAACAGCTAGACAACCCTGGGGTTTTCATCTATGTCTGAGAAATTATATAATCCTGAAAGAGGGACCTCAGTGGACAGAGCTTCCAAGCAGGCAGCAAGGGAGAACCACAGACTTTAGAGGTCAAGGCTGCAGGATCTTTGATCGCCAAGATACTATGGCATCCCCCGGACCATACAGCCACAGCTTATAGGATCGGGGGAATTTGACCTACTTCTATCGCTGCTGTCACTGGAGACCATATGACAGAAAGTCATACTCAGCATCTGCTCCAGGAAAGACCCTGACTCCCCTGGTTACGCCATCTAGAAACGTCGGGGCCGGAGGAGATGCTTTGAAACGCACCGGTCCAGTCCTCCGGAATGTGTGTCCTGCTGGGAAAAAAAAAAAAAAAAAAAAACCTCATTGTGGATTCCAGCATTCTTCTCAATTAATCTCCAGATTGTCGCTTCTATAGAGTAAGGAGGCCACCGGGTGTCCTGTAGAAAGAGGACACTGGATGCTCCAAGTTATTCAAGTATCAATTGGAAAAACATGAAAGAACTGTGATTTCACTCCTTTTGATGAACAATGAGTTTGTCCTGATTTTTTCTCCGTGCCCATAGGGTCTGTGCGTCTGGATTACTCTTCGGCCTGTGTTCTCCACGCTCTCCGAAATGCCCACCCATCTCATGCAGGTCAATAAAGCATTTTTGAGTGTTTCCTTTTATGCCTAACTGAGATACTATTATTTTGCATCATCAGTATTTCAATAGCTCTTTTTTTTTTTTACAGGTTTTATTTATTCTTGAGAGACACAGACAGAGAGAGAGGCAGAGACACAGGCAGAGGGAGAAGCAGGTTCCACGCAGGGAGCCCGACATGGGTCTCGATCCCGGGACTCTGGGATCACGCCCTGGGCCGGAGGCAGGCGCTAAACCGCTGAGCCCCCCGGGGATCCCCTCAATAGCTCTTAAGCTCAGCGCATGACCTTCTGCCTGGACAGAGGTGGAAACAGGGTCAGCGACCCCCCTGAGCTGGGGTGTTCCCTGGCTATGCCATCGCCACCGGGACGCTTCAGAAACGCCGATGCGTGGGCCTGTTCCAGTTTGCCCACTTCCAGACAAGCTTCCTCTGCTCTCCACGGGCGTGCTGACAGCCTCCAAATGCCAATGGCAACTGCAGGGACTCCAGGAGGAGGCGTGAAGGCGTCTGTACTACACCTTTGCATGTGCACGTTCGGGCCCGCAGAAGGCCAGCAGCGCCACCAAGCCTGCCCTGCCGAGGCGCACTGTTCCAGGAAACAAAAAGCCATTTGCTGCCTCGTGTGGTATTTGCATAACTAACTCCACTTGCTTATGAAACGTGGCAGGTGTCCAGTGCCCGTTCCTTGTTCCCATGCAGCGCGATGCATAGATCATTCCATTAGCCCGAAGCTTAGATCAGCTTAAGCTTAATCGGCAGCTCAGAGCTGATCTCGCTATCATCACTCGTTCAGGACTAATAGTGTTTACCGAGGCTTCCACGGGGTTCTCGTGACAGGCAGCCGGAGCCAGCCCCACTGCAGCCCACGGGCTCGGAGCGGAGCCCTCGCGCCACAGGCTCCCTGGCTCTCGGCATCGCGGGGCGGTGGCCAGCGGGCTCTGGGAGTGCAAAGGGTTCTGACCGAGCAAAGTGAGCCGCTGAGGAAAGCACCAGGCCACCTGGAAGGAAGCAGGAGGGCTTCGGCAGCCTGGCCTGAGGAGGAGGAAGGAGGTGAGCCAGCCCACCTCTCAGATCCCAGCTGCCGCTGCCACCACCTGCACGCACCCGCCCGCCCATCTCGGCTGCCCTCGGCTGCCCCAGCCGCGCCCCCTCCTCCTGACCTGGCCTTCCCTGCCCAGAGCCCAGGGCTCAGCAGCCAGGTCCCTGTGTCCCCAGCCTGCCCGGGAAGGGGGCTGGGCCCCACCTGGGTGGGCATCAGACTGCAACGCCCATGTTCGCAGTGGCCGCCGGCACGCCCAAGTCCTCAGTAATGACTCGGGAGCCTTCTGGAAAATCAGACCTGCTTGCTTCTAATTTTACTTTTTTTTTTTTTTTGTAGAATTTTATTTATTTATTCATGAGAGACACAGAGAGAGAGAAACAGACAGACAGACACACAGGCAGAGGGAGAAGCAGGCTCCACGCAGAGAGCCCAACGCAGGACTCGATCCCCGGTCTCCAAGATCACACCCTGGGCCAAAGGCAGGCTCCAAACCGCTGAGCCACCCGGGCTGCCCGGACCTACTTGCTTCTTACAGATTTTTCAGAGATGCTAGATTTTTCCAGCTCTTTGACCAGGGCCTGGCCTACTCCATTCTCAAGAAACCAGTCACTCTCCTTCCCATCTCTGCGTCCAGCATGGTGTGTTCAATGGTTGGGTCTCCGTCCTCTAGGGAGAGCATCTCCAGGGAGCGCAGCCGCCGGGCATCAGGGCTGCCCACACCACCAGGGGCCCGGGCCCTGCTCTCTGCGACCGCATGGAGGGTGACGAGCCCGAGCGTCCAGGGAGAGACGATGTCCTGTGGTTCAGAGCCTCCAAGGCCTCCTCCAGGTGAGGGCAGCTAGGACCTACCATCGCTCTCATCCCTCTTCCTTCTGTTTGTTTCCCTCCTCTGGGTTTTGGGGGCTCATCGTGATTGAAGTCACCATAGAGCCCCCTTCCTTGAAGGAGGCAAAAGGAAGCAAATGGTGCAAACCCCACAGCCCAAACCCCAGCCTTTGCCCGGTGCTCCTACTGTCAGCTGCTGGGCTGATGGCCTCCGTCCTCACCAGCGATGCTGGGGACCCGGCCAGGCAGCAGCCACGTGCCAACAAGGGCCAGATGTGCTGCTCGCACCCTCTGACCACGCTCCTGACTCCATGGCTCAGGCTGTGTCGCCCCCCGGCCCAGAGAGGGGTTTTCTTACAGGCCTCGAACCCAGGGCCCTTGAGGCAGTCCTGCCTCTGTGAGGGTAGAGCCATGGGGTTTGGGGGAAGGAAATGCACTTCGAGGCTGGGAGGCGAAGCCCCTGTTAGAGCATCAAGAGACCCCCCCAAGGCCTCCTCAGAGGGGATGAGCCAGAGGCCGGTGCAGATGGAGAATCGGGGCATCGAGGGGACGCGCCAGCCAGACTGGCGCCTGTTCCTAGCTGCCCCCAGGCTCCGTGACCCGGAGACCCGGAGAGCAGGGCTCCGCGCTTCTGAATTCATGCGTGGGGATCCGACAGGCAGCGTGCCAGCAGGGGGGTGGGTGGGCGAGGGATGCTGCTGGGCAGGCCTCTGACCCCCAGCCAGCACCCCGTAAGCAGCGGCGGCCACCCCCACCAGCAGCCTCATGCTAGGCCGGCACCCGGGAGGCCCACGGGGTGCCTCGTACGTGGGACGGATGCAGAGGGCTGCCGCGTGATGCATGGAGCCACTCAGCTGCCCCCAACCTTGGGACGCCACACATTGGTCAGCAGAGATCATCTGTCTGGCAGGAGATGCCACTGCTCTCGGCGCAGCCAGGGGCACGTGGGGCCGCGGGCTTTGCCCCTCAGACAGCAGATCCCGAGGCTGGGCTCCCCGTGCGGGCGGCTGAGGGCAGCACTCGGGGCTGGAGGGGTCGGGCTGGGGAGTGGGGGTACAGGCGGGTGCGGCCCACAGGTGCCCCACAGGCCGTGCACCAGCCGGCACAGGCCCACAGCCAGAGCTCCTGGGAAGCTGGAGGCCGGGAAGGTGACTGGCAAACGCACCAGCAAGGACGTGGGGCACAGGGTAGGAACAGAGATCCAGGTACCCCTGAGTTCCTGCAGGCGGCGGGGGGGCAGGGGGGAGTGTGGGCCCGCGTCTGTTATGAGTCAGCCGTGCCCCTCCCAAGCTCACAGGTGAGGCCCTAACCTCCACACCTTAGAACGGCCCCCTTGCAGGTGCGCGGACAGGAGGCCCCGCGGGGTCCAGCGGGCTCCTAACCCAATGTGACCGCGGTGCTTACACAAGGAGGGCGTTTGGAGACGGGGACACAGGTGGGGACAACGGCATGTGAAGTCAGGCCTCATGTCGCCGCAAGTGGGGGGACCTTAGGAGTGAGGGGAGAGGCTGGAACAGACCCTTCCGGGGAACCTGCACAGGGAGCCTGCCCACACCTTGACCTCAGGCCTCTGACCTCCAGGGCGGCCACGTTCGTGGTACCCCCCCCGCCCCCCGTTCAGGCAGCTTGACACCAGCCCACGTCCTTGGCCTAAAGAGTGGGATTGAAGCAGCGAAGTACACGGAGCAGGACATCCGGGCCTGAGACGCTCTGATTTCTGGCTCGGAGGCAGGAAGCCTGTGCCCCGCAGTTACTGGGATGGAGGGAGGCGGGGGGGGGGGGGGTCCGCTAAGCCTGTGTCTGAGCTGCCCGGCCACCCAGAAGCGCTGGGCGGCCGGGTCCTCTGGGTTTTGGGAGAAGTTGGCGCCGACCGCGAAGGTTCCAGGCTCCCCGCCATCCCAAGGCGCCTCCCGGGGCAGGTGAGCGAAGGCACCCCGGGCTCCTGGCCGCAGGGCCCCGACACGTTGCACCCGATTTCCCAGCAGTGCCCGGAGCTAAGTCGGCCCCCACCTCTTGTTGGCAGCGTGGCCTGGACCAGGCACCGCGCGATGGGGGTGCACGAGCCGGGGGACGGGGGGAAGTGAGAGCCCGAGTGTGCGTGACCTTGAGCGGGCGGGCACCTGCGGCGGCACAGGCAGGGGGACGCGGGCTTCTGCTGCCCCATCAGTCCCCATCGCTCTCCCTCACTCACCGCCTGGCTCCCGGGCTCAGCTGCAGGGGGGCCAGAGGGGGAGGCCAGGTCCCGGCCCCCTTGTCACCTGCCGTCCAGTTCCCTCGGCTGCAGGGACCTGCAGTCTTGGAGCTCAGATTCCCAGGGAGGCCCTTGGTGCAGACGAACTGCCTCACGGGCCCCTTATTCCAGGATACACCTGCTGTGAGCAGCCTCTGTCGGAACAGGGCCATCCGGCAGCAATGGAACCACGCACGGAATGTTCCAGGGGCCACGTTTAAAAAATGAAAAGGAACAGACGGAGTTCATTTTAACGACGTGGTTTCAGCCACACGTGTCCGACGTGTTGCCGTTTCAATGTGTAATGACTGTAAAACGTTCATTCTCTTTCTCATAGCAGGTGGGAGTCCCGTGTGTCCTTTGCACCAACAGCACCTCTTGATCCCGTCGGGTCTCCCTTCCACGTGGTGCCCGGGGACCGCCGGGAAGGATCCGCGTGCCCAGGAGCCGCGCCCTGGCTGGGCCACGGGGAGCACAAGCACACGAGCCCCTGCATCCCCCGGGCCTGGGTTGGAACACGGCCCCAGGCCGCCAGTTACTCAGCCTCACTGAGCCTTTGATGAGCTCGTTTGGTAAAGGAGGCCACTAACCGTGCCGACGGCGTGAGGTTGCCGTAAGGACGAAGGAAGACGACACGTCCACACGCACGACCCCCAGGAGTGCCTACGTCTGGTTTGCTAGATGCCCCTGCCTCTGCACCAACCCCCAGTACCTAAGGGCTCCCCCCACCCCGTCCCACCTTCCTAAGGGGCGCGACTGTAGGAAACATAGGACCTGGGCCTGACTCCAAATGGCCTGATGCTACTGACCAGGAAAGTGTGTCAGGCACCCTGGAGACCCAGCCTTTGGGAGAAAGTGGGTGCTTTCCCCCCAGTCACAGAAACACCTTTTTTTTTCTTTTTTTTTTTAAGGTTGTATTTATTTATTCATGAGAGACACAAAGAGAGAGGCGGAGACACAGGCAGAGGGAGAAGCAGGCTCCATGCAGGGAGCCCGACGTGGGACTCGATCCCGGGACCCCGGGGTCACCCAAGGCAGGTGCTAAACCCCTGAGCCCCCCAGGGGCCCCCAGAAACACCTGTTTCTAAGAGCATATTTATAATATTGTTTTGCAGCTGGAGAGTCATGTGACGGCTTCCCCAGGGCCTTCCTGAGTGTTACTGGCTCTTGTGAAACTGGTTCTCCTAACCCTGGTCCTGGCATGAGGGACAGAGGGCTGCCTTGGGCACCAGCTCTGCCCCAGGAGGGGCCACCTCTCTGCCACAGGGAAGGGCCACTAGTCACAAGACCATCAACCCCATGGGAGGGAGATGTGGAAAGAGAAGAGAAGCTGTGCGGTGGCCCGAGTGAGGATCAGGGTAGGGGGCCCTGGGGGAGGAGCAGGGAAGTGAAGACCCCCCCCCATTTGCTGGATAGAGGGCCCTGACCCTGTGCATAGGAGACCACTGCTCCCCCCGTCAGGCCCTCATGCCCCCGCTGCCCAGCCCTCAATAGGGCGACCTTGTCCCTGTCCTGCTGTGGACGCACAGGCCCTACCGACAATGAAGGTGCAACAGGGAGACTCTATTCAAGGCAAACAAGGGGATGTTCGTGTCAAAAGAGTGGATTTTTTTTCCATGCAAAGCATTCTGTCCACCATTCGCGTATGTCCTTAGGCTTCACGACGTTCTCTCCACAAAGCCTCTTCGTTCATGTCAGTGGCTCTCGCGGCAAACCTCAGAACGGCCTGCGCTATCCGTGAAAATGCAGACGGCTGGGCCCTGCCCCCAGAGTTTCTGATTCTCTGGTCAGAGGTGGGGGTCAGACCCCAAATTTGCCTTTGTACCAACCTCTCCGGTGCTGCAGATGCTGCTGCTGCGGGGACCGAACTTCACGATCTAGCAATCATCACCCCCGTTGCACCCCGGAGTTGTCTGCGAGGTCTAGAAAACAGAAGAAGAAGAGAAAAAGGTGCCCTCGGCGCATGTCTCATGCACCCAGAACAGCCAACTCGAGCTCTGGCCCTGGAACGAGCACAGGAAACATCTCAGGAGACCCTAAGATGTGACCGGTACTGAGAATACCCCCCACAGCGCAGGGGACACTGCCCACCGGCCTCCGTCCACTCTCCCGGAGATGCGAGGTCCTCGGGCAGAGGGCACAGCACATGCCAGACATGGACACCAGAACCCAAACGACAGAAGGCGGTGGGGAGAGGACAGCTGGGAGAGGACAGCATCTCCAGGGAGGGAGTGGGGTAAGGAACATCCCACACAGCTCCACTCTCTCTGCCCCACTCGGGATCCCAGGGGCTGCACCCCGTGTCTGCCTGTAACCGGGGCAGGGACAGTCACGGGACACTTGACTTTTGAGCTCTTTGGACGTTGTCTCCTTGCATCTCTTCTTTTTCTATCACAAGTCCGATCGTTTTTTTGATGAGGTTTTCAAGCAAATTTATATCTTGAGTAGACATCGGTAGACATCGGTGCATTTCTTCTCCTAAGTGTCTTCGACGTCTGAAACGCAATAGGATATGGAGCTAACCTTCATCATCAAAATAGGAACATGGCTGTTGGTTGGGAACACCCAGGGCATTTGAGTGGCAAATATCTGCAGCAAATATATTAGGTGGCATGTAGTCAGAATCCTTCCAGAATTTCTAGGACCGTGTGAAAATCAGGGCAGTTCTCTTACAATAAGAATCATGTTGAGCACGGGATGATGAACTATAAAAAGGTAGGTGAGTCGGAAGTGTCGGTGTGACCCAAAACTTTGTTAGACCTGGGAACTTCAGGGCGCCTGGGTGACTCAGTCCGTCGAGCATCCAGCTCTTGGTTTTGGCTCAGGTCATGACCTCAAGGTCGTGGGACAGAACCAACGTCGGGCTCTGCACTTAGTGGGGAGTCTGCTTCCAGATTCTCTTCCTCTATCCCTTCTCCCACATGCTCTTTCTCTCTCACATAAGAAAATAAATCTTTAAAAAAAAAAAAAAGTAAATATTAAAAAAAAAAAAAAAAGAAACATAAAATTCTTGGGCCTCACTGAAACCTACCAAATCAGGAACTTGAGGTGAGGCTGGAGCGAGAGACGTTACACGAACGGCCCAGCAGGTCCTCAGGTCTCCCCATCCTCTGCTGCCGCCAACGTTCAACGTTTCCTTCTCAATGCGCTGCCTCCCGCCTCCTCCGCCCCCCCCCCCCAGGTGCAGTTTTACTGGAAAATGTTGCCCCCATCCCCAGGGCTGTACATTATTGCGTGGGAAACGGCATTTCCTACTGCATTCTTCCTCTCCGCTTTCTAAAACCTTCTGGGCTAGGACCTCAAAGAGAAGCAGTGAAATGCCTACTTGGCTGCCCCCTCCTGAAACATCCAATTAATTTGTCCGAGTTCCATTCAGATTTTGCGTAATGCTGACTGGGATATAACAGCATGCACGTGGAAAATCTTTACAGACCCAGAGATCAGTTTTAAATTAATAAAAAGTGAAATAACGGGAGGGGGGACGAAGGCCTTGGGTTTCCGCCTGGGCTCTGCCCGCGGCTTGTTAGCTGATGTGGAGCAGCCACGAGACTTCTCTGCTCATCGCTCTCCTCACATTTTAGGAGAGAGGCTGAGTCGCACCCATGTGTCCAAAGCGAGTTCCGAGGAGCCTCTTAGGCTTTCGGAAGGATATTTGGGGAAGAAAGTTATGGAACAGAATGCAGTTTTCGAGCCCGCGGACCTGACCCTTCAGCCCAGTATGGAATGTACGGGGTTTTGTCGTTTCTGGGGAGGAACCTGCTAACCACGGGCACAGTGAGGCTGGATTTCAGCCTCGGGGACACCGGACAAACCCGCATGAGGCCAGAGGAGGCCGACGCCTGGACAGCTGGCCGAGAATAGAAATAGAGTCAGGGTTGGGACCCCTGCTGAACGAGTCTGAAGCGGGAGGATCGGGTGTAGCCCTGGGAGCGAGGGAGCAGGGGTGCGGGGAAGACCGGAGGGTTGCGGCAGGAGCTTCCATCAGGGCCACCCGGATGCCCACACCCGCCCTGGGCAGAGGTGCAGGGTGACTGTGTGGCGACGCGCGTCTCTGCGTGTGGCTGCTCCCCCTGCTAGTTCTGGGTGGGTGCTGAACCGTTCTGCGGGTGTAGACGCACCACATCCCTATGTCTCACATCAGGCATTTATTTGGTGGTTGGAGATATTAAACCAGCACCATTTGGTGGTGATTTGTATAAGCCAAGATTTGGGAAGCCTACATCTCAGTAATGACTTTATCGATGTTCCCATGTCCTAAGGTTCTTTATATTCAAGCAAGACTGATCATTTCGGCTGACTTAATCACTAAAGAAACTTGAGGGATGCTGGATACCTCCAAACAGACACACGCACGAGGGTCGCACAAGGGAACCCGCTGGGGTCGAGGTGCCGGGAGCAGGTGATGGAAGAGACCGTCACCCCAGGGCACTATCTGTGGAGGAGGGGACCCCACCGTCTCCGTCTCTGACCACTCCATACCACAGCCACATTCCTGGGAAGGGGACAGGCTCAGCCGTGCCGGGTCACACGGGACGCACGTCCATCACGTCCATCCCTCACTAGGCTGGTGGCCCCGAGGCACCGAGCTATAGTTTCTCAAAGCATCCAGGTGAGGATGGAGCAGTTCACCCAGTAAATGCAGGGGGTAGGGATATTTCTGCTGTGGTTGGTTCAGGTGGCAGAGATGACGTGTCTGGTGGGAACAGCCCCCGGAGGAAGGCAAGCGAGGGGGAGGCGGGGCCCTGATGGCCCTGTTTGCTCCGCCTCCCAGTGACACGATAGGTGAAGCACTTGCCTTGGGAGATGCAGAACGGGGTCTCGCTAGTCACCCTTGTACACTTATCCCACCCACTGGGACAGAGGGCTCCTGGCACACCTTTATGTTCACGCTGGATTTGGCCAAGGGAAACAGTCTCCTGGCCTCCCTGCCAAACGCACAAATGTATTTAGAGGCTTAACCCAAAGTGCATTCAACCCACTGTCCTCTCCGATTTCTAACCTAGCCCAACAGTCGATAAATATCTTTCCTGGAAACCCCAACAGGTTGATTTTCCTCTTTCCCTTCTCAGCATGCATTTGTCTGTACCTCTGTCAATGCAGAGCACGTTCCAGGGACCCAGGAGTGCAGAGCGCAGGTAAAGGAAGTCTGTGGTGGTAAGAAAGGACCCAAGTCTGCAGGACAAAGTCCTGAGGCCCAGAGATCCGCTGTCGGCTGTGTAGGGCCTTGTATGACCTTAGCACATAGACTTTTTTTTTTTAGAGAGAGACTCTCAAACAGACTCCCTGCTGAGCATGGAGCCCAATGCAGGGCCCATCCCACAACCTTGATATCGTGACCTGAGCCAAAATCAAGAGTTGGATAGTTGACCAACTAAGCCACTCAGGCGCCCCTGACCTTGGCACGCAGCCTTAACCAGGCACGGAGGAGAGACGTCCCCCGTGTGGAGGTCAGAGCTCATCCCTCGTAACCTGCCAACGACATAGAGGAGAGAGGTGGGAAGGGAACCTGGCTCCATGGCCCACATCGGCTCCACCAGAGTTGACGTGAAGATGGATCCTGTGCCGTCACCATTAAGGCAAATCCATAGCCTCCTCTTTTGCAGCCGCACGGGGGGCTCAAACTTGGCCCACAGGTCCTGTCCCACAGTAACCCTATGGCCCACCTGGCCTGAAAAGCCTGTGGACGGTGTCTCTCTGTGGTCCCGAAACAGGTGGAACCTGAGAACGACAGGAGAGAGCAGCACCGAGGGACCAAGGGAAGTTACTTTTATTGAGCACTACTACGTGCCTGTGCACCACACCACAGCCCGTAGATTTCCTCACCTCCTCCTTAGAGTGTCCCTGTGAGCAAGGTGGCAACAGTCCCTCTTGGCAGATGAACACACACACCGTAGGACTCGCCCTACAGGAAACGTCCGGGTTTCAAGGAGGGGGCACAGGACCAGGGCTTGTAGGCCGGGCCAGCCAGATTTGCTGTCATCTATGCTGCTTACCAGGTGTGTCACTGCCTAGAGCCATTAAACACCCTGAGCCCCACGCCTCTCAGTTGCAAGACGACACATCTGTCTGATGACGTACGTTAACGTCTACCTTTCAAACTCTGAGAAAATGAGTCTTAGCGCATATCGTGTGCCTGGCACGTGAGCATTTAATAAACGGTCCCCGTGTCCCCTCCGAAGACACACACCAGTCAGCTGTGTGCTGGGGACTGGAACCCGGCCCTGGAGGCTCCAGGCCCCCTGGCTGCCGGCCTCACTCCCCGTGTCACGATGCCCAGTGTCACAAGGTAAGCACCACTGCTGACGGGGACGGGCATCCTCGCTGCGGAGCTGCTGCCTACACCACCCCACGTGGTGCCCCCTGCCCCAGGATGGGGGCATCAGACTTACATGGGGGTGGATGCCCCAGGGCCGGTGCAGGAGGCATTCCTGCCTGTGCTTGGCGACCATTGCCCGCAGCCTCATCCAGCTTGCGGCCTGCTCCATGGACACACGTGTCTGTTAGTCCTTGTAAGAGTTTCCCCAAACTATTATGAAGTAGGCACTGCTGGATAAATATTAATGATTCTTTTTTAATGATTTTTAGCTGTGAAGCTGGCCTCGGTCTCGTTAACACCAGCATCTACATCCTGACCACGGACTTCACTAAGTGTAACGTAGGCTCCTCTATCGCCAAGCCTGAGGTCGCCTTGTAACTGAGGCACAGCAGGCATTGCTTCTGGTTTCTGGTCCCTTCGCTCATCTTCCACTGGGTTTGTTCGATCTCCACGGGTCCTACAAACTGGAAAATGCCCTCCCAGAACGCAGTAGCTTTTACTCGATCTTTCCAAGGCCGTGCTGATTTAAGTCTCTGACAAGCACACACGCAGGCACGTGCACACGTACACGCACACGCAGGCATATACACATGCACGCGGGCACACACACCCCACCTCCACTCATACAACAACACTGCCATGTGCAGACACCCTGAGCACTCTGGTTCGCGTGACTGGTGTGCAGCTCTCAACACTTTACGCCACTCAGTTCAAGTACTTAATGCTCTTGAATCTCAGTCCCCTTTTCTACTAAACAAGGATGGCGATGCATGTCCAAAGGGCCGAGGACTGGTTCTCATGACACAGGGAGGAAAACTCTTAATACAGCAGCTTGGTTATTCCCGGCGTGCAGTTAGCTCTTTTTTTTTTTTTTTGTACTATTTACTGGTGTTCAACTCCAACTATCCAACCTACGGAGTTCAAGAAACCATCAAACGAACTCTCAAAGTCTCCCTCATTAAGGCTCATCCTCAGACAGCTCTTTATTTTCTCGTATTCATTATGCACCGGCTAAACTAAACAACAACAAACAAACAAGCCTGTCAATCAAAGGAAACAGAACAGGCCAGGAAGGGACACTTACTGTACAATGTGTTACCACAGTCAAAATCTAATTCAAAAACAAAAGCATATGGACTCATTAATTGGGAAAGCTGACAGCACACCTTTTTCTAAGTTCGCTTCATAGTGAGTAATTATCCAGATATATTTAGATCGAGATGAAATACGACTTTTGGCCCAGAACTTCTTTAACGAACTGCAGTGGAGCCTCCGCGCGCCGCGTGTCATTAGCCTGAAGTTCATTACAGAAATGTTGGTCGTGCAGCTTCCTCCAACACAGAAGGGCCACATAAGAACCGAGTAATATATAAATAAATGTGAATACCGCTCTTGAAAACGGTTTCAAGAAATCTGCCTCTCGCTGGGTAGGCTCGACTGCCAACAGGTGTCAGTGATCCGTGCGTAGGCAGGAAGGATCCCCTCTCCCAAAATACTTCCCTACCTGCTTCCACCTCTTTATCTGTTCCAATCAACTCGGGCTCTCATTTGCAATGCTTCTCCGGGCGGTTCTGCTACTGAGTTTATTGGTGTCTGAGGTTGGGGCTGGGTGTTTGCACTCCTCCTAAATTTGTATGTTGAAACCCTAATCCCCAGTGTGATAGTATTTGGAAATGAGGCTTTCAGGAGGTAATTGCATCTGTGATGGCAAAACCTTCATGAATAGAATTAGTGTCCTCTTAAGAAGAACACAGGAGAGCTTCCTCTCTCTCTCTCTGTCTCTCTTTCTGTCTCTCTCTCTGTCTCTGTCTCTCTCTATCTCTGTCTTTCTCCCCCTATCATGTGAGCAGCAGGGACAAGGCCACCAGGAAGCAGATCCTTACCAGGAACCAAACCTATCAACACTTTGATCTTGGACTTCCCATTCTTCAGAACTGTCAGAAAAAAAAATGTCTGTTGTTAAAGCCACCCCATCCGTGGTGTCTGGTTATGGCAACTGGGGCTGACTAAGACAGTGGTCCATGAGGACATCTGTGTCATTCTCTGCATCCTCACAGGGGCTGGGCAGTCTCTTCTGCTCTTTCCATTCACTGCGCAAGTTCACAAAGACCTATCACAAGATCACTAAGGTGAAGGTTGGCCAAAGAACCCCATGTGTCCAACAGTTAACCCACTGCCTAGAAGCTGGGAGGGATGATTCCTCTGAAGAGACACAAGGTGGAGTGGACTTATGACACATGGAAGATTAGGGCAAGTAGTCAGCAGGGGGCCTGGCCCAATGGAGGCAAACAGTGAAAGAAGAAGCCAGACCCCTGAGCACAAAGCCCATTTGGAAGGTGGTGATGCTGCCAAGAAGCACCGGGAAATTTGAAGGCCACTTTTATGATCCAAATTCATGACAAATATATTGAAACTGGCCATCATGCAAATGTAGCCTAAGTGTCTTCAAAGCAGGCCCCAGCTTGATTCTGCCTCTGAACCAAGCTCCTAGCTGAGGGCTGACACCTAGAGGACCTGAATGTGCTGCATGAGCAAATGGATAAATCCACGTGCATATAGAAAGTCAAACACCAAGGTGATGGGATGAAGGAGCATGCTTGTGATGAGCACTGGGCGTCGTATGGAAGTGTTGAATCACTATATTTTACACCTGAAACTAATATGTGTGTTTACTAAACTAACAAACTAAACTGTGTGTTAACTAATGGGAATTAAAATAAAATTTTAAAAAAAAATCTAAAAAAATAAAATATTTTTTAAAAGAATAAAAAGTCAGACGCCATTACTTTCCTTGGTACTTAGTGAAAATAGTACAAGAAAACTGCAGGTTTAAGCCAGCCTCTGGTCTGACCGGCAACTGTCTCCCTTGGCCGTTTCTTCCTCTTGGGTATTTCTAACTATAATATGTTATCGATTTTTCTTGTGTCAAGGTCTCGCTCAATAGTCTATAATATTTCTACAATTCTGGGTCATAGAAACCCTTGGAAAATTCCTGAGAACCCTGTGTAGCACCATGGCATGTTGTTCCTTTCCCTTTGAAAGTAGATCAAATTAGAAAAACTGTAACTACTCGTATTCTTTTTAAGTAAGTGGTATCAAGAGTTGTGTGGCCCTTCTTCATAACATAGACCCATAGAAAAAGACAGAAGGAAGGAAGGAAGGAAGGAAGGAAGGAAGGAAGGAAGGAAGGAAGGAAGGGAGGAGGGAGGGAGGGAGGGAGGGAGGGAGGGAGGGAGGGAGGGAGGGAAGGAGGGAGGGAGGGAAGGAAGTTTTTTCTAGACTAGATGAGGCAAAGAATCTTGCCATTCCAAGCCCCAAACAAGAGAGAGTTTAAGGGTCCCCCACATATCCACCCAATCCTTCTGAAGGAGAAAGGTGAATACTCCTCCCACCCCTTAACTGTTTTCAGTTCTACTCACAGAGCTTAAATGCACAGAACCCCTAACCCTTGATGTCCAGCCCTTCAATAAACAGGACAGCGTGTGGCCGTGCCAAAGAATCCCACCCCGGGCACAAGGCCGGAAGGTTTCTATGAAATCCTGGAATTCTGCTTGGCATGGTCTCAGGGAGCAGAGGAGCAGCAAGAGCCCTGTGACTGAGCTCTGTCTCTTGGTTTCCAGAAACATCTTATTCCCTTCAAGATATATCCTCCCTAATGCAACTAATTATCACCATCGGGACGCCTACCCCTGAAGCTCAAGCCTTCCCTTCCCTCACCTAGACTATTAAAATAGTGCCACGAGGGTCTCCCCGGGCCATTTACGCACCCTGTGGGCAGCAGCATTATTTAAAGCTATGACCCAGGTTGTACCGCTCATCTGCTTAATTCCTCCTTTGACTTTCCGTCTAACTTGGGCGAGAAGCCATCCACCTTCTTCAGACTCTGCCTTTTCTAAGACCCCACGGGATTCCTGTCTCTGGCGGGCCCCTCGCTTCCTGTGCTCCCACTGCACTGGCCGTGCGGAGCTTCACACAAGCCCACAACAGCCCTACTGGAAGGCCTGGAATGTTCCTGACCACAGGCTCACACGGCTTCCCCCCACCCCCCCAATCGCTCTCTGGTCTCTGTGCAAACGTCATCAGACTTCCAACCACAGATCTCTGATGGACACATAGCCCCCAAGGGTCTTCCTCTCTGAAGAGGCACCCGACACTGTTCCTCTTAGACATGCTTTCCTGACACCTTGCCCTTCCTGGCCTCTTGCATCAGGTAATGACCCGGGGGTTTCCACCAACTGACTATTTCCCCTGGGATACTCCCCCCGACATCTCTGATCTCAGCTCACTCATCATCAGTCCCTTGGAGATTGTAATAGCCCTTCTCTCTATGCCGATCTCTCGGAGTCCACGAATGCACCTAGTGAAATAAAGCATAAATCAAGAGAGACTTTCAGAAGGACAAAGTATATAAAGTGCAAGTATTCATTGCTTTTATTTAAGGCAGGGGAAAACGAAGCAACAGGAGAATCACAGGGGCAGTTTGGATGGAATCCATTAGCTGAAATTTTCCACTTGCAGCTCTGTTCATGTCAGCAAGCTGAAAGGCCTTCTTTTTGTCATTTTTCTAAATTTTTTACCATTTACACAAGACCTTAGGTCCATAATGTAAAGCTTCACATAAAATTTAGGAGTGTTCCTGAAGTACACTGACATCTTTTATCACATTTTCTTTCAGGCTTTACCAAACAGAGGCAATGAGGACCAGAGTAGCCTCATAAAAATGTCACGCAACTTCAACCCTCTACACTTAACTTATTGAAGGAATTAACAGATTATGGTCATTTCATTTTTTATGACAATTTCTAACTGGTCATAGTACATCCACAAAGGGCAATGTCATGCACCACGAACCTTCACTTTTCACAAAAATGCTGTGCTCCGGGCAGCGCGCCTTCAGGGATGTGCCTATTATTTGGTACTGTCTTCTGGGAACAACACATCTATGGCCCATTCCATCTCCCCACAGCCCCCCAGCTACACCCCGTGCACCGGACACTACAAACACCTGACACTAGAAACAGCAATGTGAGAGCGGCTCTCCTTGTTGGAAGAGGTTCTAGAAGGGAAAGATGGCTCTAGCACCTATCCCTCTTCCCCCTAATCCTACCTAGTCCCTAAGTTTAAAAAAAATTACTCTGGGGTCCTGGGGTGGTGCAGTCAGTGAAGCATCTGACTCTGGATTTGCAATCAGGTCATGATCTCAAGGAGGTGGGATCGAGCCCCACGTTGCGTTCCCCAGTCAGTACAGAGTACACTTGAGGATTCTCTCTCCCTCTCTCTCTGCTCCTACCCTCCCCCACCATGCTCGCTTGTTCTCTCTCTCTTTTAAATAAATAAATAAATAAATAAATAAATAAATAAATAAATAAATAAATCTTGAAAAGAATTTAAATTACTCTGGACTTCTTTATTTAAGGGAATTTGCCTAAAGCTCCTACAACACTGATCCTCCTGACCAAGAGTTGGCTTCTTGATCCAAGGGGCCAGTGTTGACCTCGAGGTACCACCTGAACACCTGGGTGGCCTCTCAGCTGTCCAGTGCTGCACACCTCAGAGTCAGAAGGCGGGATCCCCCTCAGTCTCTGCTGCCCAAATCTTACTGGGTAAGTGAGGTGGTTTGGGCTGATGTCCTGTCCTTGGCCTGATGGCTTTATCTTGCTTAGGGTTGACAACTTAAAAATATAATTATTTTCTGGTCTGATTGGGAGACTTTTTCCATCAACCTGTCTCCCTAGATCCTGAGCAGAGCCTATGCTTCCATTTCTCAAGGGAAAAGAGGAACAAAACCATCCTGCACAGTGAATACCCTGTAGACATGGTAAACATGTTCCACCTCTCCTCAAAGCGCAGACCAACGTATCATAAAGTAACAACAATGAGGAACTTTGAGAAATTGCCTCTACATAAATCTCCAAAGCGAAGGACACCGTCTTCCCATCTCAGGGTATCAATTTCCAGGAAAAGTCGGCTGTGATGCTTCCCAGAAGGGAAGCAAGCGGGAGCGGACCCTGTGGTTCCAGCCCCAGAGGGCCTGAGAGTTGATGCTGAAGCAAAACGGCATTCATTAAAGGTCGTTCAGGCAAAGGAAGAATTCTCCTTCCAGAGGTTCTCCTGGCTTGCCCTGTTCCTACCACCCTGGGATGCAGTGAGCTTGTGGGATGCCGCCGCTGGCCGGAGTCGTGTTTGGCGGCCAATTAAACAGACTCATTTAACAATTCAGTGAGCAGAATGGCACTGGCTGCCAGCAAGGGAATTAGTGGGACCGTGGGTCGGTCTGAAGAGGCACCAGCCACCCCCGAGTGAAAGGTCTGTGAAAGGTCTGGCCACAGTCCCTACCCAGCGTGGCTCCCGGACACCTGGGATGCCGCCAACCTGCCACCACGACCGTCCGGGCCCAGCCCACAGGCGCCCCACCGCAGGTCACAAAAGGCAGGAGGCACCTAGGGAATGCAAGTCCTGGCTCGGTTTCGGGATTGGCATCACGGCACATTGTTCTGACGTATTTCTAGCAGGTGGATGGCCTTCTTCCTACGACGCAGAGCCTTTAGTGGGTGAAAGCGTGGATTCTGACTTTGTTTTGTTTGTTTGTTTTTGTTTTTGTTTTTGTTTTTGTTTTGTGGATTCTGACTTTGAAAGATGCCTTGAAAGGCATCAAATTCCTGCCTTCGGAGAAGGACAAACATACGGTCTCATTCACTTGGGGAATATAAATAATAGTGAAAGGGAATATAAGGGAAGGGAGAAGAAATGTGTGGGAAATATCAGAAAGGGAGACAGAACATAAGACTCCTGACTCTGGGAAACGAACTAGGGGTGGTGGAAGGGGAGGAGGGCGGGGGGTGGGGGTGAACGGGTGACGGGCACTGAGGGGGGCACTTGACGGGATGAGCACTGGGTGTTGTGCTGTATGTTGGCAAATTGAACACCAATAAAAAATAAATTTATTGTTAAAAAAAAAAGAATTCCTGCCTTCTAATCGCCTCTCCAGCTCCCCAGCCAAGACCTCAGCACATACGGGTGTTCTCTCCACTGGGGCCCTGTCTGCTGTTGCTTTCAGAAAACATGCTCCCTTGTATTGAATTGAAAATGCTGTCAGAATAAACCTTTTTTTTTCTCACATCAAACTCTCTCCTTTCATCATGTTTTTTTTTTTTAAAAAAAGCTATTTTTTAAAAATGTTCCAAGGTGTTTAGTATTTGCTCATCGAGATCATTCAGAGATCCCTCTTTTTGACGTCGTACCTTAGTGTCCCTCCGATCTCTCCTGGGACTTGTTGGTTATGTTCATTCTGTATGCTTCTTTCCCTTTTTTTTTTTAAAGATTTTATTTATTTATTCATGAGACACACAGAGAGAGGCAGGGACACAGGCAGAGGGAGAAGCAGGCTCCCTATGGGGAGCCCGACGCAGGACTCGATCCTGGGACCCAGGATCAACCCTGAGCCAAAGGCAGACACTCAACCACGGAGCCACCAGGGGCCCCCCATTCTGGATGTTTCCTTTCTAATTCAGAGGTTAATAGTTTCTGTGCCAAGAAACAGAGTGATTCAAGGAAGTTTTCTCTACAAACAGGACGAATCACCCACGTGTAGGCATGGAATAGGGGAACCACGGCCGGGCCACTTCAGGGGGGACAGTGCCCGGGGCTGGGAGAGCCACCAGTCCTGGGAGCAGAGAGCTGGGGCTGGGAGAGGAGCAGTGACCCCGCCCCCTGCACAGGGAGGGAGTGTGTGGGAGCCCCAAGGAGCTCCACCCCGAGGAGCGGGTCTGGGCCAAGTGCCTCGTGCACATCCTGCCCCTGGGAGCACCAGCCCCGTCCATGCAGCCCATGCAGCATTGCAGGAATGAGCTCCTCTGAGCATCTTCTGGTCCCTGAGCGTCCTGCCGCTCCACGTTCAGCGTCGCCCTGGAGAGCCTCACCTGCCTCTTCTATGAACAGCTTCAGTGACCCAGCAGAGGGTGCCCCCCTCCCCCCTCGATAATCACAAATCACACTTCCCGTAGCTTCCTTCCATCTGCTCTCCTATTGTTAGCGGGGTGGGACCGCGGAGCCCCAGGGGGACCAAAGGCACAGCGCCCATTGGCGGGGTGCAGTCAGGGGGGAGGGGCTCAGGAGAAAGGCGGAGGACCCCAGGGTCGGCCGGGAGCCTGCGGGCGGCCTCCGGTGTCGAGAAGGCCTTTCCAGAAGGCCTCACTTCCCCGGGTCACCCTATCCGTGCACTTTCATTTTCCTGGATTTCCAGAGCTCCTTCCTCCCTGGGAAGCAAGCCCGGAGCTCAGCAGCAACCGCATCCCTTGCGTGTCACGTGCAGTCCTGGGTGTCTGTCCCCATCCCCACCGGCCCCGCCGAGACCCGGCTCTGACGGGCCCCTCCGTCCTCCCTGACCTTGACCTCCCCCAGCAGCACCTGCAGTCTGCCCACGGTTCGGGCAGGGACCCCCCGACAGGCTTTGCCCCCCCCCCCACGAAGCTGCTCACCTGCCAAGCTCCGAGTGTCATCGCCGGGGCCCGGAGCCCCCCCTGGGACCGCCACACGGACACGTGCCCATGGTATTGAGGACATGAGCCGCCCGTGCCTACCTGCGCCTGCTGCTCCGCCTCGCCTGCCAGCCTCCGGCTCCTGGGGCCACCTGTGGGGCCGAAAGGGCACCAGTGGGGTGACCCCACCCCAAGAGGCAGAAGGCATGCCCCGTGAGTCGTGCACCCCTGAAACCTGGTGCTCCCCATGAGGTGGCCACTGCACTAGGCCCCGACGCCCTCCGCAGGGCCCCCTGCCCGTGACCGTGGCCCACAGCAGACGTGCCCTGCGCACCACACAATCGCCGTGCGGGGCTTCGTCCCACAACCTGGCTCCGGGCCCAAAGATCACGGCGCTTTCCCTCAGGGCCTGCCGAGCACCCACATCATCAAGCCTACCGCTGGCAGCAGGGAAACTTGACCAAATAAAACAAAAAAAAAAAATTTAAAACCCTCCAAGTTCCAACAGAAGCAGAGGCTTCCAGGTGTAACAAAGGGGTGAGATCTTAGCATTTGAGACAACACGGGTGGACGTCGAGGACATCACACCGAGCGAAGGAAGTCAGACAAATGCCTTCTGATTTCACTTGTATTTGGGATCTAAAGACCAAAATGAAAGAAAAAAAAACAGACAAAAAGGAGAAACTGACCTGTAAATACAGAGATGGAGCACCGGTGGGTGCCAGAGGCGGGGGTGGGCACCATGGGTGCTGGGCGCAGAAGGTACCAGCCTCAGAGCGGCAGGCCAGCATCTCGGGAGCTCTGCAAGCACCCAGGTCCCTGCACGCAGCCGCCAGCACCGCCAAGAGGCTTGGGGCTCCTTCCTGGGCCCCCGCAAGGTCTCTGAAGGAAGCCGGGCTCCTTCACCCGGGGCCACCCTCAGCCCTCCAGAGCACAGCCCTCGGCCCCGGCTTCCCGGCCCATGATGCCTCGACGTCCCCATTTGCCCGGGTCAGTCCTGCTTCCCGCCCACGGCTGCTCGCTCTTTTTAGCCCAAGAGTGGGCAGTGGGCAGCGTAACAGGCTCCTCCGCTGGCTTAAGGTGCCCCTCGGTCACCAAGCACATGCTTTTTATTTTCATTCTCACCCCTCCTTTTTATTTTCATTCTTTCTCTTTCTTCTCTTTATGACTGGCATTTAATCAAGGCCTTGCTGGGGCCTGCTGGCTGTTCTGCGCCAAGTTGGCCACACAACCTACAAGGTGGTTTCTAAGAGCCGTGTGGAGAGCTGAGCTCGGGGACTGAAGCATTTCTCTGCTGTTTGTATGTTTGGGTACAATGAAAGCTCTTGACAAGAGGCAGGACTTTCCAAGCCTGGCATTTATGATCAATTTCTGTAGCTACTCAACAAGGTCGCAAGCTTTCTGGAAAAGTCTACCCACCTGTGACTTTTTTGCTGTTGTTTCTCTAACTGATGCAGTTCCTGGTTGCTGAGTGTTCTTTCCTAGAATCATGAATAATACTCCAAGGATAATAGACTGGCCTGGTCTCAATTTTTTTATTTATAAACCTTGGATTGGGTGGGGGGGAGCAGGAAAATGCAGAGCTTCGTTTTTCTGCAGAAGGACTGTCCGCATGGGTGGGCCTCTGCTGTGCCCGGGCCCACGTGTGGCTCACCAGGAAGACCAGATGCAGGGCACGCAGGGTCACGGCCTTTGTGCTCCATCCGTCGACGGCCCAAACAGCCCTGCGCTCTGGGAAACTCCCCTGAGATCACTCTGCACCAGAAAGGAGCTTTGTGCAAATGTTGGAGACAAGGAAAAGCAGGTGATTCCACATTTTATCACCTGGACCCGTTAGAGCCAACAAGCCACACTTGTATTTGAATTCACAAACACGGCCATCACCACAGAGGTCACGCTTCAAGAATAAAAATTAAGCAGAAGATAAGCTGTAACGCTGCTCAGCACAGGAAGATGTTTCTGAGCGCCGGGTCAGGGGCCCATTTCTGTCGTCCAGAGGTGACTCAGAAATCACCGCACAGGCCTGATGGATCCAAAGCCCCGTCCACACCCGCTCGCTGAGACCATCACACCCTCGGTTTGGAAGGCATCACAGCCAAACTGCAGGGATCTTTCTGTGCCTTAATGATCAAGGTAAGTGGACAATCCTTGCTGGCCCGAGGTTTCGCTTCAACTGGCCCGAGGAAGCCGAGCTGGCGGGTTTTTTCCGCTCTCCTGGAAGCTCATAAACAAACACAGAAGGGTCTGTCTTCCTGGGCCTCAGCTTTGCTCTGTTAGTGGTTCCTCGGGACCAGAAAGCGAGGCGCCGAGCCAGACTCCGACAGCGACTCAGAGCCGTGTGCCACTTGGCTCACCAGCACTGGCAAAATGTTTGCTTAGAAATTCAAGAATTCATCAGGAGAAAAGCAGCCTTGGACTGCAGGAGCGATGGGGCTGGCACAGGCCCGCGGATCGGCCTGCCCGGCCTCCCCGCACACAGCCGCCGGCTGAGCCAGAAGAAGCTAAAATGCGGGGAGCGTTGTCTTCACTGCTCCCAATGCCCACCCCGTCGGACACTAGGATCCACACGGGCTCAGTTGTGAAGCAGGTGAGCGAAGGCACACGGGCCACGGGGCCCACCAGCTCCAAAGGCCACTCGGATCTCCACTCCACTGGACAGAAAGGGGGTGTTACACCACGAGGTCGGCTGCCTTTCGGGCGGAAAGTCAAGAACTTCAGGAGGGTGGAACTATGCCTCCTGTGCTGTCGAGCTCTGGGGAGAAAGTCTTGGGAAGATGGAGGGAGAAAACCAAACTGGGAGAGCCGCAAGAAAGATCAATCTGGGGACCCCTGGGTCACTCAGGGGTTGAACATCTGCTTTCAGCTCAGGGTGTGACCCCAGGGTCCTGGGATCGAGTCCTGTGTCGGGCTCCCTGCATGGAGCCTGCTTCTCCCTCTGCCTGTGTCTCTGCCTCTCTTTCTCTCTGTGTCTCATGAATAAGTAAATAAATCGTAAAAAGAAAAAAAAAAAAAAGAAAGATCGGTGTTTGCTGGCCTCTGTGTCACATGCTCACCCCTCCCTTGCCTGCAATGCCACACCTCCAGGAGCCCACTCTGACCCTGACCCTGGGATTGCATTCCAGCCTGCTCCCCGTGGTCTGTTGGCACATTCGAAGCTAAGATGCCTTCCTAATGCCTAGATTCCTAACAATGACTCCT
The DNA here is from genome assembly GCF_048164855.1 of Canis lupus baileyi. Taxonomy (NCBI): domain Eukaryota; kingdom Metazoa; phylum Chordata; class Mammalia; order Carnivora; family Canidae; genus Canis; species Canis lupus. The sequence continues at coordinate 53,805,265 of NC_132858.1, forward strand.
TAGGTTCTGATTCCTATTTCTTACTGATTTCTCCACTTCCTCTTGGAGAAACAATATTTAGTAGCTCTAAAACCAAATTAGAAAAAAATAAAAAAAAAAAAACAAATTAGGAAGCACGTGCTGATTAGCACAAGAATTATCTACCACAGTTAGGCAAGACACCGCCTTCCAATACTCTCATTCTCTCCTCTTTTTCTCTGTCTTAGGTTTTTCGGATGAAGGTCTGTGTGTGTCCTGGGAAATTCTGCAGATGTCAAGTCAATGCAGTCCTCACCAGAAAGGAGCCTCTTGAGAATTTTGAAGAAAATGATAAACAGATTTCCCTTTGATTTGACTTGTTTGGGGCTACTTGGTTACAACGGGCTGGAACCTGGCCTTCAATTCACAGCCTGATATCATCACCGCTGTATCATATCGTTTCCTCTATCTTGCTGTTTCAAGAGTGGCCACAAAGCGCCTGCAATAGGTGCTGGAATTCAAAGATAATTAAGACAGCTTCATCCCCATCCCAGGAGCTCGCAGACCCTAAAGCAATGTGGCAAAGGGGGACCAGAGCCTTCCTGGGAGATCGGGACAAATAAGTGTGAGATAATAATCAAAGTATCCCCAAATGGGAAGTAGCCCATATATCCATCTGCATTCAAGTGAACACATAAATTGTACCATATTCATAAAAGGATGTAATTCAGAGCAATGACGATAACTGACAATGATAATAAACGACAGGCAACACCGTGGGTTAGGCTAGCATAAGTAACTAATGTGGGGATGAAAAGCTTCCCCAGATAGCTTCACTTCTATAGCAGAAAATCAGTGAAAACCATCCATTGTTAGGGAGATGCACAGGGAGGTAATGAACTGTAAAAAAAAAAAAAAAAAAAAAAAAAAAGGCAAGGAGTTGATTATTGTTTTTGGTTTTTTTCTTTATGAGAATATTTATTTATTTATTTATTTATTTATTTATTTATTTATTTTTACTGACAAATTTATTTTTTATTGGTGTCCAATTTGCCAACATATAGAATAACGTAGATATTAGAACAGTGATTGTCTCTAGTGAGAGGAGGGATGTTGTGATCCAGAAGGAACCTGGAGGGCCAACTTCATGGTGTGAGACCTGAGCACGGACGGGGCTCCAGGCTCAGAAACCCTACGCTCCGTCTAACGCTCTGCCGCTGGTGACTCTCCAGACAAAGTTGCAGAGCCATGGCTCCCAGCACTCTAAGCACCTCCTTTGTGGCTTCTTTTAGCAAACAAGTGAGTCAAATGCCTCTGTGTCTGGGCCAATACTGTATGTCTCCTGCTCCCATTCGTACTTGGTCTTCCTCACCCCAATTGCTAATGTCATTTTTCGTACCTCTTCTGGGCGAAAGATGGCTTCCGTGCATTCTGGGAACAAACTGGGGAGAAGGTTCAGATGAATAAATAATTGACAAAATAAAAATCATGAGGTCCCTACGTTGCTCACAAGAGACCATGTGAAGCATCGGAGACAATTCTCACCACCGTTTATCAGGTCAGTGATTTTACCCTAGAAGGTTCAAGAAGAGTAAGTCTAAGGAAATGAGTCATTGGACAGGTAGCGTTCAGTAAGGGTCCAAAGAGAAATAGCCCCCTGCAGCAAGAGGTTCTAGATGACTGACGGAGGCACGCTGAAAAGGCCGTCTACAGATGGGCTGTCCCTGGGTGGATGCGAAAGCAGCGAGCGACTGTGATTGAGCCAGAGCCAAGGAGTGGTGACACCCCAGAATATGAAGGCGTGAACCAGCCTATATGTGTTCCTGAATTCAGCATCAACCTCCCTAGTTTTTTTTTTTTTTAAGATTTTATTTATTTTTTCATGAGAGACACAGAGGGAGAGGCAGAGACACAGGCAAAGGGAGAAGCAGGCTCCATGCAGGGAGCCTGATGCGGGACTCGATCCCGGGTCTCCAGGATCACACCCTGGGCCGAAGGTGGTTCTAAACCGCTGGTCCACCGGGGCTGCCTCCCTGGTTTTAACCTAGCGACGAGGAGCACATCATCTTTACCTTCAGTGTTAGGTACCAGGGATCACTTGGTCCTGGCCTGAGGTTAGATGCGGCCCATTCCTAGGACTCCTGCCTGCCCAAGCCTCTGGGAAGCGTGCTGGAGATCACTGCTACAGCTGGCGGGTAGACTGACCGGAATGGGGACAGGTCCCCCTGACATCCCCTCCGACATCCCTCTAGGAACACTGGAGTGGCACAAGCCTTCCATGGGGTCTGTTTAAGGGTTATTTTGATTCTCCTTCACAGGTCTGGTTCAAAGGATCTTAAAACAGAAAACCATCAGGAAATGTTTTAGGCACATCCCTGCCTTTGAAAAAGTCCTCCTTGCTGGGCTATAAACCCTTGGAAGGCTGGTTTCTTTTTAATCCAAACTCCCAGTGCCTGGGACCTGACAGCCTCTTAATAAAGATGTGTTGGAGAGGAGGTAGGAACTCTGAGCACCAGGCCAGGCGCTGCCCCTAGTGGGCCCGGCACGATGATTCCTGAACCCCTAGTCCCCCCGATGGTAGGAGGCAACCAACCATATGAAAGGCCCTCCTACGCTGGACATTTCCAGATGCATTTTTCTAGAAATGCTGATGAATACTTACCAGGACTTTGGTTTATACCTAAATGTGGATAAAGAAACAAAAGAAGCAACAACAACAAAAAAAGAGTGTGTGTGTGTGTGTGTGTGTGTGCGCGCGCGCACAGTGGGGCCCCCACTGCATAGAAAGAAAAAGTCTGCCCGAATGGAACGACCTGGAACTCAAACACTTGAGGGATGCGATGCTTGTAGCTCCCCATGGAGGTGGTGTGAAATAGAGTGAAGCCATGGGAGTCATGAGTAGGAGGGAAATAAAGTAAAACAAGGAACTCTACTATTTTGGCAGCTTATAAAATTCCGTCTTTAAAATCTTTTGCGACTCTAAAATCAATACCCAAGGAATGAGTCTGTGGAGGGTCAGGAGACATTTAGTGAGCTGAGAGCCAGAAGACCTTGCTTCCTACCACCCGAGTTATACCTGCGAGGCCACTGAGCCCACTTCTGGATTTAAAACGAAAAATTTTAATTGTAGTGACAAGAGCTCCTCAAATACTTCAGTGTAACAGGGTGTCCCATCTGGGATCTACCAGACTTCCCTTGGCACTGCTAAGGGCCATCCAAGCAGGGCAGCAAGAGGACAGAGCCCTCCTGGGTGTGCATCCTGGTTCCTAGACTAAAGTTCTTAAACTCTGACCCTCATTTCCCACATGTGTAAAATGAGGAAGCTTCTAGCTCCTCATCGTGACTCTTAGTCAAGATGTTTCCCACGTCTGGCCCTACTCAGCTCCACCTTTAATGCCAGCCAGACACCTGCTATCCCCCCCCGCTTTATTTAAGCCCAGAGGTACCCAATGCAGGCACCAGGCTTCATACGAGCAGCTCCAGTGCATCCCCTGGTATATTTTCTGTCCCCTTTGGGGGTACTTTAGAGTCTAAAAAGGGAACCTCGGAAGCTTACGCCCTCCCCCAAAATAAAAGTACCGATGTTAAGCTCACTGGAAAACGAGTTCAAACTCTTCTATTCGCTTCAGCTCAATTCTCGTATCTTGTAAATGGGACTAAATCATTATACTGCCTTTCTCCCAGGTGGTTGTAGAGGTTAACTGAGGCGATGCCCACTGGAAAGGGCCTGGTGCCTGGCGCACTGCACACATTTGGTAGACTAGTTCTCTCAACGCTGTGCCGTGTGGTTATTGAATGACTACCCATCTCTTGCCAACATATTGCTAGCTGTTCAAGGACAAGGACTGCCCTCCTCATTAAGCACTATCTAGCTTAATGCAGTAATTAGTTACTATTATACTATAACATACTTAAATTGAATAGTATATTTTTACACTCTGTCCTATTGGCTCTCAGCTCCAATACCTCAAGTGTACATTGAATCACTCGAGTAGTTTACGAAAATACCTACGGCAGCTCTTCACTCCACGTCAACTGGATCAAGAATTCTCCGGGAAGGTCACAGGAGTGGGTATTACATAAAAGCTCCCCGGAGATGTCGTAAGCACAGCCAGAGCTGTGAGCACTGCTCCTGACCTGCGCTCACCTGTCCCTTCACTGATGGCCACCTACTTTGTGCCAGGCACCCCCGTGGGCCATCATGGCTCCAAAGTTATCAAGATGGTCCTCGTCCTCACAACCTACAGAGAAACATGAATAAATCAGTCACTAATAAGTCACCGAGGCCCCAGGCCGGCAAGAGAGCCCTGTGCAGAGGGGGCCACACAGGCTCAAGGAGATCGGAAGCTCATTTAGAGTCGCAGGCATTTAGAAATGAGGGAAGGAATTGGGGAAAATGACCTTCAATTAATTGAGTTTCATTGCTATGCGCTCAATATTTATTCAGGATCATTGTTATGAAATAAACATTTCCACTGTCTGACTCAGGGACCCGATTAAAAGATTGTCACGAGAAACTTCTTTAGTTTCCTCTTGTTTGGCAGAACAGAAGCAGCACTTCGCTCTTCCCTCCAAGTGTGATTTCTTAACACATCTCCCAACTCCCCTTGAACTCCAGAAATGTTATAGTTTCTGTTCGGTGGTGAATCTTGTATTTGCAATCACGGCTGAACTAGAAAAGGTTTTATTTTGTTTCCTTGTGGACAAATACTCTTACTTTTAAATTACCCCAATTTCCCTTTTTAGAAAACATGGAGAGAAAATAATTGAATTTAAATGTCATTGCTCTGTGATCCGCTCATAACCAAGACCCACAGTTTGCATGTCTTAGTTCCGCTGAGTTAGAATGGGGGTGGGGAAATACATATTTATTGAGGGCTTATTACGAGTCAAGCAATTTGTTATGCGTTTTACATACATTATCTAAATTATGTCTCCCAATAATATCATGACTTTGGTACCAACCTCCCATTCTACAAATGCAAGGAAAACAAGACTCAGCCAGTAGGGCATAGACAATTGTTAGGTAGCCCTTTGAGGGGCTGGAAGATACCATTGGTAATACAAGGTCTACTGCATTTCTGATCAGTGTCTCTTTCTCTCTCAAACTTTACTGTTTGATTGTCAAAGATCCCCAATCCCTACTCAAGTGACTTTTTAAATGCAAATCCCAAGTCTCAGCCGTTCTACATCATGTTCATGCACTTGTTAATTTAATAAATGTAATGTATTGCTAGCTGAGGCCCATCAGGGGATGAATCAGAAAGAGATGAATCAGAAATTCACTCTTTTCTGAAGGGAGTTTATAAACTATTAGAGGAAGAAAAACACACACGCGATAATTAAAACCAATACATCAGTGCATCCCTATCCAAGACAAGGCTCCACCGAAGTGTTCTCCACTCACCATCAGAGGATGAAAACTGTTCTCAGATAATTCCCAATGAGAGTCTCTGTGGGATAGGAGCTGGTGATGAGGTGGGGCCCCAGGAGGATCAGGACCTGGAGCCAAAAAGAGACAAATAATCCCACGGCCCAGAAAGACAGTCAGAACTAAGATGTGGGCACGACCATCGGGGAAACTAGTTCCAGGGCTGGTCATGATTCTCAGATCTGTGTTTACAACAAACTCAGAGGCTGTTAATTCAGGACCCACAAGGATCTAGGGTCCTGAATTAGGGTCCACAATTGATCAAAATTGTAATTTCCGCAGAGTGAGTATGGTTCCTAGAAGAGAAGGACGGTCTAAAGGTCTAGGGGCGGGACAGACCAATGAACAAAATGACAGACCAATGAACAGAATGACAGACCAATGAACAAAGACAAGGGCAAAGCAGGGAGGATCGGCAGCGTACCCAGTTCATGCTGACCAGTGCATCGCCATGCTGCAGAATCACTGTCCTCATCTTCTGGAGGCTGGAAGGTGGTGGGTCAGGAAACTTAAGTTATCATAAGGATGGATGGATGGCCACTCGGTGCTCTCACTTAAAATGGTGAAGCAACCAGAAATGGGGCCATAAATAAACTGGAAATCCATTCAGGCCTCATTAAGAGACCTGAATTAACACACTTCAAGATCAAATCTGGGTAGTTGGGCTTTGTTCACTTTGTTAGCTTCTTGGTTGTCTGTTTCTGTGGTAGCTGTTGTTTGATTTGTGGTGGTTTATTTTTAATCACAGAGGAGTTCTGACATATTACTGAGCCCATTGTGGTTGATGTGTTTGGAGCCAACAAAAATCTATTTCAAGTAAAAGAGTTGATATGAAAGCGCTGTGTAAATACAAGTCATGTGAATTTTTCAGAATACAATTTAGAGAGCTCATAATGTCCCTCACTTTTAAGAGAAAGAATATCCTAAAAGTCCCATCTTAGCCCAAAACCCAAAATTCCATGATTTATTTAGCATTACTACCTTCTGGTGTATGCCCTACCAAGAATTTGGAATCTTGAATTCCAGTTTTGAATTTGTTTCTCTTATTGCTTTGGTTTAGACATGAGTATGTAGGTTGATAACTTTCAAAGGAATCTGACTTTTCAGTTCTGAATCATAATATGAAAATGACAGCCAGGATCGTTTGACAAGACGGGCCCTTGCATAAACTTCATGCCCTGTCATCTGAAGTAGACTGCCAAAGGCTGAGACTTTTCTCCCAGAGGGTTCTGAAAATCGGAGCCAAGGGTACAGAGACTGAATAAGTGAAGGGCCCCTGTTCTGAGCTAATTAGTGCCCACTGGGTCAATACCGGTGTAAAGGTCAACAGTTGTTGGCTCTCTGACAATTCTGGGGAAGCCAATCTGCTGATTGAGTCTGGTTCTCAGTAAAATAGAAGACAAGATGCCTGCATAAACAAAGAAAGGTTGCCCAGTTCCAGAGACAAGAGCCACTCAAGCTCATGATAAGAGAGGTCATCTACAGAGAAGAGTTCAAGGGTTCATTCCAAATCTAAGTGGGAGACACCTGGCCAATGGAGACTTTGGGGTCCTGGCAACTTGACTAACGTGAAAACTGCACATTGACCCTCAAATGATTTTCATCCTCCCCAAATGATGGGACACGTATATTGGAAGGGGGTTCACAGCAATGAAGACAACCCCATACAACTACATTTGTGGTAATACTTGGAAACACTGGATTTGACATCCACACCAGAGATGTGTGACCGCATCCCCGACTGGCAGGGCAAACTAGCCCAGGGTCTTCCATTACCCCTTCTCCATCATGCAACCAGGCAAGAATGGGGTGAGGAAAGGGGAAAATTGATATATTTAGTCCCTTTTCTCAGTTCGACCAGGGACTATCACTCTCCAGACTCAGCAGATGGCAGACCAGACAGTTTTGTCTGATGAGCTAATTAGTTTTCAGCTCCTCATTATCACCTTACAATGGAATCTAGAATAAAAGCTTGAAGTGCAGGATGTTTAAAGGGCTTATTTGAATGCAGTGAAGTGCGTTCTTTAAGTTAAATTCTTTCATCAGAAATGGACTTTATCTGCTCAGGAGGCATGAAGATTTAGGAGAAAACTGCTAATAGAGTAGCTTGTCTCTAATGTGGAAATGTTGTCAAAAGTGGGATGTGCCTTCCACAGAACCACAGATAAGCCATATTTTGTAGTAAAAGGAAAGCTGGACCAGAAGACCTGAATTCTAGTTTCATCTCTGCCACTAATTAACTTCATGGCTGGAGGCACATCAGTTTTCTTGAGCTCCATCCTCCTATCTGTGCAGTGAACTCACGGGATGAGGTCCTTCCGGGGCTCAAATTCTATCTTGCTAACACTTCGTTAAGGTCAACCCTGCAGTCTTCTGAGGCACATTTATGAGACATCTTTTTTTTTTCAGATAAAATAATATTCAGAATTGCTAAGCATTAGAAGCTTTTTTCTAACAGAGCATAATTGCCTTGGCAGATCCATCTGTCTCCAGAAACAGCATTCAACACACCATGTGCCCACATGCACTAGTGAAGCTGGCAGATGCCGAGCCTCAGCAAGAGAAAGTTAAGTCTATGGAGGTTAAATGACAGCCAAGCTTCAGCCCCTTGCTGGACAACCGCATTAAAGAGGGCTGCTAACGCCCGGGATTCCCAGGACAGCGAGGATGCTGGCTGAGCTAGTGAGAAGCTGGGAGGCCAGGTTCCCCGTCTTCGATGTCTAGCTCCCACTTGGTCCTTGGTAATTACTGCAAACAGACCGGATGCAAAGCCTTTCTGCGCAACAGTTAAATACACCTGAGATCTAGAATTTTTCCTGATCAAGTCCTTTTCTTTTTTCTTACATGACATAGAAGCTATGAATACTTCCAAACAGCAAACGTCCCTCCCCTTCATCGTGCCAATGCTCCAGACCTGCACGGCCCCAGTTGGTAGCCACCAGTCACGTGTATCTCTTTGAATTTTAATTTTAATTAATTAACATTAGATGGAATTGAACATTCAGTTTCTTAGTTGCACCTGCCACACATCAAGGATCCGATAGCCACATACACCTAGTGGGAACCAGAGGGGACAGAGCAGGTCTAGACCATTTGCAGCATCACAGAAAGGTGCAGTGGACAGTGCTATTCCTGGGCGAGCATTCCTAACACCCTGTAAGTCCCTTCTGGTTTTGACTTAGAGTACACAACCACTACCGACACATTCTCCATGTGCTAGCAGCACTATTAAGCACTGCACTGTGGGTCATCTGGAGGCTGGGAAGGCGGGACGTCCCTCTTGGTATAGCTGAGCAACTTCTCTCATTTGTCTTTGGAAAAATACCAAGTGCTCTTACCAAAACAACCCTAAGAGAATCTACCATGGGGAACCTCAGGTCACAGTGAGATATGTTAAAGGAAAAGAATCCAGTGAAGAATCTTTTCATTAATTCATGACTTAAAGCATCACACTTATTTACATACTTCATATACTTGCATTGATATCCTTTACACAAGTAGGTTTATGAGGTGCTCTACTCGAAGCATAACACGCACACCTTAGTAACCTGTATTATGTGTAAGAATTGCTCCCTGTTTCTACAAATGCTTCCTTTCCCAAAATACAGAATGAGAATGACAAGAGTACTGATTTATATCAGAAATTATTCAGCACTGGATCGCCTAGCATCCCTCTAGGAATACATAATGGACATACGTGTGGCTTGCCATCAGCTTCTGGGGACTTTCCTTTAGGGCCAGACCCTGGTTTTCTCCCAGGAGTCCTGCCTTCTCTCCTCTGGGCGGCCGGTCAAGAAGCCCATCCACCTGGGCCCAGGCATTGGCACAAGATCGGCCCACCTGACGATGAGGGGGATGAACAACTGCAGGGCTCACTCTTCGACCTGCCCCAGAAGGACTCAGACCAGCCCTGCCATCTCACACCGTGGCCCTATGGGGAGCAGAGCCAGGGCAGAAGAGAGACACGGGAGGTGGAGTCAGAGAGACTGCCGGCTGGGGACACCTCTGAGCCCCCCGCTCCGCCAGCCTGGTGGTTGGTTGGGCTTCTCATTCCAGGATCCTCTGCACTCCTAACAGGTGCATGGGGTTTCTACGTATCTCGTCTCCAATGCGTCGTACAATCCTTCACAGTGTGCGGCTTAAATTGTGAACGTCTTCTGGAAAACATCTTAATTTGGTGCTAATGCCAAGCAAATTACTTCTGAAAACTGACAAGGATTTTAACCGAGAAAAACTTTCCTCAAACTAGCCAATTAGCAGCAGTGCAAGAAGATGGTGGTGAGATTCGCCCATAATGAATAGGTGCATTGTTAAGTGAATTATGTAATATTAAAATATCACCGAGGGGACAAAGCTGGAGACAAATGTCCTCATCTGGGCTGGATGGAGCTCTTCTGGAGAACCACGTTATAAAGTTCTTTAATTTAAAAAATTACATTTCCAAGGCCTAATATTGTCAGAAAGACAAATAATCTGGCTCAGTAAGAAATATAGATTTAGAGGATTGTACTTAGGGCCTAGCGTGGTGGCTGTACATCATTGTCAAGTGCGAAGCAGTGAGGCCATGGAAGCCGCATACCTTGTTTCACGGGCAAATGTGGTAGAAAAGGCGTCCTTGAACGTCTCTAAATCTGAGATGGCTGAGAGCCCCAACCTCTTGCTGATACACGGCCAAGCTCTTGGGCTGTTTTCTTATAGGTTTTATGATTATTGAGGTACGGGGAGGTCAACAGATCAAGAGACGACTGCCATTAAAAAGATGGTTTGTGTCTCACAGATCCCAACAGGAGGGGACAGACCGTGGGGGATCGTCAGGGGAGCACCAAGGTCAGTCAGGAGGCAGAGGGAGACGGGGAAATGTGGGGAAGATCCTTCCTCGTGGTTTCCATAGTAAAGAACAGGCGAGGCAGGATGAACAGGCTTAGCATTGGCTACTTTGTGTAGCATCTGTGGGGTCTGTGGGGGGCAGGGACTGTCCCCAGTTGTCTGGTCCCTAGGCCTGGGGCGTTTGGAGCAGCCACAAGAGTGGCCCAGAGTGCGACAGAGGAGGTGGGGGCATTCGGGCTTTGGGTCGGTTGGGTTGCATCTCTAAGAACTGGCTTCCCCTGGAGAAGTAGCAACTCCAGTGTCAGCGAAGGCCCAGGTGTCCGAGGGTCGGGATACAGAAAACAAAGGGCACGGTGAATAGCCACACGGTTCCTGGCTCAGGCTCACTGCCTGATGGGTGATGGGTGGTGTCGCTGGGGACCGTCCCGCTGGGAGTGACCAAAATATGCAGACGGAGCTGAGAACCAAAGCAGAGCCAGCTTGTTCTTTTTTTTTTTTTTTTTAAGATTTTATTTATTCATTTGAGAGAGAGAGAGAGCATGAGTGGGGGGGGGGGGCAAGCAGACTCCCTGCTGAAAAGGGGGCCCAATGCAGGGCTCGATCCCAGGACCCTGGGATCATGACCTGAGCCAAAGGCAGACACTTAGCCAACTGAGCCACCCAGGTTCCCCTAGAGCCGGCCTGTTCTTGTAAGGTGTCCCCATAAAAAAGGTTTGCCGCTCACCACCAATACGTTTCCTTTCCGCATTATCAGTACCTGCAATGCACCAAGGGGGTTCTCTAAACTATAATGCTGTGTGCATTCTGGAAGGCACAGCCCTTCATTCTGTCTCCCAAACCCCTTTTGAGAGGAATCTAATAGCATCTGAACTGGACGGATGGCTGTGGCCTCCCCGTGACGCCTCAAAGGCTCTCCAGCTCTTTGGAAACTCCAGCTTCTCGTGAAGACTGGAGGCCCAGAAGGAAGCCCTCTCAGCAGGCCTAGGATGGGCTCCTGGCCCCCTGAGCATCCCCGCAAGGAGCTTGTCCACTGCAGACCTGGGCGAGGGGCCGGCAACAGCCCCTGCTTTCTGCCCCTGTCCCTGTGCCCGGGAAAGGACTGCTGTCCCCCTCATCACCCCTGCAGTGCCCTCTGCATCTCTCGACCAAAAAGCAAAAACAAAAGTCAAAACACTGCAGCCTATGAGCCCATGAGGAAGAAAGCAAAAAATTAACTTTCTCTCGCTTCAAACCCACATCGGCCCCAAAGGCCCAGGTGGCCTGAGCAAAGATGCAGAAGGAAGGAGGGAACCCGTCCTGTGCCAGGGCTGCTTACCCGAAGGGGAAGGGAGCGCCGAGGACCAGAGGTGGGCACGGGTGCTGTGCTGCAGGCAGGAGAAGCTGAGGGGTCTCCCCATGAGGCAGCACCGAGCCAGGCTCTGAGGACAGCCTGCCGGGCACCCCCACCTCCCGACCCCCCCGCTATGGACCCTAGTCTGGGCGGCGGGGCTTGTAAAGGCCCCCCCAGGACTCCAATCTGTAGCCAAAGTTAAGAAGCACCTCTGTAAGGAGATATTGCAAGACTTCATTGCTGATTTTTTTTTCTTAGCCCCACGGTGCTTCACAACAGGCCCGGCGGTGGCGGGGGGCGGGGGGTGTGACACAGGATTTGTGACCACGGGATGGGGTTTGCTGAAAATGGCTAAATTCACAAAACTGAGTGAGAAAACCAGGCATTTCGGGGCATGTTGACTTACCCACGCCTCGTGATTCTGGGACACCTGCAAAGTTTAGCTCCTTAGACTTTCAGAAATTCCCACATTTATGATGCCCCACGTGCTTGTGAAGTCTCCTGGCTTTCCCTGAAAAACTCACTTCTGGGGACAGTCATCTCTCCCCGGGGACTCTGCACGCACTGCCTGCCAACAATCTTTCAAGTCAGGTTAGGCTCTCTCTCCCCTTCGAGGGGCGTGGGGTGGGCAGGTCAGAGGGTGTCCTAGGCACTTCGGGGTCAGGGGGCTGTCACCTGTGGGCTGGTGGCCAGAGTCAGGCGGGGGCCCTGCGGGGTTCGGGCTGCCCTGGGAAATGCTCAAGTCATTGCCTTGGTGACACGAGGCTCCCCCACTCCCACCCCATCAACCAGCCTGAACCCCAAAGAGCAGTCACACACAGAAATACCTGGCCTGTGGGCAAACAAGAGCTGCCCTGGGGTCGCAAAGGGGAGAAACACACTTTTTTTTTTAAGATCTTATTTATTTATTCATGAGAGACACACAGAGAGAGGCAGAGACACAGGTGGAGGGAGAAGCAGGCTCCATGCAGGGAGCCCGACGTGGGACTCGATCCCGGGACCCTGGGGTCACGACCTGAGTCGAAGGCAGGTGCCCAACCGCTGAGGCCCCCAGGCACCCCCCCACCAAGCAGACTTTACGAAAATGGAATCTAGCAATCTGCTTCAATTCCCGTCTCTGCCAAACGCACTCACGCTATTGAGTTCTTCTGTCCAAAATATCAACAATTTGGACATATGAAACCTATCAAGCCAGTTTGAACCACTTTTCTTCTTCTTTCACGTTACTTGGGATGAAGAGGATGGGTAAGCCTCAGAGAAACAGTCCATCACCCAAAGCCGGTGGATTCTTCTCTCAAGCACACAGCGGCCCCCGACCAAGCTGCGCTCCCTCCACCCGGGGTGTCCGGCCATTGAGCAGCCGCCTCATCTGAGCACGCTGGACACACCGCCAGTGCTCGTGGACAGAACAGGAAAGAAAAAGCATCAAAACAAGGGCGCCTGGGTGGCCCAGTCGTTCCGTGTCTGCTGCCAGCTGACGTCATGATCCCGGGGTCCTGGGACTGAGCCCCACATCAGGCTCCCGCTCAGTGGACACTGCTTCTCCCTCTGCTCCTCCCCGTGCTCATTCTCAGTTTCTCTCTCTCCCTCTCTCTCTCTCTCTCTCTCAAATAAATAAAATCTCAAAAAAAAAAAAATAGCATCAAAAGAGCAGAGCCCCTCTCTGGGGAGGGCAGGGCACACACCCTCCAGCAGGCAGTACCGCAGCCTGGGGCAGGTCCCACTTGGAGCTGCAGGGCTGACCCCACGTGAGCACAATGCTCACTTTCGTCTCTGAAGACAGATCAGATGTCACCACCTGGTCATTTTCCGGTTACTCTTAGCCCTGCAACCCTCTAGTGTGGCCTCGTCACATGGTTCCTCAGACCCTGCACTGCTCTTCTGTGCTGGGTCTGCTGTCTCAGTGAGTGCTCTACAGGGCCACCTGGGCCACGGGCACTTCAGGGGAATGGGGAGCATGTGCAGTGAGCCCACAATCACGTGCCACCCAATCCCTTGGCTTTGCAAGTGAGCCTCCGCTAAATAACCGTAGGGACAATGATAAAATACTTCATCTGTATTAACTGCTTGCTTTGGTGCAGTTACTCTTCTAAATACTTAAAGGTTGGTTAACTTAGACCTTGAGTGTTTACTACTCCATCACAAACACAGTAAGAGTCAAATGAAGATTTCCAGAACAAAAGATGGGCCCTGGGCCGTTATTTGCAGGCATATGGATGTAGGATAAGCTCAAAGGGCCCCAAAGAGGAAAAGGTACTGATTCCGGGGCTAGGCCAGTGTGGCCAATGGTCTCAATTTTAGGAAGCGGGGGGCATGTTGAATTGATTCCAAAACAATATTATCTTACTAAATATGTGTTTAAAGAACAGGCTTGATGTATACTCCAAGGAATTGCGAGCCACAGCTCAGACCATCTGTTGAAAGTAAGAGATTCCAAACACTGTAGTTGCTGCCCTGGGATGTCACAAGCTCCCGTAAGGCCGCCCTGGACGCTGACGGCTGGCACGACACTGTGCTGTGTGTGTTCTGTGCTGCATGGCTGGAGGGGAAGACAGAGAAAGCTCTACTGATTGTGCTTGTTTGGGATCTTTCTTGCAGTTCTTTCCTCTGCCCTGTTTCAAATGCTGTTTTCTTCCAAAGCTATCTTGCAGACACACTCATCTCAATTAAATGCTCTCCCTGCATGATCTCACTTCTTCTCTGGCTTCATATAGTTAAATTTTATATGAGAATACACCCCAGGGGCACCTGGGTGGCTCAGTCGGTGAAGCGTCCGACTTCTGATTTCAGCTCAGGTCATGATCTCATGAGATCGAGCCCCACATCAGGCTCCACACTCAGAGGGGGAGTCTGCTTGAGATGCTCTCTCTCCCTCTTCCCCTCTCCTACTGGTGTTTACTCTCTCTCTCTCTCTAAAATAAAAATAACTAAATCTTTTTAAAAAAAAAAGAAAATACGCCCTAAATAAACATACCCACCCCAGATTAATCTCCCGAACGCCTCACGTTAACATGTGACAGCTTAGTGGGCACCTCTATTTGGATGCCCCTCAGCTCTGCAGTCTCACCACCTTCTCTTAAAAGACAGTGGTCTCATTTCTGTAGGCTCCACCTCTTTTGAATCGTACTCACTAAAGGTGGAAATGCGGCAGCTTTGTTCTTCATCCACAACCACCAAAGTCTTGTAAAATACACTTCTCTGCACCTCTCAGGGTGCCTCGCTTCTTTGCCTTACTCCATTGTTCACCATTTGCTCTTCGTTTACTGTTCTGCTTTTTCCCAGCAGTGAGCTCTCCACGTTGCCAGAATGGTGCACTACTGACTTGTATATCTGCAATCACACCCTTATTTAAAATCCTCCTCTGGAGCCCCATAGCCATCAGAATAAAATCTGACACCTTTGGTTGACTTCCTAGGTCCTTCAAGATCTTATCCTGGTGTTTTCTCAGCCTCACAGTGAGCCTCCTCCTACGCTACCTTCCAACCACTCTGATGGAAATACACCAGCCTGAACACGTTTTGCTCTGTTCTACTTTCATGTCTAAATTTCCCTCACTAAGAGGTTAAGCTCTGACTAAGCTCTTTTCATCCTTCAAGACTCAGTTCCTCTTTCTCCACATCTGCTTCTCCTATAACAAGATGTAGTTACATCTACTGATGAGCAATTGAAAGCAGTCGATGAGCTAGATGGAGCAGGGAAGCAAGTATCCCCAAACTTGAGCCATGTTTGCCTCTGACTGCCTGCAAGGGGCTGCAGGGGATAACAAGGTCAATCCATGAGTTTAATATAACCATGTAGATATGATAATTTTAAACACATAGGCACCTAACTACTTACCTTCACAATAGCATGAAGCAAAATTAACAGAAAAGAAAGGAGAAAGAAACAATTCAGCAGTGATCAGAGATCCCAGTATGCCACTTTTCAGTAATATATAAAACAACTAAGTACAAGACCAACAAAGAAATAGAAGATTTGAACAATACCACAAACCAACTAGCCCTAACAGAGATCTACACAAGACTCCACTGAACAGCATCACAGCACACCTTCCTCTCAAGTATGCATAGAACATATCCAGGATGGGGATCCCTGGGTGGCTCAGCAGTTGAGCATCTGCCTTTGGCCCAGGGCGTGATCTGAGAGTCCTGGGATCGAGTCCCACAACGGGCTCCCTGCATGGAGCCTGCTTCTCCCTCTGCCTGTGTCTCTGCCTCTCTCTCTCTCTCGAATAAATAAATAAAATATTTTTTAAAAAGAACATATCTAGGATAGACAATAATTTAGGAACCTAAAGCAAGCTTTAACAAATTTCAAATGATTGAAATCATAAAATGTGCACTTTCTGACCACAGTTGTAATGAAATTATGAGTCAAAGACATAAGATAATCTGACAAATTTTAAAATGTGAACATCAATGAGTCAAAGAAGAAAGTGCAAGGAAAATTAGAAAGTACTTTGAAATGAGTGAAAACAAAAACACAGCATACCAAAATTTATGGGAAGCAACTGAAGCTGTGCTTAGAGGAGAATTTATGACTATAAGCACTTACAGTAAAAAAGAGAAAAGATCTCAAGTCAGTATCCTAAGCGTCCATCTTAAGAAAATTGAAAAGGAAAAAAATGAATTAAATTCAAAGCAAGAAGAAGGAAAAATAATAAAGGTGAGAGTAGAAATAAATGAAAGACAGAAGAGAAAACCAATAGAGAAAATTTTTGAGACCAAAAACTTGTTCTTTGAAGAGATCAACAAAATTGATAAACCTTTACTGAGACTGAAACAGAAGAGTGGAGACTTAAATTACTAAGGACACGAATGAAAGAAGAGAGATCATTGCTGACCATACATAAATAAAAAGGACTAGAGAGAATACTATGAACAGTTGTATGCCAACAAATTGGCAATCCAGGTGAAATGGACAATTCCTTAAAAGACACAGATGACTGAAACAGACTCAAAAAGAAAAGAAAAATTTGAAGGTATCTATAATAAGTAAAGGGACTGACTTAGTAATCAGAAAAGCTAACCACAAAGAGGAGTCCAGAATAACATGACTTTACTGGTAAATGCTACTGAATGTTAAAGACTTAATTAACATCAATCTTTTCCAAATTTCCTTTAAAAAACAGAAAAGGCAGAGACAATTTTCAACTCATCCTATGAGGCAGTATTACTAATATCAAAACCAAGCAAAGACATCACCAAAAAAACTGCAAACCAATATCCTTTATGAATATAAACACAAAAATCCTCAATACTATCAAACTGTTTACCAAAAGGATTCTATGACATGACTAAGTGGCCTTTAACCCAGAAATCCAGAAATCCAACCATAATTTAACATCCAAAAATCAACCAACATAATAATTAATAAATTAATATAAAAAGAACAAAAACACATAATTACGTCAACCGACACAGAAAAAATCTTGTGACAAATTTCAACATCCTTTCATGATAAAAACTCTCAACAAACTAGTGATATAAAGGAATTATTTCAACCTGATAAAGATCTATTAAAAACTTACAGCTAATATTATCATAATTATTGATGAAAAACTGAATGCTGTCCCCTAAGATTTCAGCACTGCTATTCAATGTTTTACTAGCCAGGACAATTAGGCAAGATAAAGAAATAAAAGGTATCCAGCCTAAAAAAAGAAAAGAAGTAAAACTCTATTCACGGATGCCACAATCTTGAACACAGAAAATCTTAAAGAACACACATGCACACATACACAAAATTTATATAACTAATAAATGTGTTTCAAATGATTGTCAGATACAAGCTCAATATACAAAAACCAATTTTATTTCTATACACTGTAGATTAATAATCTACACATGGAATTAAGAAAACAATTCTAACCAACATCAGAAAGAATAAAATTAGAAAATAATATTTTAAGTGCGGGCAGCCTGGGTGGCTCAGCGGTTTATTGCCACCTTCAGCCCAGGGCCTGATCCTGGAGACCCAGGATCGAGTCCTATGTCGGGCTCCCTGCCTGGAGCCTGCTTCTCCCTCTGCCTGTGTTTCTGCCTCTGTGTGTGTGTGTGTGTGTGTCTCTCATAAATAATAAAAAACAAAATATTTAAAAATATATATTTTTTAAGTGCAAAACTGTACACTGAAAATTGCAAAACATTGTTGAAAAAATTAAAGAAGACCTAAGTTAATGGAAATACTTCGATATTCATGGACTGGAATGCTTAATATTGTTGAAATTGGAAGAGTAACCAAAGTGATCTACAGATTCAGTGCAATCCCTTCAAAATCCTTGCTTGTCTCTTTGTGGAGCTAATGCTCATATTCATATATAAATGCAAAGGACCCAGAATAGCCAAAACAAACTTGAAAAAGAATAAGAGAACTTGTTCTTGGAGAATTCTCACTTTCCATCTTCGAAGTCTACTGTCAAGCTGTAGTCATCAACACAATGTGATATTGGCATCAGGACAGACATAATAGGTCAAAGGGATAGAATAGAGAATCCAGATAAAACCCTTAAATTTCAACAAGGATGCAAAGACATCCTTTTTCAACAAATTATATGAAAATTAGATCACTCATGCAAAACCATGGAGTTAGAACCTAATGTCACACTGCACACAACTAAATTAAATCAAAGACTGAAGTGTAAAAACCTAAACCATAAAGGTCCTAGAAGAAAACATACAAGTGAATGTTTATGACAATGGTTTGGGTAGAGATGACATAAAAAGCATGAGCGATTTTGGTAAGTAGATAGATCGGACTGCATCAAAATGAAAAATTTTGTACTTCAAAGGACACTATCAAGAGAGTAAAAAGGAAATCCAAAGAATGGGAGAAAGATTGAAAAGCATGTATCTGATACGGGTCTACTATCCAGAATATCTTAAAGGACTCAAAACTCAATAATAAAAATTGCAAATTACCTTATTTTTGAATGGACAAACGATTTGAATGCATATTACCTCTAAAGAAGGTATGTACACAGATAATAAAAACGTTTTTTTAAAAAGCTTGACATCATTAGTGATGAGGAAAATGCACACAGGAATAGGGATACAGTGAGATACCATGTCGTGTGCACTAAGACGGCTGCAATAAAATGATAGAGGGGAAGTAGACCCCCCCCATGTTGCTGGTAGGGCTGAAATACGATGCTTCACTTTGGAAAACAGTTGAGCATGCTAAGCCTGGAGTTACCATGAGACCCGAAACTTCCACTCCTTGGAGTGCACCCAGGGAATTAAAAACATGCACACAAAAATTTTTGCGTGAATGTTCGAAGAAACATTATTATTCACCAAAAAAGTATGAACGACCTAAAGGTCGATCAACTTATAAGCGGGTAATCGCAATACGTTGCATTCATACAAAGGCAATCGTATTGAGTCCTAAAGAAAGCCGTGCTAATGCAGGCCACCGCGCGGGGAAATCCATAAAACCTTTATTCTAACGACAGCCAGACACAGAAGACCCCATACTGTAGAAATTCCATTGTAAGAAATGTCCAGGAGAGGCAAACCCATAGAAACCCAGAGTCTATTAGGGGCGGCCAGGGGACAGAGAGCTACAGGATGCTGGTCGGCAGGGAGGGATATCCCAGACGCCACTGATTCGCACCCTTCAGGAGCCTGAAGGTTTGGGTACAGAAATCACATCTCAGTAAGATTGTGACAGAGAACAGAATTTGCCCCGTGACGCAGCCAGGGCCTGAGCCCCGGAGGTGCTGCCCGCACGTGACACGTGTAGCTGGCTTCCTGCGCGCGTGTTTGTGCTCCGTGATTCCGCGTCCCTCCCCCCAGTCCCTTTCCTCCCCGTCTTCCACTCACAGTTGAATCTGCAAGTCCCTGTGGTCTAGCGGCCTCGGGCCGTGTCTGTGATGTGCCACTGCCAAGGTCAGCCGGTGGCCATCTGTGCACACGGAGGCCGCACCGAGGCCCGCACGTGCGCGAGCCAGCTCTGAGTGGGAGACGGAAGCCGGAGGCCTGGCCTTGGCCCTTGTCATGCAACAGCTTCGACAGAAGTTTTAAGCAAGGCTGTGTCCCTTTGCCTTAGTATTTATCATTCCGTCAACGAGCGGGTCTATTTTTTACTCGTGGGATGCCGACAGGTATCCCGACGTGACCGTGTGACACGTGGGGCCATTTGCACACAGGAGAGACACCGCAGGAAAAGCAGGTGTATTAGGCTGCGTGGTGTCCGCGTCGTCCTTGGAAGGTGAGCTTGTCCCGCCCTGCACCCCCAGGGCCCAACACAGGCCTCCACACTCTGCGTTCACCTCACATCTGTCCAGTGAGTTCAATGACCACATAAAATCATTCTTTCGAGGTCCATCGTGATATGGAGCTAAAACCTGCTTCCTTATCATCTCGTACTATCACGGACCACACGTTTGGGTGCCCCCCAAATACGTGGGCTGAAGCCCTAGCCCCTGAGGTGATGGTACCAGAGGGGACCTTGGGGACCTGATGAGCTTTCGGTGAGAAAATGAGGGTGGGCCCCAGCAGGCTGGGTGTCCAGATGAGATGACAAAGACCTCTCCCTCCCCCTTCCTGCCCTCCCCTTTCCTGCCGCTCCCTCCCTCCTCCTGTCCTTCACCTCTCCCCCTCCCTCCCTTTCTTCCTCCCTCTCCCTCCTCCCTCCCCTTCCCTCTCCCCTCCATCCCCCTCCCTTTCTCGTCTTTCCTTTCCCTCCCTCCCCCTTCCTGACCTTCACCTCTCCCCCTTCCTGTCCCTCCCTCCCCCTCCCTTTGTCCTCCTCCCTCTCCCTCTCTCTCCCTCCTCCCTCCCCTTCCCTCCCCTCCTCCAAGTAAGGACATTGCACACCAGGAAGAGTATTCTTACTGGGAACTGACTGGCCAGGATCCTGAACTGTAAGGAGTAAGGTTCTGTGGTTTGAACCACCGAGCCTGGGGCTTCCTGCCATCTCAGCCTGAACAGGCTAAGACTCCTGCCTGGACCCCCTTTGGCAAATCACCCTCCGGTGGCAAGGATGCTCTGACTGGGAGGCGGCCTGTTGGTGCAGATTTCCTGGCCTACACAGGGAGTGCAGGCCCACAGGAGAGTGCAGGCCCACAGGGGAGTGCAGGCCCACAGGGGAGTGCAGGCTCACAGGGGAGTGCAGGCCCACAGGGGAGTGCAGGCTCACAGGGGAGTGCAGGCTCACAGGGGAGTGCAGGCTCACAAGGGAGTGCAGGCCCACAGGAGAGTGCAGGCCCACAGGGGAGTGCAGGCCCACAGGAGAGTGCAGGCTCACAGGAAAGTGCAGGCTCACAGGGGAGTGCAGGCCCACAGGGGAGTGCAGGCCCACAGGAGAGTGCAGGCTCACAGGGGAGTGCAGGCTCACAGGGGAGTGCAGGCCCACAGGAGAGTGCAGGCCCACAGGAGAGTGCAGGCTCACAGGGGAGTGCAGGCCCACAGGGGAGTGCAGGCCTGCAGGAGAGTGCAGGCCCACAGGGGAGTGCAGGCCCACAGGGGAGTGCAGGCCCACAGGGGAGTGTAGGCTCACAGGGGAGTGCAGGCTCACAGGGGAGTGCAGGCCCACAGGAGAGTGCAGGCTCACAGGGGAGTGCAGGCTCACAGGGGAGTGCAGGCTCACAGGAGAGTGCAGGCCCACAGGAGAGTGCAGGCTCACAGGGGAGTGCAGGCCTATCTGCTCCCATTGGAGGGAACCATCCTGAGGCTGAATGCCCCTCGCCTCACCCTGCAGCCCCAGAGGCTCCTGAGCGGCCCAAACTTCTACTTTCCTTCCTTTCCTTCCTGCAGGCAGCAGGGCCTGGCAGGCGCTACCAGTGCTCAGGGACAGGTACTGAGAGTGGGATCTGCCCGTGATGACAGGGCTCTTGTTTCAGGATGAGAGGTTTGCTTTGGTGAGAAGCCAGTACAGGGGAGCCTTCTAGAATGCATGCCACCTACCTGGGCTCTCCCTGACCCCCTACTAGCTCCCCTCCGTATTCTAAAAGGCATTGTCAGGATCCCTGGGTGGCGCAGTGGTTTGGTGCCTGCCTTTGGCCCAGGGCGCGATCCTGGAGACTCGGGATCGAATCCCTTGTCGGGCTCCTGGTGCATGGAGCCTGCTTCTCCCTCTGCCTGTGTCTCTGCCTCTCTCTCTCTCTCTCTGTGATGACTATCATAAAAAAAATTTTTTTTAATTCAGATTATTAAAAAAAATAAAAAATAAAATAAAAATAAAAGGCATTGTCATCAGGCAAATGCTATGTTTAGTTTGGACATGGGCCTCTAGGCAATTATGACCTTACAACCGGCCAACTCCGTGAATTCATGTTAGCAGCTCCTCCAAGTCGCAGTGTTGTTTGAAAACTCTTTGATACCAAATTTATGACCTTGGAGGTGGAGTCGCTCTGGATTATGACCTTGTGGCAGGTAACCATGATCCTGAAAGATAGAAGTAAAGTAGAAGAAAGATCGCTCCCTTTGAGTAGCTGAAGAATGGGAGTGCCTGCAGACAGCCGCAAGAAGATTGAGGAAATTTCCAGACCCCTAACAAATGTATGAGGGAGCGATCCTAAGGGTCTTTGGTGGCAGGGATGAGACAGGGATCCCAGAATCTGTGAGATGGGGAGAAGATGTCTTTGCATAAACAGGGATGAATCCTGGAGATGACAAAGGAGAAGCAAGGAAGCCACCATGATTCCCACCAGGTTGTGGGTTCATGGGGTGTAGACAAATGGTCAGACATCTCAAAAGGACCGCCGGAGAGGGACGCCTGGGAGGCTTAGTGGTTGAGCATCTGTCTTCGGCTCAGGCCATGACTCTGGGGTCCCAGGATCGAGTCCCGCATCATATCTCACCCTCTCTCTCTCTCTCTCTCTCTCTGTCTCTCATAAATAAATTAAAAAAAAAATCTTAAAAAAAAATAAAAGGACCACCAGGGAAAGGTGTATTCCAAAGTGGCCTGGTTCCCACTCAGGCAAACCCCTGGGAGAAGCCTGCTGGGAACAAGAGGAAGAGAGGAGACGGCTGTTTGCAGTGGCCAGTGGAAGGTCGGCGGAGCCAGCCTGACCCACACGGAGGAAGTCTGGCGATGTGTGGAAATAAAGGGACAAAGGAAGGTTGAAGAGCAACCAAAGAAATTGCATTCGGGGAATCCTCCAAAGATTGCAGGGCTCAAGGCTTCCGTATCGTCCACAGGCTCTGAGTCCCAAACCCAAATGCACGGGTGGGTTGGCATCGGCCACGGGACTGGAACCCCGGTGCCCTGCCCGGTGGTGTGGTGGTGGGGACGGCGGAGATGCTCAGTGTCTATTCCATGTTTACTCGACAGTGAAATGAAAGACACCTTTTTGGCGGGTGGAGTCCCCACTCCCTACTGCTCAGTCTCAAAACTCCTTTTTCCCTGAGCCTCTCATCCCTGCGGGAAGGCTGAGTGACATCCTACTGCAGAGTCCAGTGGCTGATGAATGACAATTCCTGTTGCCATGGAACCTTCGATAATCTGCAGAGTTCAAACTTACCTCGTGGAAGGAAATCATACTAAGCACAATGTTTTGTTGCCTTTATCATAGAGCTACCAATACAACCAATTTATACAGAGCTTATGAATCCCAAAACCTTTGTATGCTATTTTGTAGGACCGTCTTCCCCTTTCTGAATGGCTAAACTTAATAGGATCTTCACATAAATAGCACAACAAGAGCCCCCATTTGCTGAAGTGCAAGATTATGCTCCACCACGTCGCCGTTCAGATAACCCCACAATAACCCCACATGAGGTAGGTACGAGTCTCCCCATTTTACAGGTAAGAAAATATTCTATTGGGGCAGCCCAGGTGGCTCAGTGGTTTGGTGCCTGCCTTTGGCCCAGGGTGTGATCCTGGAGTCCCGGGATCGAGTCCCACGTCGGGCTCCCTGCATGGAGCCTGCTCCTCCCTCTGCCTGTGTCTCTGCCTCTCTCTCTCTCTCTGTGTCTCTCATGAATAAATAAATAAAATCTTTAAAAAAAAAAAAAAAAGAAAATATCTTATTGTCCAAAATCAAATAGCTGATGAGCATCTCCTGACTTGTAACTCTATTACTGCTCTGTTATTCCTTCTATATATTTCTAAAATGTGCCACCGAAGGAACTCTCCCCACTGTAATCTGAAATGAGATGAAAAAAGTATTTTTCATTTGAAATATAGTCAAAGCCCTTGCATGGGTTATGAACGACTTTAACCCTAAGTGAAAAAAATAGCATTTCCCATCTGCTGGATCCACGCTGTGAGGCGGGCACACCTTGCCTCCCCGGCCTCCCCAAGCATGAGCCCAGAGTCCTGCTTTCAGGGAACACGAGGTAGCGTCCCCTCCACCTCCACAGGAAGGCCCTCAGATTCCCCCCGAAAGTGGGAACATTTTCTGCAGATCCGCTTCTTTGCAAAGTCTTTTCTGACCATTGCAGACACAAGGACCGGTGTGTCCTTCAAAGCCACCCAACAAAGCCAGATAACGTATTTGGGGAAGGCTTTTCGTTTTAAAGAGAAACAAAGACATTCAGACAACCCTCCTTTCTGCACATCTCACCTTGTGTGGTTACCCTTCAGCAGTTCGTGTGACGTGGAAAATCACAGAAGCAGAGTCACCGCTACAGAGAAAGGCTCTGTGTCCGGCTGGGTGACCAGAGTCGGGGCCTCCTTTCAGCTGTGAAACGTCGTGGCCCGCATGTCACCCTCCTCGCTCCCAGGTTTCCTGGGACTCCAGCCCAATTCTCAAACGTTTTCACTATACAACTGCCCTGGCCTGGCCTGTCTCATTCACCATCCCGTGTCCCTCTTGCCCCCCCTCCCAGAGGCTTGGCCCCCATCCCTCAGGCCCCCCATGTGGAGGACGCACCATGAGTGGAAGAAGGAGCCAAAGCAGAGGCAAATAGATAAGAGGCAGCCGTGCATCACTGTGAGATTATCTGTTCAACCTCCCGTTTTTATTACGAATAATTCGATTGGGGGGGATCCGTCTCTATGGTCCTTAGTGGAGCTACTAATGTGCTGGGCACACATTGGAGTCTCATTAAATATGAAGTAATGATGAGTAATGAACGAAATGTTCCCAGTTAATACAAGAGAGACCGTCCTGCCTGTCGTTCGGCGTGTGTGGCCTGCCTCAGGCTGCAGAGGCAGAGCTAGGAAAGGGGGTCCCTTCGCCCTGGGTGCCCTCGGCCCCAGCGCTGGGGACCCACCTCTCAGCACCTTGGTCATCCGTGCCAGGCAGATCCCCCAGGTCCAGCCACCTGTGGGTGGATGTGGTGTCCCACCTTCTGGCCGCTCTGCCCAGCCTGTGATTCACTGCGACCTAGTGAGTGGACAGGTGTCCGCTTCTGCAGGCCCTGCCTCTTTGCGACGTGAGACAAGATCTTGAGGCTAAACCCCGGTGGTCTGTCTGGCTCCTCGTGAAAATAATCCCGACAAAAGGCAAAGCCTTTCCCCTAATCCCCAGGACAACTGCTGTTTTTAAAAGTGTGGTGTAAGGTCCCAGGGGATGGGGCAGGATCAAGCCTGCACAGCGGGCAGCTCGCGCCGGGAAGCCTATCAGCTGAGACCGGGTGACAGTCACGGGTCAAGACGGCCCACTTCCCGGGCTCCCCACAGCCACGAGAACCCCGAGGAACACCGTCTTACGTCTTCCAACCACAAAACAGAAAGCGAACTAGAGCGAACCATGGAGACTTCTTGCTTGCATGCTTGGAAAAGATGCCGGATGGAGGTGAAGGGAGCTCCAGAGGAACTGAAGCTTCTGGAGTTGGAGCTGGGATTCCGGGCCGTGAGGTTAATCACTTCCCCTCCCTCCCCTTTGCTCCCCTCTCCACCTCCTTCTGGTCCCTCTCAGCCTCTTCCCATCTCTGTTCTCTGGTTTTCTAGGCTTGGTGTTTTTCTATAGAAAATCTCACCCCATGGGGTGGCCAGGACGGTCACCAGCTGCTTCAGCATCACAGGATTCCAGATTGGCAACCATTTGATTCCAGATGCAAACATTTTTCCAATATCTACACCCACTCATTTAACAAATATTTACTGAAAGCCTCTGTTCTAGGTGCTTGGACTCTGTCAATAAAAAACAAGGCAAAAACCAAACCCAAATGCAACTAAATTCCATGGGATGAAACACAATGACCCTGCCTGGGTCACGGTCCCAGCCGCTGGACCAGTCCCTTGCTAAGGATGCTGTGATTGGCCAGGCCTGAGTCATGTACCCATCGCTGAGATAAGCTTTGAAGGAGTCATGAAGACTGATGATCCTACCAGGCACAAGGAACTTGGCAAAGGGAAATAAAAACTAGGACATCAGGGCATCACCTGGCTTCCTAACCCCTCCCAGGCACAATGCCATCCCTTCCTGTGTGATGCACCCACCTACTCCCAGGGCTTTAACTCCTGCCACATTTCCCTGCCTTCCCCCCCTATTGACCTGCCCCTGCAAACTTCAGCCCCCACATGGGGACAGATAGGACGCTTGTCATCTTGAAGGCTGTACTCCTCTGTTCCCAGCCACCTTTCAGCAGAACTACAATCTCCTGTCTGAACTTGGAATTGCCTACTTCACCCACGGAAACTTGGAAATCTCGGCCCTTGGCTTCAATCAACCACTACATGCATCTCCCGTTCCTATCGGCCTCGTTCTTGGTACTCATCGGTACTGTCATCTTACGTCCTAAACTCAAGAATGTTCCTGGGTTCAGTTGCCATAACCCCAAGGCACTGCTGCTACTCCACCCAAGAGTATTGTGCGGCCAGGTCACCTGCCGTTCTGTATTCTGTGTGCTCCTGGGAACTTCCTGGGCCCCATGGAGAGATTCTGGAGCAGCCACTGACTCCTCTGGGACCACTGTTCTCTTCTTCCTCCTTTTCTTTTTTTTTCCTCTTGCATCCTATTTATCCCAGCCTTTCGGTCTTGCTCCCTTCTTCCCTCTCCATGTTTCCAAACACAGTTCCCTCAATGACGTCCTTTTGCATCTGAGGCACCCACCTTCTTCCTTGCTCAGCACTTTGGAGGCTGCGCCCCTGGCTAGTTCTTGAGCCCTGGTGTCCTCCAGTTCTGTGGCTGCCCAGGAATGGGACTGAATGTGATGCCCATTAGATGGCTCTCACTTGGGGAATTGAATGCAAGGGTAACAGTGCCTGGCGTCACGTCTGACACACGAGCGCCATAGAAATGGTTGAATGGAAGGAAGTTGAATCGCATCTAGTTTGAATTGGATTAAATTATAGTGTATTCTTTTGTGCCAGAATGGGAGTGCAAGGGTGAAGATAAATAATAAAAAGGGGACCAGGGGACAGCCTCTTATAAGACCATAAAGAAAAATACTGCCTGCAGCCTCAGCAAGAGCTCACCGAAAATAGACAATACGCCGTAAGTCCTGTAGTCTTAGACTCAGAGGAGTTTGAGAGGATGTGGGACCTGCTAAGCCTGGTCATGCGCAACTCTGCCTTTAGGAACCGGATGTTCTGAAAGAAGAGAAAATTGACAAGGGCTCTAACTGGTGAGCAGCAAAATACCAGTACTAAGGAAAAAGAACAACTTCTCCAAAGTCTACACCCACCCACTGAAAATGACTCATGAACACACAAAGAAAGAAGCCAAAGTAGGAAAGAACTCATTGGCGTCAATTGATGAAGCCTTCCATGCACTTTCAGCCCACCCTGCTTACTCCGCTGCCCACTGCCTTTCTGTCGAAACATTTTCTCATTGGTCTTCAATGCCTGAGTCCACTGAAACTCATGGGATTCCCAAGCTAGATGTATGATTTAATTTTAGAAGCTCCCATTAAATGCCCATTAAGAAGGAGAGCAGGGCAGAGGCTGTGGGTGGTGCTGCGGTGAGCAGACCAGGTTCCTGCCCCCCGGGGCTCCCTGCTGGGGCACGAAGCGACCCCATCCCTGCACCCTGTGCTCTGCAGAATCTCAAAAACAGACCCTCCTTTGCCTACGTCACACCTTAAGGACCCTCATTCCAGATTTATGGGGTGTGAGGCGGGATTAGATGTGTGCTTTCCAGCAATCTTCCTGCTCCAAGTGTGTATCACCCTGGAAAGATGGCAAGACACATGTTCCCCCTCTCAGGGTGCTAAGTACTGTCAGAGGAAATGGTATTTTCCAGCAGGTGAGCAATAGACGAAGCATAACTGACAGAAGGTCAAGAAACCTGCTGAGCCAGAGGTGCCTCCGGGTGGGCTGGACTGGACCGTGGCCATGGAGGGGAAGGGACGGCCATGGAGGGGGGAAGGACAGAGAGTCCGGTGCAGGAAGAGGACACAGGGCAGCCCCAGGGCAAGGAGCAACAGGCCCCCCATCCCTGCCTCTCCAGGGCCATTCCTACCACGTCTACTGGAAAGGATCCAGGGAATGTGGGTTAGCTCTGGAAGAGACACGAAGACTGTCCACAGACTGGAGAAGGAGCTTGTTGTCGAGGACTCAGTGAGCTGGGGGTAGAAGTTGACCAAAATCCAACTTCATGCCCTTCAGCCCATGCTCCTTGCACAACATCTAGTGAACATCTGCTGGGACACACCTCTGCTCTGCTTCCCAGGCTGCTTCTCCAGGGGTCTGCACAGCAGTGGTGGACCCTCTCCAGGGGCTTCAGCAACCTGACATGGAAGCACCCAAGAATAATGTGAAAGCTTGTTTTGACAAATAACTCTTAAAAGCGAGAGCAAGGGCTTGGGGATAGGGATGATAGTGCGACCCTTAAGCAAGGCAGTAAAGTTCGTATTGGTGCCATGATATGCTTATTAATTGAGGAGAAAATAATAATGATGATGAAGAGGATGAGGCTGTCTAGCCAATAACATTGAAAATGCTAGAAACCACAACAGCCATAAATTGGCTCTTCCACCGTATGGGTGGGGCTGTGAGCTACATCAACTCCTGTGTGGGATTAATGTGTCCTCAACAAGTTTGGCGCCTCCTCTTTTCCAGCCAATTCCAGTGAGCCCTTGACCCTGTGTGTCAAGAAGCACATGCCTAATGCCCCCCAGGTTTTCTGAGTTGCACAGGGAAAATAATCCTGAGGCCCCAGAGCATCAAAAGCAACACTGCATGAAATGTCTCCTTATTTATTTCCTTGTTATGTTTTGTTTTTAATAAGCTTCTAGCAGAAATTCATGTGTGTCAGTCAGGGTTCTCCAGAGAAACAGAAATAATGGAAGATACACACACACACACAACACTGGGAGAGACAGAGACAGAGAGACAGACACAGAGAGGGAGAGACAGAGAGATCTATTATAAGAATTGGCTCACATGGAGGCCAAGAACTCCCACAATCTGCCACATGCAAACTGGGGAATCAGGAAAGCTGTTGGTATCACTTACTGCAAGTCCAAGGGCCCAGGAACCAGGAGCTCCGGTGTCCAAAAGCAGCAGAGGGTGGCTATCCCAGCTCAAGAAGGAAAAGGAAATGTTCTTGTCTTTCTGTTCTTCTTGCCCTTCACCCGCTCGTTCCATTCGCACAGAATCAGTCAATGCAGCCCACGCAGGCCATCTCTTGACTCAGTCTTCTGAATCAAATGTTAATCTCCTCTAGAAACACCCTCACAACACACCCGGAAATGTTTCACCAGCTGTGTAGACATCCCCTAGGCCCATCGAGGTGACTCATGAAATCAACTATCACATCACGTAAGGAACCAGCAAGTGTTAAGTAAAACCTCAGGACCAAGGGGAAAAGCCATAGGAAGAGCAGAGCAGAGGGAGATAACTGATGGCAGAAATCAAGGCCCTTATGCCCACACAGCTGGTATAGACGTGGCACCAGACGGGCTCTGAGGTTCCTCGTGGGCAAAGGGAAGAGAGACAGCTCTTGGAATGAGTTGGGCACTCTCTAGATGGATGTTTAATTTTTTCAGCAACTCTGTGAAGGAAGAATTACTATCTCCTTTCTTGTAGATAAGGGACCTGAGGGTCAGAGAAAGCCTGACGGGTACTGAACACTTGGGTTCCAGTGCAGGCCGGCCTAACCCTGCAGCCGAGGATGGCATCTCATGGTGGGAGAAGACGGTTGCCTGCCCATTCTGTGGGTCACGCTCATATATGATACCTTTCTCCTCGCAGTGCTCGGAGCTGCATCAAAGGCATCGAGGCACTGTACCTGCACACAGCTCTCCCTGCCCCAGCACTGGGTTCTAGCACAGGGTCCCATGTGGGACTGGAAACAAGGCGGCATGAATGAGCACAGGCTTTGGAGCCCTCCAGCCTTGGGTTAGAACTATAACCCCAGGGCGCCTGGGTGACTCAGTCAGATAAGCAACCAACTCTGGATTTTGGCTCGGTCATGATCTCAGGGTTGTGGGATCCAGCCCTGCATCGGGCTCTGCGCTCACTACGGAGTCTGCGTGTCCTTCTCCCTCTCCTCTTCCTCGTACTCCTCCTCGTCCTCCTCCTCCTTCTTCTCTATCACTAAAATAAAAATTTTTGATGACCACAGCTTTGTAGTACAACCTCAAATCTGGCATTGTGATGCCCCCAGCTCTGGTTCTCTTTTTTAAAATTCCCCTGGCTATTCGGAGTCTTTTCTGATTCCACACAAATCTTAAGATGATTTGTTCCAACTCTCTGAAGAAAGTCCATGGTATTTTGATAGGGATTGCCCTGGGTAACATTGACATTTTCACAATATTAATTCTGCCAATCCATGAGCATGGAATATTTTTCCATCTCTTTGTGTCTTCCTCAATTTCTTTCAGAAGTGTTCTGTAGTTTTTAGGATATAGATCCTTCCCCTCTTTGGTTAGGTTTATTCCTAGGTATCTTATGCTTTTGGGTGCAACTGTAAATGGGATTGACTCCTTAATTTCTCTTTCTTCAGTCTCATCGTTAGTGTATAGAAATGCCACTGACTTCTGGGCATTGACTTTGAATCTTGCCTCACTGCCAAATTGCTGTATGAGTTCTAGCAATCTTGGGGTGGATTCCTTTGGGTTTTCTATGTACAGTATCATATCATCTGTGAAGAGGGAGAGTTTGACTTCTTCTTTGCCAATTTGAATGCCTTTTATTTCCTTTTGTTGTCTGATTGCTGAGGCTAGGACTTCCAGTACTATGTTGAACAGCAGTGGTGAGAGTGGACATCCCTGTCGTGTTCCTGATCTTAGGGGAAAGGCTCTCAGTTTTTCCCCATTGAGAATGATATTTGCTGTGGGCTTTTCGTAGATGGCTTTTAAGATGCTGAGGAATGTTCCCTCTATCCCTACACTCTGACGAGTTTTGATCAGGAATGGATGCTGTATTTTGTCAAATGCTTTCTCTGCATCCAATGAGAGGATCATATGGTTCTTGATTTTTCTCTTGTTAATATGATCAATCCCATTGATTGCTTTATGAGTATTGAAACAGCCTTGCATCCGGGATATAAATCCCAGTTGGTCATGGTGAATAATCTTCTTAATGTACTGTTGGATCCTATTGGCTAGTATCCTGTTGAGAATTTTTGCATCTATGTTCATCAGGGATATTGGTCTATAATTCTCCTTTTTGGTGGGGTCTTTCTGGTTTTGGATGGATCAAGGTGATGCTGCCCTCATAGAACGAGTTTGGAACTACTCCATCCCTTTCTATCTTTTGGAACAGCTTTAGTTGAATAGGTATGGTTTCTTCTATAAATGTTTGATAGAAATCCCTTGGGAAGCCATCTGGCCCTGGACTTTTGTGTCCTGGGACGTGTTTGATGACTGTTTCAATTTCCTCCCTGGTTATCAGCCTGTTCAGGTTTTCTATTTCTTCCTGTTCCAGTTTTGGTAGTTTGTATCCATTTCTTCCAGATTGCCTAATTTATTGGCATATAGCTGCTCATAGTAAGTTTTTAAAATCATTTGTCTTTCCTTGGTATTGGTGGTGATCTCTCCTTTTTCATTCATGATTTTATTAATTTGAGTCTCTTCTCTCTTCTTTTTAATAAGGCTGGCTAATGGTTTACCTATCTTATTAATTCTTCCAAAAAAAACCAATTCCTGGTTTTGTTGATCTGTTCCACAGTTCTTCTGGTCTCTATTTCATTGAGTTCTGCTCTAATCTTTATTAACTCTCTTCTTCTGCTTGGTGTAGGTTTTATTTGCTGTTCTTTCTCCAGCTCCTTTAGGTGCAAGGTTAGCCTTTGTATTTGAGTTCTTTCCGGTTTTTTTTATGGATATGTGTATTGCAATGTATTTCCCCCTCAGGACTGCTTTTGCTGTATCCCAAAGATTTTAAACTGTTGTTATCTTCATTCTCATTAGTTTCCATGAATCTTTTTAATTCTTCTCTAATTTCCTGGTTGACCCTTTCATCTTTTAGCAGGATGGTCTTTAACTTCCACGTATTTGAATTCCTTCCAAATTTCTTCTTGTGATTTAGTTCTAGTTTCAAAGCATTATGGTCTGAAAATATGCAGGGGACAATTCCAATCTTTTGGTATCAGTTAAGACCTGATTTGTGACCCAATATGTGGTCTATTCTGGAGAAAGTTCCATGTGCACTCGAGAAGAATGTGTATTCAGTTGTGTTTGGATGTAAAGCTCTATAAATATCTGTGAAATCCATCTGGTCCAGTGTATCATTTAAAGCTCTTGTTTCTTTGGAGATGGAAGGAGCCTCAGTGTCCATCGAAAGATGAATGGATAAAGATGTGGTCTATGTATACAATGGAATATTCCTCAGCCATTAGAAATGACAATGACAAATACCCACCATTTGCTTCGACGTAACAGGTTGGAGGGTATTATGGAGGGTAGCTTATGATAAAAAGCTGGAGGGCATTATGCTGAGTGAAGTAAGTCAATTGAGAAGGACAAACATTATATGGTCTCATTCATTTGGGGAATATAAAAAAGAGTAAGAGGGAATAAAGAAGAAAGGAGAGAAATGAGTGAAAATATCAGTGAGGGAGACAAAACATGAGAGGCTCCTAACTCTGGGAAACAAACAAGGGATAGTAAAAAGGGAGGTGGGCAGGGGGACAGGGTGACTGGATGACGGGCACTGAGGGGGGGTACTTGACGGGATGAGCACTGGGTGATATATGTTGGCAAATTGAACTCCAATTTAAAAAAATAATAATAAAATAAAATAATTTTTTAAAAATCTTTAAAAAAAAGAGAACTGTAATCCCTTGGATAAGATATGAGCCCATTTCCCTCATGTTTTAGGCAATAGCATGAGCTCTGCTGATTGGGCTTTGCCATATCTGACACAGGCAGGTGTTCAGTAAGTGCTGTTGTTTTCAACATAACATCACCAGCTCTGTCGCACATTGTTGGAAAATCATTTCAAAAACAAACTATTAAGATAGTTGCTAGAGGGAAATTATAGAATGTCTCCACAGGGTTTTCAAGCTACTCTTTCACTAAATTAAATTTTAACTTCTCCATCAAATCATAATCCAGACTCTTCTAACCTTTGCTTGCAGAAGAAAGAGGGATTCTGACTCTCTAGAGCCAAGCCTCTATCTCGTTCTTTGTCCACCCTGCTATGTCACCCGCCACAACCCCACACTGTCATCCCCTGACACCTCTTACTCTCTGGTCATTGTGGCAGACGCAGGAAGTCCTTAGCAAGACCATCCCTTTTTGCAAAAATTCTGCTTCTTGTGAACGCTTGATTCAGAAGACAGCCAGTTGCCGGTCCCTGACAAGACAGGCCTTCTAGGCACAAACTCTCAGTAAACACCTGAGAAAGAGAAGATTCTGTGCCTGGCACTACTGAATCGAGCTCACCTGCTTTGGAAGTGGACTCAGAAAACAGAAGCTGGGGCACCTGAGTGACGCAGTCAGTTAAGCATCCAAGGCTTGATTTTGGCTCAAGTCATGATCTCAGGGCTGTGAGACTGAGCCGCACACCGGGGTCTGAGCTCAGCACAGAGTCGGCTTGTGGATTTTCTCTCTCCCTTTCCCTCTGCTCCTCCTCTGACTCACACTCTTTAAATAAATAAATACATAAATACATAAACAAAATGTAAAAAAAAAAAAAAAAAAAAAAAAAACAGAGAAGAAAACAGAGCTGCTCTCATCCACATACTAGATCTCAAGGTGGGAAGATAGGAAGCCTGAGATGCTGCTATCAGGCCTGACTCAGAGCTTGCTGCAATTCTGACTCCACCCTGCCTTCCCCAAGGCAGGGTCAAGAACCATGGCAGGACCATATTCAGTGATCCTCCAGACAACCTCAGCTCCACGATGCTCTGACACAAAGAAATAAAATGAGAAAGAATTTAGGTTCAAAATTCACCATTTAATTATTTTCCTCTTGCATCATAGCATTAGTTCTATCTCAGTGTGTTGACGTCCAAAATGTTTCCACAGAGGGAATCCATCAGGAGAGAAACAGGGCAGTAAGAGTCTCCTTCCTATCTTGGTTCAGAACTGCCAGCCTGGTTAAAAATGGACATAGACTAGTCCTGCTGCCCCAGCCACGGTCTGCCCCCTTTCCACCACCTTCTCCAATCACCCAAGTCCAGGTATGCTTTCTAAGGCTTTGAATGCAAATTCTGTGTTCCCTATACACCTTTATAAAGGATTGACTGATTTAAGAGAGAGCATGAATGAGAGGGGGAGAGGAAGAGAGAAAGAATTGCAAGCAGACTCCCCATTGAGCACAGTGTGGGACCGCCCCATTGTGGGGCTTAATCTAACAACGCTGAGATTGTAACCTGAGCCGAAACCAAGAGTAGGGCACGAAACGGACTGAGTCACCCAAGCACCCCAGGCCCCGAACCCTGAACACCTTTCACTGGGTGTAGTAGTGTTGGGATTTCCAAAGGTGCTGGATGCATTGATGACATAATTTCCCCATGTTCAAGTAATTTTACCTTCAGTGTCTACATCAATTTGTATCATTGTGAACACTAGTTTCAATAGATGCTTAAAAAAAGACAAGAAATAAAGGGAAACAGGAGAAGGAGAGTTTAAGCAAGACAGGAAGGACGTTTATTGTTAAATAAACACTCTATCAGAGACTCAAGATTCGTACGTACACACATGAATGGTGAAGACATAGAACATCCTGTGCTAAGGAAATCTGCGTCACTCACACATACCTGAACCTACTTCACCAGTAATTTTGTTTGTGTAACACTTCCAAATGGAGGAACAGCCACAGATCAATTAAAACCAGGAGTTGGCTGGCAGCTGGAGTAGACTATGCCTTCACCTTCCTTATACATAGGAAAACACGATCAGAACTTGGCTGACACTGGGCTGAAAATAAAATATTAAAAAGAGCAACACCTCTGCTGGGTCTTTGTCACTCTAAGTAGGTACTGGTTGATTCTCTAACGAGTTCATTGCTTCTGCACCACTAGACCCCAGACACAGCCTGAAATCACATCCATGCAAGAGGTTGTCTCTTTTCTGAGTATTGTGTTTAGGAAAATAATGTAATGGTTCCACTCAACATGCGTATATAGCTGTCCTAAGGCAAGAGGGGTGTGTGTGAGAAAGAGAATGTGCATGTGTGAGAGCGAGTATGTATTTCTGAGAGTGAGTGGGTTTGAGAGCATGGGAGTGTGTGAAAGAATATGTGTGTATTTGTGAGAGTGAATTGTGTGTGTGTGACTGTGTGAGAGTCTTGTGTGTGTGTGTGTGTGTATGAGAGAGTGTGTGAGTGTGTTTGCATGAGTTCATTTGATTCAGAGGTAGCCGTCAGATAACTTGGAAGGCTGAGAAGCTATATATACACATGTATCTCCCAGAGGCAGAGAAGCTCAAATGTGACCAGTCTTGAAGTACCAACCCCCAGGTAGCCCGTTATTGTCAACTGGGGGTTGGCAGACTGTTCTATAGAAATGGCCAAATAGTACCTACTTTAGGCTTTGTTGACCATACGGTTTCAGTTGCAACTACTAAACTCTGACGGTGGTGGGGTGCCTGAGACAACAATCGTAACTGAGTGAGCATGGCTGTGTTCCAGTAAAGCTTCATTTACAAAAACAGGTGGTGCATTGGATTTCGCCTGCCTCTGCCATAGACCACAACTGCCCAATAAGCCTTTTTCTAATGATGAAAGTATTTTTTATCTGCCCTGCCCAATGTGACAATCACTAGTTACCGTGACAACTGACCAACCAAGAAGCTGAATGTTTTATTTCATTTAATTGTAGTTCATTTATATTTAAATGGCTACATGTAGCTAGTGGCTACACTCCTTGTTGAACAGGGCAATTCTAAACTGGATAATTAGTTATAAATACTACCTATGATTATTGGGCCCCACCAATGGCCTGGAGGTGAGAGTATCCTTAGGTTAGAATATCTCCCATTAAGTAGGGGGAGGAAGGATATTCAGTACAGGGCTTTGAAGAAGGAAATGATCTCTAGGAGGAACCCGGACCTCAGAATAGAGGGGCAAGGACTGACATCAAGGTGTTCAGCAAAGCTACTCTTAAAGGGCTTAATATCTGTTGTTTTCCCATGGTCTTGGGGGAGAGCCATATGAAAAAAAACATTTAAACTGTTTGTCATCTTTTACAATGCAATTTATTTTTTTTTTTAGATATTGAGAGCGCTTGCATATGCAGGCAGGGGAAGTGAGGGGAGGAACAGAGAGAGAGGGAGAGAGACAACCTTAAGCAGGCTCATTGATCAACATTTAGCCCAACAAGATTGACCCCACCACCCATGAGATCATGACCTGAGCCAAAATCAAGAGTCGGAAACTTCCCAGACTGAGCCACACAGGTGCCCCTTGATGCAATCTCTTTTAATCAATCTCTACTCTCCAGTGAACTCATGCCCAACACATCAAACTGCATGATGGTGCTGTGAGGGTTATAGGGCTTGACCCACTGCAATTACTCCCCTTCTGATGGTCACATGAAGGGAAATGGCCTCCTAGCAAGGAACAATCAGAGTCCGGGCAGTCTGGACTCTGCACTCTGTAGGCAGCAGCCAAGTTAACTTTGGCCGCAAAGGGGATGGAAGTGAGTAAGGAAGTCACAATGAGGAGGAGCAGTGGCTGGAGGTGATATGAAGGCCTGTGCCCAAGGAGTCTTGTATTGTGGATGCTGATGGTTGGTTTGAGTGCAGGTTGACATCCCAGAAATTTGGTGTACAAGGAAAACACTTTGGGAAACAACCCACAAACTAGGGGAGTAGGGGTAGGATATAAAAATCATTTTCCTTTACTCAGTCTTAGAAACTCAAGGTTGAAATAAACACAAATGTTACCCATAATATTCCCTTCTCACACTTTCTCTCTTTTTTTTTTCCCCAGAAGAAAGAGAAGTGATTAGTTTCTCTGCCAATTACAGAGCCAGTGGAATTTCCAGACTCTGAAAATGCCCCATTGCCAGTGGAAAGCCAGGACTGCTCTCAAAACCTTGGCCTCACATCCTGGATCTGGCGTGATGCATCTGCAAGACAGCTTCCAGCCCTCAGCCCCATAGAACCCTGTGACCCACCCAGCATCAAATACCATGTTTGTGACCTTAATTCTCAGCAAGCCTTCAGGGACCACTCTGTGCTTCAGAACAACTATCTCCTCCTACCTGACTTCCTTTCCATTTGGGTCCCTCTTGCCCTGAATCTCAAACCTTGGCTCTGCCTCACAACAGCAAAGACACCTCAATCACCTCCACTCCCAGGTAGCTCAGCTTCTGCCACTGAAGAACAAATAGACAAAGAAACAAACAAACAAAATCCTTCTTCTCTCAACAAGCAGAAGACAGATTCCCCCATAAACTGACCCCACCAGAACTCCCCTTAAGCAGCCAGGCAATGTTCCTGGGGCGCACAGCAGTGGCGGAGAGCCAATGTGTAGCGTGGGATTAAGCCAAAAACTCTAGCCCAGTTTGGGAACAGGACTTTCCCAGAGCTCAAGCTTAATCTGTTAAACATTTGCTGGACTTTAGCTTGTAAACTTTGTTCTGCTGGGCTGCATTCAAAGAAAGAAGGTTGACTTCAAAACCAGTGTTGACCTATTCATTAATTTGTTCAACAAATATTCATTGCATGTCTAGTGGTGTTGGGGTCTGGGCTCATAGCAGTGAGGGAAATACAGACCTGCCCTCAGGGGATATATAGTCCAATGGTAAGAATGGGAAGTGGGTGCACATTGCAAAAAGCAAAGCTAACCTCTGTGGTGGTCCACCAGGTGAGAACTGGGTAAACAAGGCAAAAGCCAAAGATTAAAATGAAGTGTCACTGTCATAAGTAATTACAAATAAGGTCTATAGAGCAAAAGGTACAGTTTGTTTTAATGAGAAGTCCTAAATTCAAAGTCTGGCTTTACCACTAAGTTGTGACTATCAGGTTATGTATCAAAAATGGATATAATCACTCTTAACTCATGAAGCTGCTATAAATGATCAATAAGTGCTGACAAGAGATTATCAAGTCATGTTATAAGAACATCACCATATTTCAATCATCATAGTAATAATTGATTCAGGCAAATATCATGAATCAAAACTGAAATAGAATTAGCAGAGGAAAGTTCAGAGGAACAAGATATTTACATGGCCTCAAAATATTTTTAACAAATTATGTGTTCATCTTTAAAAATAGTAACTGTAGAGTGGAGAAACAAGGTCAAAGTTAGCATCACCAAAGTTGGGACAAACTGACTTCATGAGCCTCACAATATGATGTTGAGAAGGACGCAGCATCACTCACGAAGCCTTTCTGCCCAAACATGCATTATCTGAAACATTAGGCCAACCGGAGCCAAGAGAACATTCTAGAAATAACTAGTCTATGCTCCAACAATGTCAGTGACATAAAAGACAAAGGCTGAGGTTACAGGAGTCTAAAGGCACCTGGCAACTCACTGCAACGTGTGCACCTGGATTGGATCCTTGCCAGAAATTATATTGCCATAAAAAAATTATCAAAAACAGTTGAGAAACTAGCCTATTGGCTGTAGTTTTCATGATAATATTGTGTTGATGATAAATTTCCTGAATTTGATAACTGGACAGTAGTTATGTTAGAAAAGGTCCTTGTGGGGCAAGGTTAAGTGTCGGACTCTTGATTTTGGCCCAGGTTGTGATCTCAGGGTTGTGAGATTGAGCCTCGGGTCAGGCTCCAAGCTGGGTGTGGAGCCTGCTTAGGATTCTCTCTTCTTTTCCCCCTTCCTCTCTTCCTCCCCATATACTCTCTCTCTCAAAAAAAAATAATAATAAGTTTTTGTCCTTAGGAGATATCATCTGAAGTCTTCAAGGATAAATGATATGATATATGTGATTTAGACTCAGATGGCTCAGAAAAAAAAAATAGATGTATAGCTTCATACATACATACATACGTAGATGGTACAGACACTGACACACGGATAGAGATGGTTCCTAGAAAATAGGGCAAATACTAACAGTGGCAGACCCTTATAAACGGGAGACACATGTTCTTTATTCTACTCTTGCACTTGTCTGTAAGTGAGACTATCTCACAATCTAAAATTTAAAAAAAGAAAGAAAGAAAGATTCTATGGCAAAGCATCATAGAATCGGTTCTGATAAAATTCATTATTTTTGTTCCTCTCAGAGTGTCAAGTTTCTTTAAAAGCACAACGGGGAAGTAACAACGTGCCTCTCACGGGCTGGTGAGGAGTAGCACGTTCAATGTGCACCGATGACGGGACCTCCCTCAGAACAATGGGCATTTGGCGAGGCCGAGTTGGCTCTAACATGCGGAGTGATTATCCCCGCAGGCCGGATACAGGAGGACTGATGGGTTGCATGCAGCTCACCCTTTGTCACTCCGAAGACTCTTGTGCTCCCAGACTGTGCAGCCGAAGTGCATTATGTCCCCTTGGTTAGCACATTTTCTATCCTTGCTCGATGTCATTCTAGGTACAAATGTGGTTTTGCACTGATGCTGACTTTAAAAGACGTTCACCCTTTGAGTAGCCTCTACATTAAAATAACAATAAAAACCCCCTGACGTGTACTGTGGTAGGCTTGACACGTAATCACACCTGAACTGAAGCCCCAGCAGCAATCCAAACACGAGTGTGCTCACTAGAGATGGGTACCGGGGTCCAGAAAACATTTTCTCCCCACGAAGTTTTAGAAAACCAAATCAAAAATGAAATATAAAAAAAAAATATTAAAAAAAACAAAAAAAAAGAAAATGAAATATATTTTCAGGTGTAAAAGAGGATAAAGTACAACGAATCCTAGCAAGGGTGTGAGCCCATAAAGGCAGAAAGGATAAATGGAAGTAAAACCTGTCTCAGCGATGCTTCCATCCAATGTTTTGAAACTGGCAACCATTTACTGAGTGTCCCGTATACGTGAGATGATTGCACACTGTCTTGCAATGACACGTGATTACTCTCCTTTTCTAGGTGAGGAAATTACTCTGAGTTACGCAGTTGTTCAGGTCTCTCTAGTCACTTGAATAGGGGTCTCCTAAAGCCCATGGCAGTTATCTTTTTCTGATCTCCGGAGGAGGCCTCCCATATCAACATGCCGTCTCTGGTACCTGTGGGTTCACACACACCCTCGTCTCCTGCTGGGCCCCTTGCTCTTTCCGTAATGCCATATCATCCGTCTGCTCCCGCTCAGAGGGAAGGTGCAGGCTAGGAAGAAGGAGGGATCTATGTCATGCTGCCTGCTTTCTTTGCCTCCAGCAGGTGTCCCTAAGTTTTCCTGGCAGCAAAGACCCAATGTAGTGAAAATAAGACTTCAGTGGAGTTGGAAGATTTGAGTGATGAGGCCCCATCCACCCACCATATTGACTCTGTTCCTCTGCAAGCACTGAGAAGTGTATCCACTGAGTCTTGGAAGGCTTCTGGCTCGGTATCACTAAAAGATAGGACAGATAACATCACACCAAGGTCCCCTGAATACTTGGTTCTGAGAAATCCTCTGCTGGTTAAGAAAAAGAAGACAAAAAGATGGTTCTGGACCACGAGGTCATGAGACAGACTAGAATTCTTGAGCCTATATGTTGAGTCACTGAAGATTAATCAATCATCTGAATGACACCGTTTCTCATGAGACAGTGAACCACAAGGGCTAGTGAATAAAACAGATGGAGAATGGGTAAGTATTTCCTTAGAAATATTGCTTTGAGTGTTTTTCACTTATCTAATGTGTAATTTTGACCCTCTTGAGAGTTGCAAAGGAATATTCAATAACATTCAGGAAGGTGGTGAACATGGTCAACTCACATCTGTCCTACTGAAAGTCATCATCCACCTGGTGTTTTGCAGGATTCCCTGTGTTTACCTAAACCCTGGTTCGCTTGGTACTCCCGACAGATAGAAATAATTTCCTTTTCTAAGAAAACTCAAGTTAGTGGATCATGCTCAACGCCGCTCAGCCAGCAAGCTAGAGCCATTCCTGCGTGCATTTCTATCTCCAGGGTTCTCCCCGGTTCTCTTGAAAGCATCTTTAACCAAGTCGAACTCCAGCATTATCCCAGGATGATTTGTCCACCATCTTGCCCCATATTAAACCATAGCCCCCCTGGGGTTGCCCTGTAGGTCCTTGGGGTAGGATGCTGCAGCATCGTACACACACCTCGTCAGTCCCCTTGGAGAGATGCTGACAGACTGCCTGAGGAAACTTGGTCGACCTCTTGTCAAGCTTATGTAGAAAATCTGATTTCTCCTGTCCTCTTATTTACTTAAATCCCCTGTGTATCAAAAGTGTTTTTAAAAGAAAAAAAAACTGACAATGATTGCTCTTTTCATAATAAAGTAGCAGCCAATGATGGCGACAGCTCCATGTGTACATTCATCTTGACTAATTAGCCACAAGCAGGAGAAAACAGCCCCACTCAGATGACTGATTTTAATGTGTTTCTCAAATCTGACTGAATGCAGGAGCACATCATTGAAAAATATTCATCTTGCTGTCAAAATGATAATGGTGACACAGGGCTGTTTTATGACCAAGGGACAGAGCTAGGCGGCTGCAGGCATGGCATGTGATGGACTCTACAAAGACTCTCTACAAATAAAAAAATCCACCTGCCAGCACCACTGAAAGTCTGTTTCCAAAGGTTCTTACAGTCTCCTTAAGACAGGTGGAATGAAGTTTCTGAAGCAGTTAGATGCCCCTGATTCTCAGATGCAGCTGCCGAAGTCCATCCCCAGGGGTAAAGCAGAGGATAATTTCTCTGACAGTAATATTATCCCCTTCCCCAGTGTGAAGCATAAAGGAGTAAATATTCAAGAGCTTCAATAAAACAGGACCTAGTATTTCCCAACAGATGGAGAAAAGAAGCCTTGGGTCCAAAGGCTTTCCGTGTCAATGGAAGCCAACCAAACAGGGGGTGTGCCCCAGTATTCACCTGCCAGAGTCAGGCCACTTCCTCTGGGCTCCCCTAACACTGGAAAACATCTGCCCTGTGGGCTGAAGAGACCTAGCTGTGTGTCAGGACCCCAGTTGTGAGGGACCTGAGGGTAAAGACCAGCATGGCAAGCCTTTGGCATAGAGCCTTATGCAACGTGCCCAGTGCATGTTGGCTGAGACTAGAGGAAAGGAATTGACAGGCTCACCGATGGCAACGAATCTGGCAGGTCACATCATAACCCATCCAGTGGTGGCATTTGGTCCGAGGGAAGGAATTCTCCTTAGTCACCTACCAAAACCACATCATGGCTCCAAGGGAACCTACAAGCTCGAGGTGGACCTAAAATGGAAGGATCACAGATGGGAAGCCAGAAGGCAGGTGACAATGGAGGTAGTTGATGATGTTCTACTGAAGGTGAAGCAGAATTAACCTAGAGTTTGTGTGGCCCAGAACCAGATGGCACATCCTGCACACGAGAGAGAGCTACTCCCGGGAGAATTTGCTGTGCCTGAGGTGCCAGCCAGCCTCCTGGGAAGCCCCAGGGCTCTCCTCCCACAAAAAGCATAGGACAGATGTGACCGTATTTTAGTTGTAAGGGACCTGCAGCTTCCATCTTGGACTTTGCCTGTCTTTGCCTGCCCGGACTCACTCATCCTCTCTCTCTCTCTTTCTCTCCCTGTCACCATTTGCTTTTGGGAAGCCACCCTGTACGTACCTGTGGAGGCACCCACACAGGGGACCTGAAGCCTCCTGCCTGCAGCCACACGGATAAGCTTGGCACTGGCTCCTGCAGCCCCATCTGAGATGGCCATGCCAGCCAACAATCAGCCGGCCCCTCCATGAGAGACCCTGAGCCAGAAGCAGATGCTAATTCTGTAAGGCAATACCTGGATTCAGGTAAGGGTTGAGCCCAAGCGTTGCAGAGGAATAGATAACCAAGACCTCTGACAGTGAAGACAATGCGCCTGAGTGTGGGTGAGCACAGGCCTCAGGGGTGTGTAGGGGCCTCCTACGATGCATCCTGAAAGGCGGCCATCAAACAGGCCTGCAGGAATGAGGGCGGGCCTCCAGGTAGCCCTGTGGCCGCCCTAACAAAGCACCGCAGACTGGGCAGCTGGAACCACAGAAGTTTAGTGTCTCATAGTTCTGGAGGCTAGAAGTGGGAGAGCAACACATCTTCTCGGAAAGGACCTGTGCAGGCCATATAGACGGCCCTCTTCTCCCTGTGTCTTCACATCATCCTCTCTCAGCAGCATCTGTTCGAAATTCCCTTCGAGTAAGTCACATTTAATCAGGGCCCACCTAATGACCTCGGTTTCACTTATTACCTCTGTAAAGCCCCCATCTCCAAAGGCAGTCACATTCTGTGGCCCTAGGGGCGGGAATTTGACACATGAACTTGAGGAGGTGGACACAATAAAGCCCATAGCACTCCCCTACCCTATATGCTCTGGCACCTGCATCATTATCAGGTGAGGAATGAGCGCCCCAGTGAGCAGGTGTGTTTTTCAGAAAGGGACCTCCCCTTGCCCCCCACCCGTCCAGAATCCTAACACCTCAGCTTGAAGTCACAGTGAGAATAAGGGCTGCACCATTGTCTTTGTGACTTTGCCCAAGGAAGAGCAAGAATTTAGACGGTTGTCCATCTCCCTTCCTCCATGCTCACTTTTGAAACCATGCCAGTCACACAGAGGTGACATTCAGCCCCAAACCGGAGCTGGTGGGTGATCTGTATGTATATGAAGCCCTTTTCCTGTAGTTGCCTTAGATTGAAATCTGTATTATCTTTTATTCTATCACTACTGTTCTTCTAAATGTAGACCCAGAGGCTATTTCCTGTGATGGCCACCTACAAAATTTAGAACAAACGTGTTTCTGGGGCTGTCGCATTATTCAAATGTATGAGAAATACACACTTGGCTGAAAGATTAAACCTTGAAGTACATCTTTTTATTTTTTTAGTATCTGAAATTCGCCTTCAAATGGCCATAAAAGATACCAGTCTTCTGCTAACGTCTAAGGGAAGTGAGATACTCTTTAATGTCTGTCATGATTAGATTCCTCTGGAGGCTGCCTGTGTACCTCGAGAGCATGCGCTCTACTGTCGGTGGTAAGTGACCGTATCCCCCCACACTCGAGATATAATATCCTGAGCTGGAGGTGGCGTGAGAGAAACGACTCCTCCTGC
This sequence comes from Canis lupus baileyi, assembly GCF_048164855.1. Classification (NCBI taxonomy): domain Eukaryota; kingdom Metazoa; phylum Chordata; class Mammalia; order Carnivora; family Canidae; genus Canis; species Canis lupus. The sequence continues at coordinate 53,849,187 of NC_132858.1, forward strand.
CACTGCCCACCCCGCAGCCTTCCCGCTGGTGGGACTGGTGATGTGGGATGGCAGCTGGAGGAAGGAAGATTAGTTTCTCCAGGGCACATGAGCAGTATGTGAGCAGTTTCTTTATAGGAGGATTCATGATAATTAACATAGGCCTCAGAGAAAATATTGCAGACCCTTGAAAGAGCATAGGATTTTAAATATTTAAGGAAACTCTAGGGCAAACAGAAAACAGATATTAGTAAGGGAAGTGACAGATTGGGAACACAGCTTATCCCAGCTGGGTCTCCGAGAAGCTGGCCTGAAATCTGGAGAAAGTGAGAATCGTTAAGTCCCCTCCAGGTCTGGTGCTTAAGGGAGGGAGCGGGAGCCTCACTCCAGTGTCCCCAAGCCCTGGCTTCCTCCTCCACCACACACACATGGCACCTCCAATGTGACAGCCACGTGCTGGGAAGTGAAATTCTAACTTCCAAGAAACCAGAGATCAGAAGGGAAGATTGTTTTCACCCATACATTCAACAAGTAGAGTGGAGTCAAAGACTGTTCTAGGCACTGTCATACCCAGAGACACAAAATGAAGACCTTGTGAAGCTCTATAATCCAGGAATAAAGGTCTTTGAGACCAAAGTACAGGTCCTTAAACGAGACCAGGAACTGGAGACCGCCGGGGTCCTCCATCCATTCCCTTTTCTGAGCGCCTGAGAACCCCACACAGATCAATGCTTGGCCAGTACCAGCCATGCCCCAATGGAGAGAAACACCTTGTTTCTGCCACGGGGGACGTAGGCCTAACTGGGAGGAGAGGCAATTACACAAGCAATTAAAGCAAAGTATTCCTCGCAGTGAAGCTAAATTTCGATGCAAGAAATCATGGTAATTAAATTACATGACAAGGTGCCAGGCACAGAGTAGACGTTCAAAAACTGCGTGTTGTTTTTAACAAACTAAACAGCTTCACTTGTGTGCAGAGAGAACTTATAAACAAAGGTAAGTTATGATGATTTCGGGAGCAAAGAAGGTTAACACCGGAAGTCTTAATGGATCCTGTAACCTTGAGTTAAGTACAAGATCCTTGCTCCCCATCCCTGCGGATTCCTGTTTGTCCAGCCAGACTAATTTTTCTCCCCTAATTTCACTGTCTGGGAGAGCTCATTAAGAGATTTACCTTGATCAGGCTAAACGTTTCTTTCCTTAATCCATCTCATTACGCTTCCGACACCCCCGATACTGGCCCAAACATTTGAATTTCATAGCTTCCATTAATGCAAATAGAATCTCATCAAGGTCTAAAGATTCCTAGGAGAGCTGAGATTGAATGTCTTCATTTGAATGCATAAGATAGCAGCCTCCCCTTGGATACTTCCCTTGTTTACCATGTTTCCTTTGGTCAGAGGTGAGATCATCTGAGCTAGAGAAAGGAATGAATACATTTCAGATCCTCTAAGTGCCTGATTGAACCCAGGTCCTTTGTTCAACTTCAGACCCATCCAATAATATGCTCCTGATGAGATGAAGGAGGCATGAAGTAGGGAGCAAAGAGCATAGAATTCGTAACGTTCAATAGGGTGGCTGATACCCAAGCCAAAATGAAGGAAAATTGTAAAAGAGAAACAGAGTAATGAAGACAGAGAAATCCCTATTAGAAGTGTGGGACCTGTAACAAACCTCTGCTCCTGTGCAGGAGGGCTGGAGAATCACCAATGTGGATTTGAACCCTCATCTCAGTGTTCACCAGCTGGAGACCTTGATGGCCCCGTAGGCATGTATTTGCCTCTGTTCTTCATGTAAAAACAGGGGTAACTATTCTGACTTCAGAGATGTAGGAGGACTAGGAAGAGCAAGAATGAATACTTTACTTGCAGAATAAAGTACAAAGGAACAGAGATACAATGGGCATTAAATTTCTGTGAGAATGTTTGAAAAACCCTACTGCTAATTAAACAAATTTTTAAAAACTCAAGGGTAGTGGTCAACTTGTATAATAATAGAAATTATTATAGTTAACCCAAGAAAAAGCAGACAGAAATTAAGTTTATAACTGGGGCTCAGACACCCCGGGTGGCTCGGCGGTTTAGCACCACCTTCAGCCCAGGGCCTGATCCTGGAGTCCCGGGATCGAGTCTCGCGTTGGGCTCCCTGCATGGAGCCTGCTTCTCCCTCTGCCTGTGTCTCTGCCTCTGTGTGTGTGTGTGTGTGTGTGTGTGTGTGTGTGTGTATCTCTCATGAGTAAATAAATAAAATCTTTAAAAGAAAATTAACTGGGGCTTATGGATGGCTTAGTTAGTTAGGCATTTGACTCTTGAACTCAGCTCAGATCTTGATCTCAGCATCATGATTGCAAGCCCCACATCAGGCTCCATGCTGGGCATTCAGACTACTTAAAAAAAATTTATTATTAAAGAAATTGAACAGTCTACATACACACACACAAACACATACAGATATAAGCAATTAGAAAAAGGTGATTCCCTTATATATAAACTGAAATAAGAGAATTTTAAAAAGCTGAAAACCCCCAACTCATTAATCAGCTATTATGAGCTTAATACAAGAATTGAAAAAGGATACTGCAGAAGAGCATAATTATAGGTCAGTCTCAATTGGAACAAATAGGCCAAAACTCTAAATGAAAATTCCCATAAATCATTTTCTGCAACATATTAGAAAAACACATGATGATCAAGTAGGGTCTCTCTCAGGAACACAAAGGCACTACAATATTCAAAATCTTAATAATATTCCCTATTTGCAGGTAGGAAAAGAAAAATCTATGGTCATTTTAAATGATGCCCAAAAAAGGTGAAATTTGATGTATATTTATAATTAAGAATGCACTTAGCAAGCAAGCTGGAAATAAAGGAGATTGCCTTAGCCTGGCAAATGATAGGTAACAAGAACCTAGAGAAAATATCATGAGTAATAATAAAATATTAGATGCATTCTATTTAGAGGCAAAACAAGAAAAGAATGGAAATTCTCACCACTTCTGATGAACAGTCCTGAAGATCCAGGCGAACACAATGAGAAAAATTTCCTTTAAACATAAGAAGAATAAGAATGAGAAATGAATCAAATTCTCATTATTTGCATGCAATATTCTTATTTGCAAATATGTCATCTCTAACAGAATCAACAAGGAATTTATTAAAAACTGCTTAAAAAGAAAATAGCAAGACACCTGGATGTAACAGAGATTCTCTCCTTGACCAAACCCTTCACAAGATCTCTGAACTTTTCAGTTGGCTCACTTCCATGTTGCCTTCTTCACTGTCCAGTTTTACTAAGAATCTTGATAAGTCAGTTTAACCAGCATACCTCGCTTTCTGTAGCTCATCACCCTCTTCATCTGATGGGACTCCTCATCCTGCATCCTTCCCCCGGGAAGTCTGATTGCCCTGGCTTGTCTTCAGCAAGGACCCTATTAGGTTGGTTTTGCCAGAATTTTCTCAACCCTGGTGCTTCCTTTCCTATTTTCCATCTGCTGACCTCCCTGCTTCTTGGTTACAAATCCCCACTTGCCCACACTGCGTTCCGAGTTAAGTTCAGTGTCTCTCACCCACTGCAGATCCCCTTACACTGGTCCAACACCCATAACGATGGTGACCCTTTAAATAAAGTCTGCCTTGCCTTGCATTTACAAGCGTCATGGAAGAGTTTCTTCTTTAAAGATACAAGATGGGCATGCAAACACCAGCAGTATTCTTACATACCGTGCAAAAATTAGAACAATAAAAATTTAAAACATGGGTCCATTTACAATAGCAACAGGAGGCATAGGCTTTTGGAATTAAAAAAAAAAAAATGTCTTTTTTAAGAAAAAGGAAGAGAGAGTTGGGGGCAGAGGGAGCAGAGAGAGAAGCAGACTCCATGCCTAGTGCAGAGCCCAATGCAGGGCTTGATCTCACAACCCTGAGATCACTACCTGAGCCAAAATCAAGAGTCAAATATTTAACCGACTGAGCCACTCAGGTGCCCCTGGAATAAATGTTTATAAAGATATTTAGAAATTCAATGAGATAGGCTGCAAATTATTTCTGAATAAAAAATGAAAATCTGTGAAAATGTGGTATATCTTTATAGCTATTGATAGTTCTAGAGGTAGGCACAGGACACAGACATAGAAGTGAGATAGATGTAGATACAGATGCACATGGATACGGATACAAATGCAGGGATAGAGGAAATAACAATGGAAATGCAGATACAGACAGATATAATGAAAGGGAACACTGAATACAATGAACATATCAATTCTTATTGCCCATTTTATTTACAAACTAATTGCGATTATAGTCAAAATCCAATCAGCTAATTTGTGGGACTTGGCAAGCCAAAATTTATATGGAGCAGAGATCCAGGATTAGCGGAGACAATTTTGAAGGAAAAGCACAAAGAGATAGACTTCCTTTATATTGTTTTATCATTAAAGTAAAAAAAAAAAAGTGTGGAATATAAATCAATAGGAAAAAAGAAACCCAAGCAGAAGCACCATAGATATAATATACCGATATACAGCAAAGACGGCATTACAAGTAAATAGGATAAGGATGAATTATTCAAGAAATAATGCTGGAAATTGGCTATCCAAATAAGAAAAAATATACAGTAACTCACAACACAGGGAAAAACAATTTCATAAAGAATAAAGTCCTGCACATATAACAAAGCCTTCACACTGTAAGGAGAAAAAAATATCATTATGATTTCAAGCACAGAAAGATTGCTTTAAAAAGACACAAAAAGCACAAGCGATGAAGAAAATATTGGTAAATATGACTATGTAGAATTTTATTTTTTTAACTTTTTATATTGCTTTATTGAGGTATGATCGATATTTTAAAGGTTGGTTGAATTCTTCTTTTTAACATTTTTATTCACATATGGTTGACACAATGTTATATTCATTTCAGGTGCACAACATAGGGATTCAACTTCTCTATACGTTATGCTGTGCTCACCATGGGGGACTTACCAGCTGTCACCATACAGCACCATTACAGTGCCATTGACTGTATTTGCTGTACTGTCCCTCTTATTCCTGTGACTTACTCATTTCCTACTGGGAAGCCTGTATCTCTCCCTCTCCGTTATCCATGTTGCCCATCCCCCCACTACAGTCAATCTTCAAACTTCTATTCATCAAAAGACGAAGAACTAACAAAATTATAAAATAAGTCACAAACAGGTTTTTAAAAATGTTTCAGAAACATGCATATGTAAAAGAACTAGTACAAAAATATATAAGTAGCTATATATTATATACAACTTATATCAAATAATAAAACTTGATAAAAAATTGAACAAATGATATTAACTAAAGAAAGATGAAATCCAGATAGCCAAGACACATAAAAATTCACAAGTGACATAAGTAATAAAATAAGAATGTACCATTTAATATCCATGAATTTGGCAAAAATTCAAAAAGTCTGGTAGTGTGCCAGAGAGAATGTGGAGATAAAGTATTGGTGGGAAAATACATATTTGCCTTTTACTTTAAGTTCACTTCTAGTATTTATCCCCAAATAACTTTGGCTTATTTGCTCAAGGTAATATGAAGAAGAATGTCATTTTAGTAATAACAAGAATGACAGAAAAATAATCCAAATAGCCCTCAACAGGGCAGGATAAATAAATTTTGGTCTATTTGGACAATAAAATACTACAAAGAAATTAAACTGAATGAAACAGTTGTGTGTGCTGACACGTGTGAATTGAAAACTATAATAAATAAACAAGAGCACATTGCAGAAGCAAATGTGGAATATCCTATCACTCAACAACAAAATAAACAAAGCCATACTGTATATTGTTTATAGATAATACAACATGATACACAGGGGACAGTCCTCTTTCTGGTATGGCCACTGCTTCCTATCAAAAAACAAAAAACAAAGAAACAAAACAAACAAACAAACAAAAAACCTTGCAATGAGAGCAACTATATACTCCTAGAAAAAATAGAAAAGAATATAAACGTATGGCACCAGATAGTAATTAAAAGAGAGGAGTTGACACTTGGAAAAAAAGAAAGGAAAAGTATGAGTTTCTGTTTTAGGCAAGTCTGTGCCAGGTATCTAAGAATCTAAGACTTCAAAGGAAAAGTCATGATCTCTCTAGACCAAATAATAACAATAATAAAATAAATGGACATGGTTTGTGGATATTATAGCTGATGAAGAAATGAAGGAGAAAAACGTCAGAAAGGAAGAAGCCAGAGAGAGTCCTTTATTCTTGTAAAAACTGCCCAAATGCCTGGCTGACCATCCATGTAATGATCATGGGCTAAATACCAAGTAGCCTTACAAGTAACACAAAATAATTAAACTGAAAGTTGAACTGCCATCATCTCAATAGTTCCAGCCAATTATCTGCCTGCTTAAAAAAGAGTAATTATGCTTCCGGAAGAACTTAACAGAAATCAGGATTTCTACAACATATCAAACCAACTTCTGAGATAAAATTCAAATTTACCTCCCTGATGCAGAAGGAACACATAATTACTCTCAATCCCAAGATGAATCAGATGTTGCATTAGCCAGTGAAGATTTTTAGGGATTTTAAAATTTTGCCTAAAGACAAAAAAGAAAAACATGATCACAATGAATAAAAAAGATGGGACCTCAGTAAAGCAAGAGAGATAAGAAGAGAGAACAACTGGAAATTCTAGAACTGAAACCATAACATTTGATTTTTTTTTTTTTATCCCCAGAGGGACTTAGCTGCAGAATGAAGATGACAGAGGAGAGTGCCAGTGTCCTTGGTACCCCTCTGTCCATATAGCAATCACCCAACCTGAAGAACAGAGGCCAGAAAAAGTGAGCAGAGCCACTGGGACCAGTGAGAACAATATTGAAATGTCTGAAATACTCACAGTTGGAATCCCGGTGTGAAGGAAAGGAGGGAGAGAAAGAAGACAGGAGAGCCTGTGGCAGAAAATGTATTTGAAGAAATACTGACCAACTGCCTCAAGTTGGTGAAAGACATAAATTCACAGGTTGAAAAAGCTCATGGACCTTAAGCCAAATTAACCCACAGAAAACTACACCCTGACCCTATAGTCGTACAGTAGCTCATTGTGTACAGGAATGACAACTTGAATGACCACAGGCTGCTCCTCAAGATAAAATAAAAACCAAGAGATTGCATCAACTTCTTACAGATCTGGTGTTAACAACAAAAGGGTTTATAACGAGGGCTTTACTCACACTTGGAATGAAATCCACAGCAAATCTGAACCTGTAGTTGGTTTCAACGGAATAGAATAGTAAGGGTCTCTTAATGCTTCTGCTATAATTACTTATAATAATTAGAAAATCAATTTAAAAAAAAATGAGGTGCAATGCAGGAAGTCACAAGTGCAAGGGGGAGGACAGATCAAGGGGACAGCCTACACCATAGGAGAGGGAAATGCACCGTGATTCGAAATGGACGCAAAACGAGTTATTAGTACATTTGTGGGGGAAAGCTATGTGTCAGCCCCACCTATCTGCAGTGATAGGAACGAAAACAAGCCAAGGAGCAAAGAGGTTGATGGATGAACAAGGAGCTGAATGTGGGATAAAGTCAGGACTTACAATATCAATTGAGGAAAGCAGACCCTGGAAATGTGAGCATGCACTGTGCGATTCTCTAGAGGGAGTCTAGAATGTTTATACTCTCCTGGTTAAAAAAAAAAAAAAAGAGAGAGAGAGAGAGGACAGCAAGAAAAAAAAAAAAAAAAAGGCTTGACAATGATGTTGAGGTTGTGTAGAGAGCTTCCCAGCCTTCCTTGCCAGAGTAGCATTGTCCTCACCCCAATAAATAGGATCCTGGGCAGCTTCGTACAGCAAGCTTTCCTAGGGTACGTTTTAAGCGTCAGCTCATCTGTGGTGTGGCCACATTCTCTGAGTGGGGAGAAGGACCCACGGCGGAGGGCAGTACTGGAGAAGGCAGGAGTGCGTGAGGCAGGGAGAGAGGGAGATGAAGGCCTTCCCACTCTGCTGAGGCAACCTGGAGCCAGAGAACTGACCGCAGCGCAGAGCTGCACACAGCACTCAGAGCACACCGAGCCACAGGAAGCCAGTCTCTTCGAGGGCCGTAGGCCTTGGGAATTCCAGGTTCTCCTGGAAAGGGAGCGGAATTGCACAAACCTCAAAGCCACAGTCACCTTCAATTAGCACTACCGCTCTAGGGTGAAATTATCATCTTGTCTATTGGTTTCTTTTTCTTTTTTACTTTACTTTTCTTTTTTTTTTTTTTTAGGTAAGTCCATACCCAATGTGGAGCTCCAATTCATGACCCCAAGGTCAAGAGTCACATGCTCCATCCTCTCAGGCAGCCAGCTGCCCCTCCTTTGGTTTCTTTGTTACCTGCACACATGGTCTCCTGATTGCTGTCTTCTCCCTACAACTTCCCGAGTCCTCCTCGGACGCTCACTGTCCTGCCTCTCTGCCTCTTCCCTCCTCCTCTCCCACACCCCATCCTTCTAATGACCTCTTCTTTTCATCTTCTCCCTGGAAGAATGACAAACTGAAAGTATTGAAGGTCTCCAAAGTATTGAGGTCACCAGCATGCACACATACGCTGGCAGGACAGAAACACTGATGGCAGGACCCTCCGTATTACTTTGATAGAAGCCTCCTAGTAACCAAACCTAAGGATAGGGCAGGAGCCCACAAGGGGAGTCTTAATCTGAGGAATTTTATCCACCCACTCTTTTGAGATGGCTCATCCTAGGCCTGAGGGACTTACGTGATTACAGAAGGCAAAGCACAGCCACATGGGGACCCCAGTTTTCTTTCAGCTGTGCATTTACAATCTGCAAGCGCCATCTCAACCATCAGAAGGTTGTTGTCCAGCTTCCAGGACCCACAATAAACAGAGTCAGGACCCACTTCTTAGGAAGACAGCTGGGAACCTAGGGGACAATGAATGTCCACTGCGTATGTTTTATGTTGTACCCAAGGACCTGCAGTGCAGGGGTTGGTTAACTACAGACCTCAACCTTGGGCTTCCCTTAATGTAAAATGCCATGATTTTACTAACATTTTGGCCACAATTTCTGTTCCAGAAAATGTGTGCTATCAGTTGTTACTTTCAGAGGATAGTTAGATATTGAAGGGTAGATGAGTGTGAGGCTTGATACTTGCCCCTTCTCCGTGCCCCTTGCCCAGTGAATGGGATGGTGAAAATGTGGAAGGGAATATAGGAAAGTGTTGAGAGCAAGGACAATGGGGACAGAGAAAGGCCAGCTCCAGTGAAAGTTCCTTGGCCTTTACTGGCCAGGTTGCCCCCAGCCATTTGTTTCACCTTGTATTTGCTTGTTCATTCACATATTTTTAGCAAAGTGGCATGTGTATGTCTGCGTTCATATACACACATGCGTGTACATATACGTCTATGTGCACATGTGTATAAGCTCATGCATATACACATATATTTTGTATGTCAAACAGGTACTTGCCCCTATAGTGAAAGTACAAAGATAATCACTTACATTTTCTGGTATGGCTACAATCATGTTTCTGGGTTTTTGAGTTTTTTAAATGTGGACACTGCTATATTTGGCATTTTTGCTTTAGATGCTATTCTACTGTGAGCATGAGAATTTTAATCTCCAATATTCCACCCCAAAACACTCACAGAGCTTTCCTTCCTCTAGCACCCCAGGACAGTGCTAGCAAAAAGTGTGGTTATCTCTGCATCTGTTTACTGTTTTAGGAAGATGTCATGAGTCACAGCTGAACCATGGAGGGAGTACCGCTACATTTGATACAACTTTGTGCATTCCCTAGAGTAGGTAATTTCTCTCTCTCTCTCTGATCCTACTCCTCAGCCTTTCTCCCTCTCCTTTCCTTTTAGTGAACACAAGGAAGCTTCTCACTCTTTTTTGTCTTCAGTAGGCATCACTAAACTCTTGCATGTTAAGGGTAAGTCCCGGTTCAGCACATCCAAGCATATGAGATCCTTCTCAGGGCAGCAAAGCTCCAGTCCTGGGACCTCCCTTCACCACCCTGTTGAGGGGGCAGGAGCCCTATCTATCTTGTAGAGCCCATGCCTTCCTCATCATTGCTTAAGTCCTCAAAATGTGGTGGAACACATTCTCCAGGAGCCTCCTGAGACATTGTGAAAATTAAAATTTTGAGATTCATATGCCTGCATAGATCTTTAATCTACTCCCATAACTGGTTGGGCATCAGAATGGGTACAAATTTCTAACTTAGAAGCCATTTTCACTTAGGACTGCTAGGGCTTCTCTCACTCCGTCCAGTGCATGTTTCCATGAGTGTCCAGCACTCTGTGGACAACTCTGGTCCCATATTGATCTTGATTCTGTAAAAGTAAACCATGTGAGTATCTGGGACTTTTCACAACCTTTTTGTCTCCAGAGTTCTAGAAGGTCACCATCTCACTACCTGGAACACTTCTATTTTCACCCGTTTCGCCAGGCAACCAAGCAAAGCACTTAATCTGGAGACCCATGTCTTTAAGTCTAAGAAATTATTCCTTAAAAATGAGTTGCTTTGAGGGCACCTGGGTGGCTCAGTCAGTTAAGTGTCTGACTCCATTTCAGCTCAGGTCATGATCTCAGGGTGGTGAGATCGAATCCCGCATCAGGGTCCCCCCACTCAGTGTGGAGTCTGCTGGAGAGTTTTTCCCTCTGCCCCTCCCCACACACTCTCTCTCTCTTTCTCTAAAACAAATAAATAAATTTCTTTTAAAAAATGAGTTTCTCTGGAATCTATCACACGGATGTTGGACCTCTGGGGCTTCTGCTCCAATGTTCTTATCTTCCTGTCTTTCAGTTCTACTTTTGAAAACAAATCTATCTTTGACTTTATCTCCCATCTGTTCTACTTAATTTTTTATAACTGATATTTGTCTTTATTTCCAGGGAATTTTTTTCATTCTTATTCTCTGTTTTAATAAGCTCCCATTCCTATATCACAGGTGTCATATTTTAATATGCTGAACATTTTATAGATTTTTTTCACATTTTCCATTCTCTATGTATGTTATATTTACTCCAAATATGCTCATTTGTTTCATTTTGTGTTTCTTCTTTGTCTGGGTTTCTTTATTTTTTTAATGTCTTTCAGGTTAGAGGATTTCTGAAAATATCTGGATATTTTTTACTGTCTGCTTACATTAATGAGTGAGGGCAAAAAGCTTTTTCAAAGTGCAGGGTGTGTGTTGGGGCACCTGGGTGGCTCAGTTAGTTGAGTGCCTGACTTTTGATTTCAGCTCAGGTCATGAGATCAAGTCCCGTGTCAGGCTCCGTGCTCAGTGGGGAGTCTGCTTAAGTCTCTATCCCTCTCTCCCTCTCCCTTTGCCCCCCACCCATTTGTGCTCTCCCTCTCTCTCTCTCTCTCTCTCTCTCGCTATATATATATATATATACACACACACACATATATATATAGACACCCACATATAGATTATTATGTACATATATATAGTGTAAATGAATAAAATCTTAAAAAAAAAAAAAAACAAAAACAAGTAACAGCAACAATGAAGTAGCCTCTGTGTGGATGGGATTTAGCCACTACTGGTGGCTTCACCAAAGGAAGACCTGACCTGATTTTGGGGGGGGGCGGTTTCCATTCCTCAGTATCTGCAGGGTTTTCTCATTTGTTGATCAATTTTGTAGGGGAGGAATTCTTTCATCTTCTACAGGGAGAGGCGAGTGGTGGAGAGTTGAGTTCTTTGTAATCCTGGATGCTAATGCTTTGCATGGTCTGGGAAGATCACATTGTCCCTTAGTTCCCACCTTTTACCATTTCCAGTGCAGATCCTCTGCCTGCAGCTGAGCCTGGAGACCCTGGTGCAGAACACCATAGAATTTCTTCTTGCAAAGAGGACAACTTCCTCTCATGTTCCACTAAGGTTAGAAAGAGGCAGTTGCCAGTCTTCTCAAGGTGGGAAGAGGGTTCTGGGGGTCTAAATATCTTTATAGAGCATTTTTTAAAAATCATTATTTCAGCCTCCACCTCTAGTCCCCATTTTTGTAAATGCTTATTTTCTCCAAATCCTGAATTCCTGGGATTATAAAAATGAATTTGCCTCTGCTGGGTTTTTTGTGTTGCTAACTCAGATTCCAACCCATGCAGGCTTGCTATGCTTGGTTTCCTTTCATCCATTACTGCTAACTTCTGTCCCTTTTCACCAGTTCTCTCTGATCTGGTGTGTATATGCCTTTTAAAAATCAGTTTCCCATGACCGTGGTGATATTTCAGGAGCCCAAGGCTTCATACATCGTCATACATGGTTCAGGAACCACATACTAGATCTGTCAAGCTAGTAAACCTCTCTGTGACTCATTCTTTACCTCTAAAATGGCTGTAACAACTTTATGAGGTCATTTTGAAGATTAGATGGATACCACCCATGAAGTGCTAGAACAGGAAATTATGTAATCCCAGGGGAGAAGTGTGGGTCAGTCCTTCCAAATGTACCAGGAGTTTAAAAAGAACCAGCCCAAGGTGTTTTCCCTCCACACAGAGGGCCTTCTGCTTCTCTGGAGGAGGAAGCCTCCACACTTTTGAATTGTGCAAGTTCAGAGGAATGTGCCTTTAAATAGAGGAACAATAATAAGATAAGATGAGATGATAGATAAGATAAGATAAGATAAGATAAGATAAGATAAGATAGAGGGATAAATACAGAAACAATCCAGTTAAGTTGCATATTAACTACAACTTAAAGAAACACACAAATACATCATTTGAAATGCAGATGGGAGTCCTGATGCTTCCAGTAGCCAAGGGTTAGCAACTAGAAGTCAGTGGTACCACACCCAAGACTGCTTAGTTAGCATTGTTTTGTGTCGTTTGCTGGTGCCTCTTTTGGTAGCACAACATGCAGTTTCAGAGTATGATTTCAATGGCTCACAACCTGGGTCAGGTGCTGGTCCAGCCATTTACCAGCTCAGTGAATTTTGGTGAATTACTCTCCCATTCACACCTCCATGTCATCACATGTGAGACAGAGAACACAACAGCCCTGCCTCACAGAGTCCTTGCCAGGAGCACAGGGAACAATCTGAAAAGTACTTAAGAAGCTCCCTGTAGCAATTAAGCTGTGCTGTCACTTTATTTTAGTAAACGTAAACATATTTCTAAATAATTTTAACTCAAAATCTTAGTTTTCTTAAGCTCACCTGTTCTAGAAAGTTCACGAGGTTCAGGAAGACAGTCCAGGTGGTTTGGAAGGAAATGAAGCATGTTCGGCAGGCATATATTTGTTCTCACAGTCTGCAAATGTGGCAAGCAGCCGTTAAAGATGGCAGTGGGGAGAGGCTGATGGTGATAAATATAATGAATGGTCCCATTGCAAACATTGGGGCCAATGAGATTTTGGCAGGTCTGGTGGCACTTCGGAATTACTTCTAGGTTTTGCTTTATCACATGAGTAAGTTTAGAAAGTTGGACAAGCAGGTCAACAACTGCATGAATAAATAAGTTGCCAAAAGATCCCTGGACTCCGAGACACCAAGAGGAGTCCATGAGTGTAATTGTGAAAAATGAGACAAAGATATTTGGGGAGGACAGATGGGAAACACATCACACAATAACTTAAAAGTTTAGAAAAAAAATTCACAGAAGTGGTTGTCAAACTCTATCCCTGGGGGCACAGAGTTTTATGAGCTGCTCAGAAGTGTCCTGCCCCTGGGATACTACAGTAGCATTCTTGTCACTGAACACCATCACTCCGTTGACCGAGTCCATCCTTAAATTTAAGTTTTTCATCCACTAATATATAAAAACATTCAGTGCCTATTCCTGTTTCTGGACACCAGCCCTCCTGAGTACGCCTCCAGGGCAAAAATTAAGTGAAACACCTCTGAGCACCTGACACCTTTGCAGCCCTGGCTCAAGGCCATTGCTTTCTGCTGCCACTGGTGGCCAAAATCTTGTTAACCTCTGTGTTTTGGGGTCACCTTCACTTTCATCGCCCCAGGATGGGAAGGCAGCCTGGCTCAGGGAATTCTTAGCTGATTGGCCACACTTCAAGCTGGTGCTTTCCACTTGAACATCCTTGCTTATCTGTTAGTATTATGAAAGGAATGCATTGTTGTGTTGAAAATATGGAAAGTGTAGAGGAATACAAAACAATTCAAATCACCTCCAGAGATAGCCACAGTTAATAATATCTAACTTTCCAGTAATCGTTGTACATATTTTTGTAAAAATGGGTTTTTTTTTTTAAGAGGGGTACTTACTGTACAGTGAGTGAATGCTTTCTTGTTTTTCTTCTTCTTCTATCATATAGCTTCCATGGACCACTGTGGATTTTATCTTTTACATGCACCAGAACATGGTGAATGAATCTCTCTATGCGGAAATTCAGTATGTTTCAAATATCTCATCACTACAAATAATGCCAAGAATATATCAATGTCTCCTTTCACATAAGCAATGTCTCTTTAGGTCTATCCAACATCCTATGTCATAGGAATTAAAAAAAAAAAAAAAAAAAAAAAAAAAACAAGAGTCAATATGCTGTGCATTGGGAGGGAGAGAACTATAGCTTTAGGAAGATTTTATGAAAGAATTTAGAAAGGTTATTATTTTAAATGGTTAATATTTTTATAGATGTTTGAAGTGGGGTAAGTTTTATTCATTTACATGGAAATGTCACTTCAATGAACTGCCTCATTCCCCCTAAATGTCAAGGAATATTAAGAACCTTTCACTGGATAGTATCCAATATAGATGAAATTAGTTACAGCTAACAGATAACTGTTCTTTCCCCCTGTATTGACTATGACTTTTACTCTCCATAAAAACCTTGGGAACAGGAGAGGATCAACACGGGTGTAAATACATAGGGACAGTAGTAGCCCCAACCTTGGTCATTTTTTATGTGATAAAATTGAGGTTCTAAGAGCAAATGATTTGCTCAAGTTTACAGTCAAGGCCACAGCAAACCTTGGAGCTCCAGACTTGTATCCTAAACAAAATTTCCATTCCCTAGAACATTAGTATTGTCAAAGCCACATGCACTGCTACTGGCCACCCACAAAAAGAGTTGAGTAGTT
Organism: Canis lupus baileyi; assembly: GCF_048164855.1. Classification (NCBI taxonomy): domain Eukaryota; kingdom Metazoa; phylum Chordata; class Mammalia; order Carnivora; family Canidae; genus Canis; species Canis lupus. The sequence continues at coordinate 53,864,200 of NC_132858.1, forward strand.
CTTTCATCAAGGAAAGGCAAGGTTATTAGTCCTGTGATATGAGAGAGCACCACCTTCCCAGAGTCTTAAAGGTGTCTCAGAGTAAAGTGATCAGGAGAGGGTATTTCCAGGTGTTTGGGGTCTGGCCTCAAGTGGTTTGAGTGGGTCTTTAAAGTGGGGAGCTGATTGGATAAGGGGAGGAGATGACTTAGGATTGGAGAACACAGTGAAGGGAGTACCTTCATCCCATCTTAATAAGTAAACTATTGTGTGATAAGTAAACTGTTTGCTGAATACTTCTTGAGAGAAGAGTTATCCACAATTGAATTGGTTTTCAGGAAATTCCTAAGGCAACTGTTGAGTTACTGGTTGGCTTACAGACTTATGTTTCCAGGAATTCCAAGAATATCCTGGTACGGAGTTGAGTCATGATGGTTTTAATTCTCTGCCCTGACAGTTCAATTATGAACTGAATGTAAGTGACTTCAATTCTCAGTCACTTCAGGAAGGGCTATATGTGGCATACATGTATTTTAAAAATAATAGGTATAGAGTGGTTTTTTGTTGTTGTTGTTGTTTACACTTTTAACTTAGCATGTGGTGTTGAAGTATTACTGTAGATCAAGTTTGTCTCCGCACTGAGATGTGAGGAAATTGTGATTTGTTCTCTCCTCCACAACTGAATTACACATTATCTTCTGTCATTTTGAAACACTGCAGTTTACCATGGGACACTGTATATATTTCTTGCCATAATGGTAAATGACTGATTGATATATTTAAGAGTTAATAAATTTGTGATTTCTGCTGAAAAAAAAAAAAAAAAAAAGCCTGTAGTGAAGACACAAGTGGTTGCTCGGTCATCTTAAAAGGTCACTAAGGAGTCTGTCCCCAGCATCCAGTGAATAGGAAAAGATGCAAGGCATCATAAGCCCCTCGTACAGTTGCTGCCACTACCATCAATTCTTATTGCATCACAGATTTTGAAGAAAACAAGATGTGAGAAGACCCTTGCTTACCAGCTGAGCTGCCCTAAGATGATTATTATGATCTGGAGATCAGGGTTGGGGGTGAACTTTCAGGATCAGTCAGGACGAGTCAGGATCTTCTTTAATCCAACCTCCATTATTTTTTTTTTTTATATATTTTTTGTTAAGTCCCCACAGAATTTCAAGCACTGAGCTAAGAGTCAAGATCCATCTTAAGAGTTTTCTGAGGTAGTGAAGGATACAGGAGAGTATATAAATATCTCCATTTTATGGAGCAAAGTGGTTAGGAAGTATCACAAAGAGGATGACATTCATTGTGGGCTATATGTGTCCTCTCAAAGTTCTTATGTGGAAGCCCTAACACTTAAGTGATGGTATTTGGGTGTGGAAAATTTGGGAGGTGATTAGGGTTGAAGCTATGATGAGATCATGAGGGATGGGATTAGTGCCCTTATAAGAAGAGGAAGAGACATCTTTCTCCCTCTCTCTCGCTCTGTCTATAGTCATTTGCTGAGGAAAGGTGATGTGAATTCAGGACAAGAAGGCTGTGGAGTACCAGCTATGAGTCAGGTCCTCAGAGACACCAGATCTGATGGTGTCTTGATCTTGGACTTCCCAGCCTCCAGAACTATGAGAAATAAATTTGTTTTTTTTTTTTTAAACCATCCTGTCTGTGGTATTTTGTTATAGCAGCCTGAGTTAACTAAGACAACATTCAAAGTGGATGTTAAAGGACAATGGATCGTGCCTGATGAAGATGAGTGGGAAGGTCATTTCACAAAAAGCATGTCAAGTGACCTACAGCAATGATGTATTTTTAAAACATTGGAGGACTCGGGGTATATGACAAGGGTGAGCAAGCTGAGGTAGGACAGGTAAGTGTGGGTCATGTCTCTTATGCCCTTCTAAGGAACTTACTCCTTAAGTACATGTGAGATAATGAAGATTCTTAAATCGAGATTTAATATGAGTTTTATTCAGATATATCTTGCACCTTAGTGAAGGATTGATTGAATCAGGAGACAGAGAACTTGACCAGAGGCCCCTTGACTAGAGGACAAAGATGCACCACAGATAAGGCTAGAAGGGACCTGCAATGGTCATTAGAAGCAGGGGAATATCCCAGTCCCCCAAGTCACAGTTGTGTGGCTGCATTTTGCTGGGACCACATGTGAAGGACATGGGAAAATGTCAGTTTTTGACTCAGAGGTAGGGGAAACGCTGGCTTTTTTTTTTTTTTTTTTTTTTTTTTTTTTTTGCAAATGCCCCCTCAGCATGGTAAATGAGAAAAATTAAGAATGAAAGTAAAATTTTTCTTATGCAACATGCTTTTAAACTCAGTGAACTGGTGAATTGGTCATCATCCCTTACAGAATGACTCACCAGTTACTGCATTGGTCAATCTGACTTTGGGCAAGAATGTTTCAAAAGTGGATTCTCATCTTGGTAATAAGCAGAAGTTCTTGGCACCATTTGTAGCCATTGAGGATTGTCTCTAGAAATAGGCTAGGCTCTCCCAAACCCCACATTCAAGAATGACGTCTTCTAATCAGCATGAGACTACTCACACTCCTGCAGGACAATACAGAGCAGTGGGAAATAATGGGAAATTTCAAATGAGGGACTCACATAATTAGGGGCAGCTGACCTAAGGGAGAGAGTGTTCAGTTGACCTTACTCAGTTGAGAGTCCTTGTTGGCCTACATCTTTGCCTTTCGGCCTCCCAGCTCCTGTAATTTTGCTTCTGAAAGAAGAGTGCACATACTCTTCCCATTTATGGGTTTATGATTGGGTTCTAGTAAGTCCACAGTAATGTGTTTGAGCCTGATGACAAATTGAAAATATGCCAAATATTCTTGAAAGACACATTTATAGAAGAGCCTCCTCAGAGTCTCTCTAAGCAAGTCCACTATACACTCGTGATGAGAAGTCTGGTCTACTCAGTAGTCTTCATACGAAGCCTTATAGGATGCCCCATGTGTCAGATGTTCCCAATGCTAACGGGCAGTTGCTATGTGCCACAAGATGTCAAGGACCCACAAAAAGGCAACCAGCTAAGATTTCTGAGAACATACAAATGCCCAGCGAAAGCAAGATCACACTTTAAGTCTTAGACAACTGTTTTCTCATATAGGTGCCCAGTTGTTCATGATAGGCTGAGTGTTGTTAAAGGATGAGAGAATTGCTCAGCTGTACCCAAGACTCATAATCCTGGAGTCCTGGGGATGCAGCTGGATACACTACTGTGCAAGGTTAGCTCTTCTTAGACTGGCTTTAGATGTTGATTGTGGAGGCTGAGAAAATTAAGGCCATTCCACTTTAAGTTCAGCATTAGCACAAGTCCAGCCATCCCAGGCCCCGGTGAATAAGAGCTGGAATTTACATCACTTCAGTTACAGAAAAAAAACAGCTTACAGCTTAATGCCCCAGAAAGCCCCACATTAGAATGAGAACAGAGCCCAAGCCAAGGGCAGGAAGCCCCTTATTAGAATGAGAACAGAGCTCAACGCCCTTGAAAGCCCCATATCGGAATGTAAACAGAACTTGGCAAATTTCTCCCCCCCTTCTGGAGGTCCCCTAGACCAGCCCATAAAACTAAGCTGGAACCCACCTCGGGGTCCAAGTCCCTGCTCCTCTGTGTCGGGTGCACTTGGACCCAAGCTCGAGCTTGCAAATAAACCCTCGTGTCTTTGCATCAGTGTCGGCTCCTCGGTGGTTTCTCAGATTTGCAATCTTGGGCACAACATTGATAACATCACTGCTACTTCTGAGCATGTCAGTGAATTCTCCTGTGTCCATCTTCCATATAGTACTGGAGGCCTGGGGGAGATAATGCTACTAAGGAGGGCCACTGGGCGGTCCTGGGTTGACACAGGACCAAGTGCAGGCAGGCTGGGAATTCTCCTTAAAAGATGAACTAATTAGGGCAGCCCGGGTGGCTCAGACGTTTAGTGCTGCCTTCAGCCCAGGTCGTGATCCTGGAGTCCTGGGATCAAGTCCCACGTCGGGCTCCCTGCATGGATCCTGCTTCTCCCTCTGCCTGTGTCTCTGCCTCTCTCTGTGTCTCTCATGAATAAATAAATAAAATCTTAAAAAAAAAAAAAAGATAAACTAATTCTAATTTGGGGCATTTTACTGAGTGCATGTCAATCTGTTTACCCATCTATAAAATGGGAAGTCTTATGAAAATTATCTATAATGTATGTCAAACACTTCAAAAAGTTACCAAGAATTACCACTTATCATATTAATTCTGGCCAAAACACCTGAGATGCACAATCTGGAGAAAGTAATTCATAGAGATAAAGGTAAATTCTGTTTAATGACACGATTTCTTTTAAATGTCTTTAAACACTCACTGTGGCTTTCTCCAAAATAATGCAGTTAATTTCAACATATGTGAAAGGGTCTGTTCCCAGGCCGCACTGTGGTCATTGCCCCACCAGGATGACCCATTCTTCCTCTGGCGACCATGTAGTACCAAATCCGAGGGAAATGGGCGGATGTGCCTGGCCCCAGGGTGGTCACCGCAGCCTCCAGGACACACGATGTTGTAAATACCCTGAACCACCACGCTGGAATTGCTATCCAGTGTCGGTCTGAATATTTGGGTTTATGACTTCCACAAGCCAGAAAAAAAAAATGAAACTATAAATTGAAGTCCCTGGGGTAAAATCATAGGACTTGCTATGCCCTCAAGCACTCGGGGGCTGGTTAGCCATTGTGGTAATAAATGGGGCCCCCTGAAGTCCCAAGTAGGAGGCTTTACTTCAAAGGAAAGACGTTTGCTCCTGCCTCCTGCCTTTCCAAATAACATTCTGTTGGAAATGTGCAGATAATCTTTTAGAAATTAGGCACTTGGTGACTGAATTTAAATTGAGATGTAGCTGTGAGGTTCATATCCATTAGCTTCAACGCACCTTGAGAAATCTGAATTTAGAAACCCAAAGCTAAAAAAAAAAAAAAAAGGAAAAGGAAAAAAAAAGAACCCCAAAGCTGCGGCCTTCTCTGGCACGCAAATAATTTAAATCACAGCTTTGTCTCACTACCATCACTGTTCATGTTTTCTATCACCAAGGGGCAAGGGGAAAACAGAGCTATGAAGGAAGGACAGTTGCTTCTAAAGCTGGCCCTGGACAGAGCTCAAAGCTTCCCGCGGCCTCTGCTGACTCGGTTTTAAAATTCACAAAGCAGGTGCATGACCTATCGTGTGGGGTAACGGAGCCTCTTTCTGTTCCCATTGCACAGATGGGCAAACTGAGGTCGCTAAACACCATGAGCGATGGAATATAGGCAAGATAAGTCCTGGTTTTCTGAACTAAGAGCTAGTTGAGGCTAAACGTCTCATGATGGGAATGAAAGGTTTGGAGGCACAGCTCTTTGTGACTGAGGTTAAATTCAAGGGCCTGGCTCCAGGGTGAGGTGGCTTCATGCAGGAACCCCCCCCCCCCACCGCAGGGGATCTCAGGCACCCACACCTCCCAAAACCCTGCATCCTGCAGCTCCAGGGAGAACGTGTCCTCGACTCCAACTCTGAGGAAGAAACGGGAAGGAAAACAGTGCTGGGGTTGCAGCAGTCTCAGTACTGAGCTATCCCAGGAGCCGTTTTAGAAATGACTACATTAATTCAGTTTAATTAATCCCCCTCTGGGTTATCTGCAGATGGGAGAAAGATGCTCTCCGAGGTCAGAGGGTATCAGACATTTAGAGCTTTTGCCAAGGAAAAAAAAATCAGAATATTTTTCCTAATTACCAAAATTACTGTAATTCACAGAATAATCTGAAACAGCTGGTCATCTGTTTAGGAGACGATTTCACATCATCACATGAAATAAATGTGTGCCAGGATCCCTGCATCTGCCCATCCTTGCCTGCATGAACTCACAGTCGGAACAAACGATGTTAATCCCAGATCGCTGTCCTCGACTGAGCCGCGGCCTCCTTCCTAGGCCGCTCTGCGCATCTCACAGCAGGAAATCCCCACAAACTTCTAGTCTGTAGAGCAGCAAAGTCATTTCAAGACTTTGAAATACAAAAATATGTACTTCCTCCTATAACTATGAAAAAAAAGACGATTGATGGTTCTTCTCAATTTCTTTGTATTAAGGCATTCGTGATTTAAAACTCTTGAATCAGGAGGGATTGTAAATTCTGCACAAGCAACCAGGATGTTGCACGTCTGAGGCTCTCAGATGTTCCTCCGACCTGCGTGAAACCCTTGAACAAGGAGAGCTTTGCTTCAGTGTTTTAGTGTTCTGAAAACTTAGCTGGGAACTATAAAATCACGTCTGGACGAACGTGTCCATTATAGTCAAAAGCTGTGTTCCTAACACCGATTAGAAAGGTCAAGAAACACAGTAGAAACTTCCCCAGAATCCACCTTGGATGCGTTTGCCTTCTCCCTGCAGGTAGGTCAGCCTCATCCTGGTCCCATGCCTGCTCACTCCCTGCATGCTATCTGCCCACTAAAGACCAAAGGGCCATGGGATTCTTTATTCTAAATCCTTCTCTTGCACAGATATCGTGTGAGTGGCCTTAGTGATCACTGTGTGTTTATACTTGGCCCCATTGAATAATGAAGAAATAAATCTACGTGGCAAACACTAATTCACTGAAAGTGTGCTCTTGCCTCTGATGTAGTTGGTGGCTCCCCTGAACACCCAGTGGTTGGCCGCTGCCGTGAACAGGGCAACGCCTAACTTAGTGGTAGAGAAAAATCACAAAATCCATGAATTCCCTGAAATCTAAGCTTCTGGGGTAAGGAAAACAGTCCACGGGGTTCCCGGAGAATCCTAAGGGAGGGATGTCAGACTTGGCGAATAAAAACAAGGATGCCCAGATACATCTTCATTTCAATATGTGCAAATAATTTGCTGGTGTAAGTACGTCCCGAATACTCCAGGGGCTGAGTATAAGCACCCAGTGGTCGGCAGAGCCAGGGCGTATGGGCGCTTCATCTGGAAGGCAAGTCCAAGGGAAGGGCCTGCAGTGGAGGGGAGCATGCATGCCCCTACCCCCGCCAAGGCGTGACCGCTTCAGCCCTGTCTCCCGCAGCGTGGCCACGAGCTGGGCCATCGGCCTCCGCAGCGTGTCTGCAGACACAAGCAGTCCGTGGCCAGTTGGTTCAATGATACGCATGATTCAGTGGTGCAGATATGAGCCTCACCACCCAGTGTAGACGTGACACCCAGATGGAGGGGGTCCCACATGGTTCATGTTGATGGTTGCCAGCCTCCCCGGCCCAATGTATCCGCATAAGGCCTGTAGGGCTTTATAAAACACTCAAGCACACACATCTCTACCTTCTTTTTCCCTCCAGATTCAACTCAAGGAGCTCCATCTCAAATATCAAATCTTAAATTCTGGGTGACGAGCACTGAGGGGGGCACTTGATGGGATGAGCACTGGGTGTTATGCTATATGTTGGCAAATGGAACTCCAATAAAAAAATTGTACACACAAAAAAATAATAAGAATAGAATACGGGATCCCTGGGTGGCGCAGCGGTTTGGCGCCTGCCTTTGGCCCAGGGCGCGATCCTGGAGACCCGGGATCGAATCCCACATCGGGCTCCCGGTGCATGGAGCCTGCTTCTCCCTCTGCCTGTGTCTCTGCGCCTCTCTCTCTCTGTGTGACTATCATAAATAATAAATAAAAAAAAAATTAAGAATAGAATAAAATAAAATAAAATAAAATGAAATAAAATAAAATAAAATAAAATAAAAATAATTTAAAAAAGGAAAATATGCCCAGTAGAGACAGTTGATTCTGAGGAGAGGCTAAGCTACTAACCAATCCCTCCCTTCTGAAAACCCTCTGTAGTTTGTGCCTTAATCACCAAAGGTAACAGAAAGCTGTGAACTGTAGGTGCACCTGCTCATTCTTCTCTGGGTACAAACGCTCTCGCACACGCACACATGAGTATCCTCACAGGCTCACGACGTAGGTCACATTGGGTCCTCATCTCTTTTTTGCGTTTGTGTAACACATAATTTTTATGTTTCTGGGACAATTTTAGATTCACAGCAACTTTGAGTGTAAACTACAGAGAGTATATGTGCCCTGTCCCCACAACTACATGGCTCCCCCACTACCAACATTCCCGCCCCCCCCCCCCCCGCAGGGTGGCAACATTCGTTACAATTAATACTACACTGACACATCCTCCATTACCCCAAATCCTACATTAGGATCACCCTAGTGCCTTCTATAGGTTTGGAGAGATGCGTAATGACATGCGTCTATGATTATAGAACGCCACTGTCCAAAAAATCCTCTGTGTTCGCATACTCACCTTCCCCTTACCTCAAATAACAAGCAACCCCTGAACTTTTTGCTGTTTCCTTTTATTTTAAGATTTTATTTATTTATTCACGAGAGACACACAGAGAGAGAGAGGCAGAGACCTAGACAGAGACATGGGCAGAGCGAGTCCTGCGGGACTCGATCCCACAACCTGAGCCAAAAGCAGACACTCAGCCATGGAGCCTCCCAGGTGTCCCCTATGTTGCTGTTTCTATAATTTCCATTTTCCAGAATGCCATAGAGCCGGAATCACACAGTACAGAGCCTTTTGATGTGGGCTTCTTTCACTTGGTAATATGCAGTTAAGTTTCCTCCATGTCTTCTCATAGTTTGATACCTCCTTTCTTTTTAGCGCTAAAAAATACTCCATCGTCTGGTTTGCAATCATTTATTTATCCACTCACTTATTGAAGAGCATCTTAGTTGCTTCCAAGTTTCAGCAATTATGAATAAAGCTGCTATAAAAATTCATGTGCATGTTTTGGGGTGGACTGAGGTTTTTTTTTTTTTTTTTTTTTTGACAGAGGTTTTTTTTTAACTCGTTTCGGTAAGTACCGAGGGGTGCGATTGCTGGATCATATGTGAAGAGTATGTTTCATTTTATAGGAATCTGTCAACCTGTCTTCTGAAATGGCCGTACCATTTCTCATTCCCAGGAGCAATGAGTAAGAGTTCCCGCTACCCCATACACTTGCCAGAATGTGCTGTTGGCAGTGCTTTTTAGATTTTGGCCATTCTAATGGGAGTGTAGTGAAAACTTGTTTATCTCCTAATGCTCTTTATTATCTTATTGCTAAATTTTAAGAATGTATTGCTTATTTCTTATTGCTAAATTTTAAGAATTATTTGTATATTTTGGATAACAGTCTTATGGATCTTTTACAAATATTTTCTTCCTGTCTGTGGCTTGTTTTCTGTTTCTCTTTACATTGTCTTTTACAAAACAAAACAAAACAAAATTATAATGAAGCCATGCTTATCAATTCTTTCTTTCTTTTCTAAAAAGCCATCCTCATACCCAACCAAGGTCATCTAGGTTTTCTCCTGTTATCTTCGAGGAAGTTTTATGATTTTTTTAGTTTTATGCTCAGGTCTATGATCCATTCTGAGTTAATTTTTGTGAAGGCTACAAAGTCTGTGTCTAGATGCATGTTTTTGCATGTGGGTGTCCCTTTGTTCAATTCATTGAAAAGCCTTTCTTAACTCCATTGTGTTCCCTTTGCTCCTTTGTTAAAGATCCGTTGACTCCATTTGGGTGGGTCTATTTATGGGCTCTCCATTCTGTTCCATCTTTCAATTATTTTTTTTCCGACAGTGATTCCTTCCACTAAGTCTTATGGTCAGGCTTGTTCCTTAAATTTTTGGTAGAATTCATTAGTGAACACATCTGTTAAGTGCTTTCTATTTGGGAAGATTTTTAATTATTGGTACAATTTCTTTAATAGATTTAGCCCAGATTGTCCATTTCTTCTTGTATAACTTTGGTTGATCGCATCTTTCAAGGAATTTGTCCCTTTCATCTAGGTTATCAAATTTGAGAGCATAAGAGTTATTCATTCTATTCCCTATTTTTTTTAACATCCACTGGGTCTGTGTTAACGTTCCTTCTTTCATTTCATTGACGTTAGTAATTTGAGTCCTCTCTAATTTTTTCTAGTAAGTATCAATATTATTGATCTTTTCAAATAAACAGCTTTTCATTTCACTGATTTTCTCTATCATGCTCTTGTTTTCAATTTCATTTATTTCTTCTCTGATTTTTATTGTTTATTTTCTTATGTTTACTTTTATGTAATTTGCTCTTCTTTCTCTAGTTTCCTAAGGTGGAAGCTGAGATTATTGATTTTAGATAATTCTTTCTAATAGATGCAGCCAATGCTATAAATTTCCCTCTAAGCACTGCTTTTGCTGCATTCTGCAAGTTTTGGTAAGCTGTATTTTCCTTTTTAATTTGTTCAAAATATTTTTTTTAATCTCTCTTGAGATTTCTTTGTTGACCTATGTGTTGCTTAGAAATTCTGTGTTTGTCTCAAAGTCTTTTGGTATATTCCAGGTACCTTCCTGTTATTTATTTGTAATTTAATCCATGGTGGTCTGAAAGCAGACACTGTCTGATTTATATATATTTTTTTATATTTGCTAAGTTGTGATTTTGGCCCAGAATGTAGTCGATCTTGATAAATTTTCCATGTGAGCTTGAAAAACTCTTGGGTAATCTTCTGTTGTTGGATGAAGTAGTCTATAGATGTCAACTATATCCAGTTGATGGATGATGGCTTTGAGTTCAACTGTCTCCTTGTGATTTTTCTGCCTAGTGGATGGGCTCTGTTGATAAAAGGGTGTGAAGCTTACAAGCTATAATAATGAATTTATCTATTTTTCCTTGCAGTTCTATTAGTTTTTGACTCCTATTTTGATGGTCTGTTGTTAAGCACATACACACTACAGATTATTATGTCTTCTTGGAGAATTGACCCTTTTATCATTATGTAATGCTTCTCTTTATCCCTGATAACTCTTCTTCTCTAATGTCTGCTCCGACTGAAATTAATATATCTACTCCAGCTTTTTTTTTCACTACTGCTAGCATGGTGTGTCTTTCTGCATACCTTTGCTTTTATGGGTATCTTTGTATTTAAAGAGGATTTCCTGTGGATAAAATATATTTAAGCCTCTTTCTTTTTTCCTCCTTTGGATTCATTCTAACATTCTCTGTCCTTTTTGTTGTTGTTGTTGTTTAAGAGAGGGAGAGGCAGGGGGAGAGGCAAAGGGAGAGAGAAAATCTTAAGCAGTCTCCATGCCCAGCATGTAGCCCAATGCAGGGCTCAATCTCATGACCCTGAGATCATGACCTAAGCCAAAACCAAGAGTGGATACTTAACCAACTGAGCCACCAGGTGCCCCAGACAATCTCTGTCTTTTAATTGTTGTATTGCATCATTGATATTTAAAATGGCTATTGTTATCATTGAAATAAAATCTACCATATTTGTCACTGTTTTCTATTTGCTGCCCTTGTTATTTTTTCCTATTTTTGTCTTCCACTCTTTTTCTGCTTTTTTTTTTTTGTTTTAGTTGAACATGTTCTGTTAATTCCATTTTCTCTCCTCTTTTAGCACATTAATTATATTCCTTTTTTTTTCACTTTTTATAGTAGTTGCCCTACAGTTTGCAATATACATTACAACTAATCCAAATACACTTCGAATACCACTAAACTGGGCTATCCCTAGTGCAAGGTATTTATAATAACACAATATTCCTGATGTAATCATACACACATATGTGCTTACCTACATAACTGAGTACACTATTGCTATTATTTTGAACACACTATTATATATTAGATCAATTAAGAATAAGAAAAATAAATGTTTTCTCTTTTACTTTCACTAATCCATGATTTCTGATGGTTTTTCCCTTTCTTTCTGTGAACCTGAGTTTCTGACCTATATCATTTTCCTACTCTCTAAGAGACATCTTTTTTTTTTTTCTAAGAAACATCTTTTAACATATCTTGTAAGACAAGTGTACTGGCAACAAACTCCCTTGATCTTTGTGTGTCTGTGAAAGTCCTTAATCCTCCTTAATATTTGAAAGGTAATTTAACAAGACCAGTGACTATTTTTATCTTAGTACTTTAAATATTTCGCTCCATTCTCTTTGTTTGCATAATTTCTGAGAAGACACCAGCTATAATTCTTATTTTTGTTCTTCTAGAAGTAAGGTGTATTTTGTCTTTAGCTTCTTTCAAAGTTTTTTCTTTATCATTGATTTTCTGAAGCTTGAGTATGATATGCCTAAATGCATCTTTTTTCTTTTCTTTCTTTTTTTTTTTTTTTTGGCTTTTATCCTGCTTGGTGTTTCTTGAGCTTCCTCGATCTGTGGTTTGGTGTCTGACATTAACTTGGGAAAATTCTGGATCCTTGTTGCCTCACATATTGCTTCTGTTTCCCTTTCCTCTTGTCCTGACATTCCCATTATACTTATGTTACACCTTTTGTAACTATCCCCCAGTTCTTGCATCTATTCTGATTTATTTACTTATTTATTTTTTTATTTTATTATTTTTTAATTTATTTTATTTTATTATTTTTTTATTATTCTTTTGCTCTGTTTTCAGTTTAGGAAGTTTCTATTGTCATAGCTTCAAGCTCAGAGATTCATTCCTTAGCTATGTCCAGTCTACTAATGAGCCCATCAAAGACCTTCTTTATTTCCTTTGCAGTGTTGTTGTTGTTGTTTGTTTGTTTCTGTCTCTTCTCTTTGATTCCTCCTTAAAGTTTCCATCTCTCTGCTTACATTACTCACTCTTGCATGTTGTCTAATTTTTCCAATAAACTATTAAATTATTAGTGTACTAATCATAGCATTTAAAAATCCTGGATATGATTATTTCAACTTTCCTGCCATAACTATCTCTGTTTTTTTTGTTTTTTTTTTTTTTTTAATAAATGGCATGTTGCATTTATTTTAAGTTTTGTTTTTTTGGTTTTTTTTTTTATTTATGATAGGCACACAGTGAGAGAGAGAGAGAGAGAGAGAGAGAGGCAGAGACACGGGCAGAGGGAGAAGCAGGCTCCATGCACCGGGAGCCTGACGTGAGATTCGATCCCGGATATCCAGGACGGGGCCCTGGGCCAAAGGCAGGCGCTAAACTGCTGCGCCACCCAGGGATCCCCTATCTCTGGTTTTAATGCTTGCTTTGTCTCTTCAAACTGTATGTTTGCCTCCTAGTTATTTGTTGAAAATTGGACATGATGTATCTCATAAAAGAAATAGCAGTAAATAGGCCTTTAGTAGTCTAGTGGCAAGGCATTGGAGGATGGGAAGCACCTACACTCTGATGATTAGGTCTCCATCATTTGGTGAGCTTGAGTCCCTGGACTGTGAATTTCCCCCAGTGTTTCTCACTTTTTGTTTTCTCCCTTCAGGTGAAATAGGATGGTTACAGGGGCCTGGAGTTGGGTATTTCCCTATGCCCAAGTAGGTTAGGCTCTGATCAAACCCCAGTAGGTTAAGTTCTGATAAAACAGTTCTTCTAAGAGCAACCCTTTTTTAAAAGAACAAAATATTCTGACATATTTCAAAATTGTTCCTTTATCTTTCCCACTGCGGGAGACACAAAGAGACTTCTCTATAAACATCACTATAAGAACCTGGTAGGGCTCCTGGCAGTAAAATTCACAAAAATGTGGGAACCTCCCCCATGACTTGGTCCCCCTGGAGTTTTAACTCTCAGAGGTGTCCACACTGAGCCTCCAGCAAGTCGCCAGTCATGGTTCACGTCTGCCTGCCCTGGCCTGCATTCTTTTTTTTTTTTTTTCTTTTTTAAAATTTTTAAATTTATTTATGATAGTCACACAGAGAGAGAGAGAGAGAGGCAGAGACACAGACAGAGGATGAAGCAGGCTCCATGCACCGACGTGGGATTCGATCCCGGGTCTCTAGGATCGCGCCCTGGGCCAAAGGCAGGTGCCAAACCACTGCGCCACCCAGGGATCCCCCTGGCCTGCATTCTATGGAGGTTTCCGCTGTGGTGAGTTAGGATTCCCTGTCTCAGCTTGTCTGTCTCTCTGGTTTTGGGGTCAGCCATTTTCCTGTGACCTCTCTTCTCTGGCAGATCTAAGAGGAGTTGTTGGCTTTTCAGTTTGTTCATCTTTTTACTTGTTAAGACGAAGAGGTGACTTTTAAGCTCCTTACATGCCTGGTCAGAAAACTAAAGTCCTCTGTTCAACTCTTATTAAGACAAAGAGCTATATGGAAAAAGCCTTGCGTTAGGACGCCAGGGGGGCTCAGTGGTTGAGCGTCTGCCTTCAGCTCTGGGTGTGACCCCAGGTCTGGGGATTGAGTCCCACATTGGGCTCCCTGCAGGGAGCCTGCTGCTCCCTCTGCCTGTGTCTCTACCTCTCTCTCTCTCTCTCTCTCCCTTTCTCTCTCTCTTTCTGTGTATGTGTCTCATGAATAAATAAAAAAAAAACTTAAAAAAAAAGAAAGAAAAAGCCTTGTGTAATTCTTAAATTTCTTCTAAAATATTGATTACTCTGTGGTTCAGTGTGGCTTATCTAGTCTTAAAAAATAAAAACTCTTCTGAGCTTGAGCTGAGAAAATGGTGATTCTTGTGACAATCCTTCACAGCTTCCGCTTTTTCTGAGAGAGCGACTGTGTGTGAGAGAGACCATGTGCACGCAAGCAAGGGACTGGGGGAGGGGAGGGAAAGAAGAAGCTCAAGCAGACTCCATGCCCAGTGCAGAGCCTAACATGGGGCTTAATCCCAAGACCCTGAGGTTATGACCTGAGCTGAAGTTAAGAGTCAGATGCTCAGTCAAGAGACTGAGCCACCCATGTACCCCTACAGCTTCTTTTAATAAAATACAAGAGTTGCCACCTGTTTTACGCCTCTGTCTTTACACAAATTGCCAGTAAATGAAGAGTTAAGTGGCCACTGCTTTCAGGTGGGATTTCCAGGAGATCCCCCGCACCCCTTGCTCAGGCTTTCCTTTCAAATGTACTTTTTTACCTCTTTCCGTCCTGAGGAAATGAGTTCTTTATTATAATTTGCCTCAAGTCCTTTTGTTCTAGCTGCTATGGTATGATCTTTTCCAAAGCTGGTTCCCCTTTTAAAATATCCTCTTGATAAGTTAAGAGTTCTTCAAGGAGATCCTTAAATAAGTCAGTGCCTGTGTCAGTACCAACAGAGTCCTCTTCTCTGCTGGTTGGAGCCATCATTAAGACTAAGGGTTCCGACCCAGAATTTAGGACCAGCCTCGCTGAGGCTAGGACACGAATAAGGATATACAGAAAGGAGGGCAAACTTTGCAGCTGAAGCACTAAACTGAAAAGTTTTATTGACTGACCTTTAAAGAAGAACCTAGTTAACTAAGGATACTTTTCACTGAAAGCCTCTGTGACAGAACCACTGAATTCCATGATCTGATTTAATCCCCAGCAGGAGCAGTAGGGCCTGAGTGCTAATGGACCCAGACAGCAGCGTGAACGTCAATTCTGGCTCCTGGGAGAGCACTTTAGAAAGGGTCCATCACCAGTCAGGGCTTAAAATATGCACAGAGGAAATCCAAGAGCCCCTGTTCTTCCCAGGGGGGAGGACCCTCTAGTAGGACATGCATGGAGATTCTAGGACTCTACGGAGAAGAACAGCTGGAAATGACCCCAAATGTTGGCTTCCAGTACCAGAGAGAGGCCAGTAGATAATGCGTGTCCTCAGGCTGCCAGTACTGCCTGCCACATTCATCCTCAACCCACCTCAGATCAGGATTCTCCCCACGACACGGCCTCTGGTCTGGTCGAGAGACGTATGGTCTTTGGAGTTGTAGAGAATAATAGGATAAGTGAGAAAGAAAGTCAGAAGATACCCAGCTATGGCATAGTTACATGAATATACCTGGATTTGAGTGAATCACTAAGTTCAATTTTCACCTAATTTTTCACTCTGTCCTCTTGAGCAGAAACTGTATTCTTACTTCTCCAGTCTGGGCACCAAGAGTCTCATGTCTCCATTGTTCTCTTACTCTTCTCTTCCAGTGGGATGGTGCTCAAAAAGGCAGGGCCCACACCACAACCTGTTAGAAACTACAACTCTGTGGCCTCATCCCAGACTTACTTAGCCAGGAACTCTGGGTTTTGGGCCCAGAAATGAGTGCTGTAATGTCCTCCGGGAGGTTCAGAGGCACTACCCTGTGGGAACTTCTCACCCTCCCACTCCTGGAGAACATCCGACACCATCCACAGGAGGTGAGCCTTTGACCAGCTCTTTACAGGGTGTTCCTTCTCTGGAATTTGGCCTGTGCTGCTGTTCAGTGGGGCAGGTTTCTGGGGACACAGCTGTGTGAGCACTTCCCTAGCTGGTAGCCCCCACTTCTAGCTCAGGGACTTGGGGACAAGTATCCTCCCTGCCTGACAGTCAGTTCCTCAGAGGTATAGTAGCAATAACAAAGCTTCTCTCAGAGAGTTGACATGAAGTACCATCAAGCTAACATATACAAAGCCAGGTGCATACGGAGAAGGCTCAGTAGATGGCAATCACTTCTTTCCACCTAAAAGAGATCCTCGTCCCCTGTTCTGGATAATTGTACTTTGCATCATTCAGCACATGCCACAAATTCTGGGGGCGGGGGAGGGCAGGTTCCAGGAAGCATTCTTAATGCCCAGCAGCAGGTTTAACTCCGACCTCATCCTGCTCTGCTCTGCTGTCACAAAGGTGGTTGTCCTATCCCACAACTCAGTCGAAGCGCGTCAGAAGCAGGGCACATCTGCTCAGCTCTGTGCTGACTCCAACACCTTGCACCGAGCTCACCGCACAGAGGGTGGGCAGTGTCTGCAGTACAGCCCACAGAGATGCCTGACCTCACTCTCCTTCTGGTCTCTGATGGGGAAAACACAAGTGTTTCCATATGACCCCCCCTCCACGGGAATATTGTCCAGGCCCTCCTTAAGACTTGGGAATGTCGTCCAATGGATGCACCTCACTCTGAAAGTCCAGCGTCACCGTGGGCTCCACGGTCTCCCCCAGAATTCATACTTTGAAGTCTTATCCCCACTTCCTCAGACAGTAACCGTGAACACAGGACCTTGAAGAAGAGATTAAGTTCAACTGTGGTCTTCGCAGTGGGCTGTCATCTGACATGAGAGCTTAGGACACACATGTACAGAGGGAAGACCACGTGAAGCTGGGAGAAGACAGCTGTCTACACACCAGGAAGAGAGGACTCAGGAGGAACCAACTCTGCCAACATGTGCATCTCAGACTTCAGCATCCAGGACTTCGAGGAAATATCAGTCTGTGGTTTAGGCCCCCAGCCTGTGGTACTCTGTCACGGTGGCCCCAGGACACGCACGCGGCTCTGACCCAGGGCCCAATACACACCATCCTCCACTCTGACCCGACACACAGAATGGGACACGGAGACCATGAAACAGGCTCAGGTATCTCTGGGAGGGAGAGTGGAAGTGAAGGAGGTAGGTCCTTCCAATCTGATAGGAACGAGGAGGCTGAGAGCTAAACCACCCCGGGAGGGCTGGCGAACGGCTGGCAGGACCTGGACCGGAGCATAGAGTAGTGACGGCACTGAAGTTGCTCCCACCAGCCCTCACCTGGCCTCTTCATCTTTCGGCTTGAATATTCCTTCCTCTCCACACCTGCACACACAGGCACCTACACGCACACACACGTACCCACACACACCTCAACAGAGGTTCCGCAGGCTCACGACACCAAGTGGTAAGCCTCGAATGCTGTGCTGCTCCCTGAGGTCCTGGAAAAATTACGGGCACCTACGTTATAGACTAGGTGGGCCAGCAAGGTCTCTACTCCACATTTGATATCCCTTTATTCTAGGGGCCATACTTCACGAGCTCTGTGAGGACCTCTGTCCTCTCAACTGTCTCACAGCTCATTGGCGGGGCCGCTGGCCGTATCTCCCATGCACTGGCAGCCCAGCTTTTTCCCCCGCTCTCAAAAACTACAAGTGACTGTTCTCTGCCTGTCTGCTTGCAGAAAGCCTGGGGCAGCCCCATCCTGTGTCAGGGGCAGCACAGCCGCTGTGACGCTGAGACCCCATGGAGTAGTTCGTCTTCTAATAGTGTCTTGAGGGGAAGGAAGGGACCTTCACCCAACCCACACTCACTCCTTAGTGCTGCATGTTCGTGTGCCCCCAAATTCAAATATCAGAGCCCGAGCCCCAGGGGGATGGCATTTGGAGGTGGAGATCTTGGGAAGTAATGAGATTTAGATTAGATCAGGAGGGTGGGGCCCCCAGGAGGGAATTAGTGACCTTAGAGGGAGAGGAAGGGACCGGAGCTCTGGAGCTCTGGAGCTCTGTCCCTGCCGTGTGAGGACACAGTGTAGGTGGCGTCTATGAACCAGGAAGCAGAGCCTCACAGACCTTGAGCGTGGACTTCCAACCCCTAGAATGGGGACAAATATGTCTGTTGCCAACGCTCCCCACCCGAGGCACCTCTCAGATGAGCCCTCATGCAGCATTGCCTCCTTCTGCCTCTTGCAGGTGTTACAAAAACTTCTCTTTACCACTGTTTAGATCCTTGTTGGCCTGCTCCAGGCTCGGGCACAGGTGTGCTGCGGGGGAGGAGGGCCGTCCTACACGCAGAGGCACCCCTTCCCCTGGTCCTTAAGGCAAAGGGCGTCTCCGCCCCGTCTGAGCAGGGAGGCTCTTTCCTTCCTCGCAGGCTGGCCGCCTTCACATCCTGCCTTTTGGACCAACTCAGCCCCAACCGAGAGCCCCATTACCTTCCCTCTGGAGTTACTAAGCTTTTCTGCAGGCCTGTGACTCCGCTTCACCTCAGGGAGCGGCGTAGTGGTTAGATTTACCAACCTCTGAGGGAGAAAACTTCTCCAAGAGCCCTACCAGCGAGACCTAGCACCGTGGCTCTGTGTTACCTGAGGGGAAGGTTATGGTTCAGCAATGGGAAGGAACCCTAAGGTCCCATCTCCAGAATCAAAACCTGCCCCGGATTTGGCAATATTTTAATCCACGTTATTTCAATCATCAGAATGGGAGGAAGAAAATTCAAGCCAAACACGGATCCCACCTCCACCTTTCTGGGATCTTAAAAAGGTGCTCACCAAGTGTGGCACGAGTGCTCTCAGCCCCAGCCGAAGGACGGGTCCTCCTACGGCCACGGTCCCGCTCCAGGCATCGCCATTCACCACGGTGAGCACCATGCTCCCCGGGTGCAGCTGACCTCAGCCTCCTAAGGGTTCAGGCGCTCGGGGTTCCTCCTTCCCAGCCTTCCCTGGCTCCCTCTGGCCCTCCCTGGCCCTCCCGGGTCCTTCCTGGCCCCCTGGTCCCCCTTGCCCCTCCCCGACACCCCCTTCCCCAACCCTCCCCGGCCCTTCCCGGCCATCCCTGCCCCCCTACCCTCCCTGGCCCTCCCCTAGCCCCCCCAGCCTCACTCCCACTGGCGCCCTGGCACATCCTCAGCTGCTGGTCGCCGGCGCCCGCCCGGATCCCGGGTTGATGCCTGCCCGTCGCAGGCCGGCTGTAGGCCAGAGCTCTCTCCTCCAGGCCCCCCTGGGCCCGCATGGCTTCGGACTCTGCGCAGAAGCCCCGCACTTCGCAACTGCTGACTCCTGCACCCGTGTGGCAGACCCCGGGGTGCCCCGGAGCTGCACCCCAGGTTGGTGCATGGCACACCCTGCGGGCCTCGGCAGTGCAGGCGGCCCCGAGTGGCCCGAGGCATCCGCAGCCCCGCGGCTTCCTACAGAACCCGAAGGCATTCTGTGCATCCCCGGGCCTCAAATAAAGGGATGGTGCGGGAGGACGGCACGTTGGGGAAGTTCACCTGGAAACGTCTATGGCCTTCAGTTCATGCAAGAGGTGCATGTCCTGACCAGCGCAGGCTGAGCCTGTGTGCCCTGGGGTGGAGCAGAGCCCAGGAGGGCCGGCGACTGTCGCTTCCCCATGAGGAGGGCGCCCTGGGGGCCAGGCCACAGCTCAGAAGGCCCCGGGTCCTGTGGGCGCACCTTGAACCCAGGCCCCAGTGATTCCTGGCCCGTCTCTATCATCCCCGGAGGAGGCCGGCAGTGCTGTAGGGCTTTGGAGACAGAAGGGTCTTCCCCAGGGGCCTCAGCTCTGCTGTCATCTCCCCACGGCCGGGTATCCCCCGGCCAGGTGTCCCTGTGGCCCGGTGTCCCTGTGGCCAGGTGTCTCCATGGCTTGGCGTCACCACGGCCAGGTGTCCCTGTGGCCTGGTGTCCCTGTGGCCCAGTGTCCTCGCTGCCAGGTGTCCCCGTGGCTTGGTGTCCCTGCACCCAGTGTCCCCGTGGCCTGGTGTCCCTGCACCCAGTGTCCCCGCGGCCCAGTGTCCCTGCAGCCAGGTATCCCTGTGGCCCGGTGTCCCCATGGCCTGGTGTCCCTGCACCCAGTGTCCCTGTGGCCCGGTGTCCCTTCGCCAAGTGTCCCTGCAGCCCCGTGTCCCTGCAACGGAGTGTACCCACAGCCCGGTGTCCCCATGGCCAGGTGTCCCTGAGGCCAGGTGTCCCTGTGGCCTGGTGTCCCCGCAGCCAGGTGTAGTGGGAGGGGACAAGGCCGGAGGGCAGTGGAGTCAGCAGAGAACGGGAGTTCAGGGAAAACCAGAAAAGCGGTTCCTGGGAATTGCAGAAAAGGCAGCAGAGTTCACAGCTTGTGTGCACCCGTGTGCAAGGGGCAATTTCTGACGCAGGAGCAAGAGCATGGGTGGGGGGTCCCCCGGAGTCCAATTCTCCGTTAGGCCAGAGGATGAGAGAGCAGCATGGGAGGGACCCAAGCGGTGTCGGTAGCCCAACAGAGAGGGGCCAGAGGCAGAGGTGTGGGTCTGATGGTGCAGAAACGAAGTGCACATCTTCCAGGTGATTCCATTGTCTCCGTGACTCAAGGGCCTCAAAATGAGGAGCAGGAGGGCTGGGGGGTGACTAGAGGAGAGGCTCGAAGCAGCGTCCCCAGAGCAAGGGGGACACGAACCGCAGGGCTAGTGGGGAGGGGGGCACCCAGGGCTGGGCCTGCTGACCCTTCTGGAAGAGTTGGAACAAGGCTCGTGTCTCCTCGGGGTCCCGCGAGCACTCCGTGCCCTGAAGACACAAAAAGCCTCCAGGGAAGGGCCGAAGGACACGCTCCTCGTATGAACTCCTTCCGGGGGCACCTGCCGCAGGTGCTGGCGCGCGAAGTAGACAGAGAGCAAAAGAAGCAAATACCTGACCTACGGAAACACAACCTGCTCCCCTCGCCGTCTAAGAGCCCCCCATCATTCCACTCGCCTCTCCTTTTCCAGACGTCCTGCAGCAGAAGGCACGGAGCGGGTGCCCCAGCGTGCAGACCACGGCCTTCCTAAGGGGAGCACTGCCAGCCGCGCCTCGCGGACTCGGAGCCACGTGCACCTGCCCCGACTGGAAAGATCCCCGTGGTCAAAGGGTCCTTTGATTGTGGGAAACGGTGGCCTCAGACTTCCAGAACGTGTCCTGTCCTGTGCGGATGCCTGCGGCCCCCGGGGCTCTTGTGGGTCCAGAAAGGGGGCACTGGGGGCCTCAAGTCTGTTTTGCAGATGGCAGAGGCATCGCGCAGAAGGGGGTGTGAATCCGAGAGGACGCCAGGCCTGGAGGTCTGCGACAGTGGGATTTCAAGGGAAAAGCAAACACACCATGAAACGGTCCCTTAGCTGGGATCCGATCCTTCACCTGCCCTTTGGAACACACATTTCTGGTTTTTCCCCTACCCAGGTAAGTGTTTATATTTATAAAAGTAACTGTATTTCCTTGGCCGTCGCACTTTGGGTACGCATTCCAGAATTTGCTTCAAGTGATATTCCAGCACCGTGGAGAGAAATGGATTGTAACACGTTGCAAAGAATTAGGTCCCCAGTTTAAAAAGCAATTATCCTCATTGACATCTTATTCGGCAGGAGCCAGGGGAGGTGGGGTCCTGGGGGCTGTAGGGCCAGAGCTCAGGGAATGTCAGGCCAGAGAGGGGAGAGGAAGACCCTTTGGCTGGAGGCAGCCGGGACTTACACCTGGAGCTCTGGCCCCGCTGGGGACAGCCGGCCGTGACCTCAGACCCACTCTGGGGGCGCCTGGCTATAGAACGCACCTGTGCCAATTCTGACCAGCTCTGCGGATTTTTTTTTTAAGATTTTATTTATTTATTCATGAGAGACAGAGACAGAGAGAGAGAGAGAGAGAGAGAGAGAGAGGGAGGGAGAAGCAGGCTCCATGCAGGGAGCCTGACATGGGACTCGAACCCAGGTCTCCAGGATCAGGCCCTGGGTTCAAGGCGGCACTAAACCACTGAGCCAGCCGGGCTGCCCTCTGAGGATTCTTTTAAGAGAAAAGTTTGCGTTACTATGTGGAAAATCTCCAAATGTGCAAATATACCAACTATTTCAATTCCTTTCAGCTCACCGTGTGGACCAAACTGAACCCATCTGCACACCAAACCTCTTGGGGCCTCCAGTTTGCAAACTCTGTATTAGATCAATTTCCAACTGTAAAAACAAAACAAAACAAAAGAAAACCAAAAAACCCTCTGTATTGGATGAATCCCCATCCATAATGCTCTTTGGTGTTTGGTGGTAACGGCATTTTGTTCCAAGAGGCAGATGTTGGTGAAGGGGGCTGACGGCCACCCTCCTATGGGGAGTCCCAGCTGGGCCGTCAGCATTAACTGTTGCAGTGTCCCTGTGATTCCAGTCACCCGTAGGGCTCCTGGGTTGGCTCAGCCCTTGGCGCTGGGGGCACGAGAACCATGCTAATAAGGACCCTTTCCTTTCCCTGATGCTTTAGTTCGGCTCCTGCAGCCACGTTACCCCCAGCTCCCTGGTGGACCACAAACTTCTAATCAAGTCCGTTGCACTCCCCTGTCCTTCACCTATGAAAACTCAAAGGCCACAAGAACTCCCAGGAAAGCAAAACGGTCCAAAGTCAGAAACCAGAACCATGGCGACCCCGACATACAAAAACATCCCTCCTGACCTTGTCAAGCAGACGACAGGAGCCACAGACTCATCTTTTCAACTTAGACTCAGAACAGACCAACCTTCTTGAGCTAAGTTGCCAGTGCCCTCCCCCGGGCATGGCTCCAGCTCCACGGGAGGGCTCACTAGGACTCCTGCATCCACACAGTAAGCCCGTGCCAGCCTCACAGGCCTGTGCTCCGAAGGGCCCACAGTGCTTACTGCTCTGCTGGCACTGTCTCAAAATGTTTAATAATTGGATCTTTGAATTTGCTTTTTTTTGTAAGTGAAATCTGCTCAGAGGATGGAATATGTTCACGAGCAGAGGAGATACCATATCTGCACCCCGTCATGGTATAGTACCTTAATATTATAGTTCAGTACCTTTCACAGCACTTTCCTCTTCCTGGGAGCAGGAGGGCTCACGTTTCCATGTTGCACTGGTTAAAAATTAGGCCTCAGGCCCCGCCTGCAGAAACTGCCTCGTGCCATCCAGCTGCAGCAGGAGGGGGAGGCTAGGGGAGGAGCTGCTGCTTCATAAACCCAGACCACAGGCTTGGGGCGCACCTGCTGCCACCTGGAGTGTCTACCCTCCCACCTGAGAGGGTTAGGTTTTTCTTTCTTTTTTTTTTTTATTTATTTTTTATTGGTGTTCAATTTGCCAACATATAGAATAACACCCAGGGCTCATCCCATCAAGTGCCCCCCTCTGTGCCCATCACCCAGTCACCTCCACCCCCTCCCCACCTCCCTTTCTACCACCCCTTGTTCGTTTCCCAGAGTCAGGAGTCTCTCATGTTCTGTCTCCCTCTCTGATTTCCCACTCATTTTTTCTCCTTTCCCCTTTATTCCCTTTCACTATTTTTTACATTCATTTGGGGAAGTTAGGTCTTTCTAACGGCAGTTCTAGACCCAGGCCCCCTCAAGCTGTCTCAGTCTAAGCTCAGAAGGTCCCGGCAAGCCTGGGCAGTGGGCCTCCATCCCCACCTTCTCTCTCACCCCATCAGCAGAATGTAACACAGAGAGAATGGGGGGAGGGGGCCCCTAGAAAGCCTCAGGAAGAGCAAGAACTTTGCCTTGGGATTCAAGCAGGTACCTGAAGGTGCTGCTCTTCGGGACCTAAGTCCCAAGCCAGCTCAGGTGGACACCTTTCAGAATGAATCACAGCAAACCTTTGTTCTGCGTGAGACTCCCAGGGGCCTCTTACGGCCCCCTCCTGTGGACTCGTGCAGGTAACTCTTACCTCCTCCAGTGCCCCGCACCACCGCCCCCCCTCAGTGTCCCCTGCATTGAGCACGGCCTGACTCAGCTCTTTCCTTTGTGAATCCCCTGAGCTCTGCCTACGGAGCCCAACATAAGCACATGCCCATCCTGGGCTGTCTCGACTTTCACCATCCAGGGTGAGAGGGACACACCATTGGTGAAGAGCCCAACTCAACTACTGTGCTAATTAATTACTTTTTAAAAGAAATTTTATCATCGAAGTGTAGTTGACAAACAATATTAGATCAGTTTCAGATGCACAGCGTAGTGATTGGACAGTTCTCTGCATGACTCAGTGCTCGCCACAAGGGTACAGTCACCTGTCACTACCCAGTGCTTTGTGTTGTGGTTGTTGTGGGGTTCTTTTTAAGTTTTAAATTTTTATTTCCTCCTGGTTTTAGGAAGCAGGAAGAATGCCTAAAATCTTTAAAACACAGTTGTTTGATCTTTTTTTTTCCATCATGCCAGGTGCCCTCCTTAATCTCCATCCCCTATTTCCCCCATCCCCCCACCCGCCTCCCATCTGGTAACCATCAGGGTATTCTTTAGAGTTAAGAGTCTGTTTCTTGGTTTCTCTCTCTTTCTTTGTTTCCCTTTGTTCATTTGTTTTGTTTCGTAAGTTTCACATATGACTGAAACCATATGGTGCTTATCTTTCTCTGACTCATTTTCTCTGACGCATTATACCCTATAGCTCCATCCCTATTATTGCAAATGGGGAGATTTCATTGTCTTTTATGGCTGAGCAATATTCCATTGTATATATACACCACCTCTTCTTTATTTGTTCATCTGTTGATGGACACTTGCACTAATTCCAATTTTTGGCCATTGTAGATAAACTTTGGAATATATGTACCTCTTTGAATTAAATACCCAGTGGTGTGATTACTGGGTTGTAGATTAGCCCTATTTTTAGCTTTTTCAGGAAATTCCATCGTGTTTCCCAGAGTGGCTACACCAGTTCGCATTTCAACCAACAGAGTTGAATGAGGATTCCCCTTTCTCCACATCCTCGCCAACACCTGTCGTTTCTTGTGTTGTTGATGTTAGCCATTCTGACAGGTGTGAGGTGAGAGCTCGTAATATTGATTTGTATTGCACTTATGATTAGTAATGCTGAGCATCTTCCCATGTGTCTGTTGGCCATCTGTATGTCTTCTATGGAAAAATGTCTGTTCATGTCTTCTGCCCATTTTTATTTTTTTTTTCTTCTCCCCATTTTTAACTGGATTATTTATTTTTGGAGTGTTGAGTTGTATAAGTCCTTTATGTATTTTGGATACTAACCCTTTATCAGATATGTCATTTGCAAGTATCCACTCCCATTCCATTGACTGCTTTTAGTTTTATTGACTGTTTCCTTCACTGTACAGGCACTTTTTATTTTGATGTGATCCCAATAGTTCATTTTTGCTTTTGTTCCCCTTGCCTCAGGAGACATATCTAGAAAAATATTGCTATGACCAATGTCAGAGAAATTACTGCCGGTGCTCTCTTCTAGGATTTTTATGATTTTAGGTCGCACATTTATGTCTTTAATCCGTTTTATTTTTATGTATGCTGTAGGAAAGTGATCCAGTTTCATTCCTCTGCATGCTGCTCTTAGTTTTCCTAATAACGTTTGCTGAAAGAAACTGTCTTTTTCTCACTGGATATTCATTCTACTTTTTCAAAGACTAGTTGACCATATAATTATGGGTTTTCTGTTCTATCCTATTGATTTGTGTGTCCATTTTTATGCCAGTACCATACTGTTTTAAAAACTACCACTTTGTCATATAGCTTAAAATCTGGAATTGTGATGCCTCTAGTTTTGTTTTTCTTTAAAAAAAATTTTGTTAAGATTTTATTTATTTATTCATGAGACACACAGAGAGAGAAGCAGAGACATAGGTAGAGGGAGAAGCTGGCTACACACAGGGAGCCTGACACGTGACTCAATCCCGGGACCCCAGGATCTCACCCTGGGCCAAAGGCAGGTGCTAAACTGCTGAGCCACCCAGGGATCCCCTAGTTTTGTTTTTTCCTTCCCAAGATTACTTTGGATATTTAAGATCTTTCATGGTTCCACACAAATTTTAGAGTTGTTTGTTCTAGTTCTGTGAAAAATGTTCTTGGTATTTTGACAGGGATTGCATTAAAGCTGTAGATTTCTTTGGATAGTATAGATCTTTAACAATATTTATTCTTCCAACCCATGATCACATAGACTGTCCTTTCATTTCTTTGCACCATCTTGAATTTCTTTCATCAGTGTTTTATCATTTCCAGAGTACAGGGTCTTTCATGTCTTTGGTTAAGTTTATTCCTAGATATTTAACTGTTTTGGTACAATTGTAAGTGGGATTTTCATAATTTCAGTCCCTACTGCTTCATTATTAGTATATAGGAATGCAACAGATTTCCCTACATTGATTTTTTATCTTGCAACTTTCATGTATCAGTCCTAACCTTTTTTTGGTGGAGACTTTAGTGTTTACTATATATAGTATCTATCATGTCATCTGCAAAAGTGAGAGTTTTACTTCTTTCTTACCAACATAGATGTCTGTTATTTTTTTATGTTGTCTAATTGCTATAGCTAGGATTTCTAGTACTATATTGAATTAAAGTGGTGAGAATGGACATCTTTGTCTTGTTCCTCCCTTAGGGGAAACATTCTCAGTATTTCACTATTGAGTGTGATGCTGGCCATGGGTTTGCTGTAGGGGGACTCTATTATGTTGAAGTATGTTCCCTCTAGACCTACTATGCAAAAAGTTTTTATCATGTTTGGGTGTTGTATTTTGTCAATTTTTTTTTGCATCTATTGAGATGATCATATAGTTCTTATTCTTTCTCTTGTTGATGTGTTGTATCACATTGGTTGTTTTGCAAATACTGAATCACACTTGCATCCTGAGAATAAATTCCATTTGATCGTGGTGAATGATTTTTTTTAATATGTTGGATTTGGTTTGCTAGTATTTTGTTAAGGATTTTGCATCTATATGGGTGAGAGCTATTGGCCTGTAGTTCCATATTTTGGGTGATCTCTATCTGGTTTTTGTATCAAGCTGATACTGGCCTCATAGAATGAATTTGAAAGTTTTCTTTCCTCTTTATTTTTTGGAATACTTTGAGAAGAACAGATGTTAACTCTTCTTTATATGTTTGGTAGAATTCCTCTGAGAAGCCATCTGGTGCTGGACTTTTGTTTTAGGAATTTTTTAAGTTACTGATTCAATTTCACTGCTGATAATTGGTCTATTCAACTTCTCTATTTCTTCCTGCTGCAGTTTTGGTAGGTTATATGTTTCTAAAATTTATCCTTTTCTTCCAGGTTGTCTACTTTGTTGGCATATAGATTTTTATAACATTCTTTTACAATCATATTTCTGTGGTGTCGGCTGTTATTTCTCCCCTTTCATTAGTGATATTGTTTATTTGGGCTCTCTCTCTATCTATCTATCTATCTATGTATCATCATCATCATCTATCTATCTATCTCCATCTCTCTCTATGAGTCAGTCTAGAGGTTTATCAATTTTGTTGATCTCTTTAAAGAACCAGCTCCTGGTTTCATTGATCTCTTCTATGTTTTTTTGTTTTGTTTTTTTAGTTTCTGTTTCTTCTCATGCTGGATTTAGACTTCACTTGTTGTTCTTTTTCTAGCTCCTTTAGTGTAAAGTTGGGTTGCTTTTTGAGATTTTTCTTGCTTCTTGAGGCAGGTATGTATTCCTATAAAATTCCCTCCTAGAATGTCTTTTGCTGCATCCCAGAGGTTTTGAATCCTTGTGTTTTCATTTTCACTTGTTTCCATGTAATTTTGATTTTGTCTTTGATTTCCTGATTGACCCATTCATTGCTTAGTAACATGTTATTTAACCTCCATGTATTTGTGGTCTTCCCAGCATTTTTTTCTTATGGTTGACTCAAGTTTCATAGCATTGTGGTCAGAGAAGATGCATGACATGACTTCAGTCTTTTTGAATTTGTTAAGACTTGTTTTGTGGCCTAATATGTGATTCTGAAGAATGTTCCGTGTGTCCTTGAAAAGAATATGTATTTTATCCATTAGGATGGAATGTTCTGAATATGTCTGCACCATATAATGTTATTACAATATCATTGACTACATTTTCTGTGCTTTTCATCTTTGTAACTTATTTAATTTTAACTGGAAGTTTGTACTCTTAATCCCTGTCACCTATTTTCCCCACCTTGCCAGTCTCCTCCCTTCTGACAAGCACCAGTTTGTTCTCTGTATTTATTAATCTGTTTCTGGCTCTTGTTGGTTGGTTTGTTAATTTTTAAAAATTAAATGGAAGATGAGGAAAAGAGAAAAAGACAAAAGTCCTAGAAATGACTCCTGGTCCCACAGGGATAGCCATTTAAGGCAGGAGTATTTATACTATTATACTACAGTATACTACAGTATACTATACTATTTATCCTACAGTATGTGAAGTTTGAGAATCCCTGAATGTGTTTGTATAATTTTCTTAGAATCTAATATTTATTGAAGACCAGGAACGCTCCCAGCACTGGGCTGTGCATTTTCCAGAAAATAAGAGGTGAGTCTGAATAAGCCCCCACTGTCTTGGCCAGAAGGGGAAAGCTGGGGATAGAAAGCTATAAGAGTTCAGAGCATGTGATCTTCAGGAAGATCTTAGCTTCTCAGGATTTTTCGGGAAGACTCTTAATCTATTACCCTGTGGTTGTGGGGAAGTTAGATTACCTGTCTTGGGCTGTTTCCTCATCCATAAAACAGGGATGTTAACATACTTCACAAGAACTGCTGTGGAAATTCAAGGAGATAATATGTGCAAAGCCCTCAGCTCAATGCTGGGGCCACCACAGCCCCCTTGCCATCACCGCAACTGGCCTTCTCCTGGGTAATCAATTCTCACTGCCCATGTTATCCATGTCTCTGAGCTATGCAATTTCCGGCAGTCTCAGGCATGACCCTCCAGCCCAGAGATAAGATGTCACTGAAATGGCCTCTGCTACTTAGATCCTTAGTTTCTATAGGATGCATTACCCACTTGCCAACATTAACAATTCTTATCCAAATCCCTCCTTCACCCAACAGCAGCCTGGGGCTCTGTAGAGCTCTGTTCTCCCCTGACCTGGCTGTGTGTCCAGTCTGCTCATGACATGACGTGCCTTCAACCCTAAATACAGGACTTGGCCTTCTGGGCTCTGAGGGAGATCCTGGCTCAAGCTTCTGTGGGTCCCCCAATAAACTGTGGGGAAGTCTTTGTGCCTGCTCATGGAGAACTGGGTGAGGAATAAAATTATCAAATCAGAACTAGCCTTATTTCAGTCCAGAGTTTAAATTCCATTTAAGCAGAGTTGCTTCCCCACAACCAGGTGCAGAGTCTCTCCCTCTGTTTAAGACCCTACAATTTCCTGTCTGCTCCCCAGACTCCCAACATCAGCATCACCTGGAGATTTTTTGGAAATACAAATTCTAGGACCTCACCTCAAACTAACTGAATCAGAAGCCCCCAGGTTTGTTTGAACACATTCTCTCAGTAATACTGATGTCGAAGACTCAAATTGTGGTTCTTCTCACCTAGAAATATTCTAGTCTTCCTCCAGGGTTCAGCTCAACCGTTAACCCCATTTGAAGCTTTCTGGATCTCCCCATCTCTCTCCATACTTGAGGAAATTAACCTTTTCTTGGTCAGGGTTCCATAACCTTTTAATATCTAATTTATAGTTCTTCTCACAGACTGGTGATGTCTGACTTTAGGCATCCCACCCAAAGTACACAGCACCATGCTCCTGGTGCTGGAGATGAGGCACGAAGGAGACAGGTGGGCCCCACCTCTCTGATGCTCACCCGCCCTTGGGTCCTCAGACTTGGGCTCCCACTGAGAGCCAGGAAAATTCCAGAAAGTAAATCACTCCTCAAAGCAAGCTACACAGGAGCAAATCTTTGCAAACCCATTCTGTAGGCAAAAAATAAGAAACTAGCAGAGGCCCAACCCCAGGATCAGCCAATAGTAAGTGGTGGAACCAAGACCTATTTGGCTTGACCTTCTCCTGTGGGTTCTTCTAGGACAAGAACTCGATCTCCTCAATCACCCTGCAGTATTCCTAATGCCACCACAACAGCAAGAAAAAGCACATGTCCTAAGAGGATCATATTATTCTCCATGATAGATCTATAGACAATCCACAAAATACATCACTGACAGTAATCCTTCCCGCCACTGGCCATTGAGCATAGCTAGAGACTCCAGCCTCACCACTATGCCTTCTTCCTCTCGGCATTGCCAGCACTCTCCCCATCTCAGCGTTGTCTTTGCACCCATATGCACTGCTCAAGCATGCTTGCAGGGGCGCACACACTATGGGGCACCCTCAGATCCCAGGTCCTGTTCCGTCCTCTGCAGGAGGACAGTCTTCCAACCCTTCCATACAGAGCTCACCCTTTCCTTTCAATGGAGAATTAAGGGTCTTTGTCTTATCTCTCCAACAAAAATTGGGCTTTCTAAAACTAGGCCCCCTGTGGTCCCCTTTCTTACTTTTTCGGTGCGGGCCGGGGTTTTGGCTACATGCCAGCCTTAATTACATAATGCAACATTTTGTGGGATCCTGCAATGTAACATTACTGATCATGAGTCTATCCACTTCATTCATTCATTCATTCATTCATTCATCAATAGCCATTGAGTATTTTCTGTATTACAGGTTTATGATAGGATAGTTCAGACTTCTAACTGTGTAACGTCTTCTATTTGTACTAAATGAAATTAATCAGTATGTCAGATCAAACTAATTTCTGTTATTTTTACTATAAAATCTTCTTGGATCAGGTCTTTATTTGATTATTTCAATAAAGAAAAAAAAAGATAATTTGAGAATGGGTAAAAGCAATTTTAAATCCAAGCAGTTAGAGTTAACATTTTAAATAAGCACATGAAATCTGTACAGGGTTAAGCAGAGTAGGTGGTCAATGAGGAGTGTCCCCATGCAAGCACCCCAAGTCTAAATCTTGTCTCCAGTTCTGTGGGGTCAACTGATGTCTACTTCTCTACCCTTCTGTATATTTGAGTGTTTTGCCTTTTAGCATGTCTTGCAATGGGCTTACAAGACCCTTCTGAATTTACTTAACATCTAATCTTAATTTAATAAGTGTTCTGCCCCTGTGCTTGCATAAGAGCCCTCCGAAGACCAATTAGGACTTGGCTGCCTACATTCTCAAATTTACCTTCTATTACCCGTTCTGGTATCTGAGCTCACATTCACCCCTAGGCTCTTTTCTGCATCTGTGTTCAGTGTCGCCCCATCACCTTGTTTGTGGAGCATGTGACACTGCTAAAGAGTGAAGAGCTTGAGGCTAATGCCCTTCTCATTCCACCCTTAAATATCCGACTGCATTGGCTCATCTTCTTGGGTCCTGCATGCTTCCCTGGGTATCGTGGGGATTCTGTGTGCCACGGTATGTGAGGAGACAGCATCATCATACCTGGCCACCGGCTTCCCCTGGACAAATCTACGCTCTGCAAAAGCCAGTGGAGGCACCTGCCACACTCGCCACCCCCCTGCAGAGATTCTCACACAGTGACATTCACGGTTCACTCTGCGTCTGGTGGGAAATGCCATCTCCCCACCTGTAGGCTTCAGGGCAAAAAGTGGAACCTCCCAGAGGAGAAGTGTCCCCAGCACACACACAGAACGCCTGCATGCTCTGTTCTCTTCTCTATTCAAAATGCTTCCTTGTAGGAGCTGCAGAAGAAAGAGCTCCTTCCCACCTCTCAAATCCACCAGTCTGCTCTTGTGCAAAAGTGTCCAGCACTTTTAACCTGCATTGTGCTCATGGACTGGGGGCACACATGCACCTTTGTTCTCATATAATTCGTCCTATAGACCTCACCTCAGTTCAGAGAGGATTTGACACAGCTCTCAACGATGTCTATGTTAATCAAGAAATACAGGCTAAAAATTAGGCACAAAAAATAAGACTGTTGAGAGTATGACAGTAGACTAAGCAAAGTGCCTGACCGAGGCGGCCACTAGGAGCGTCCACAAACGCTTGATGCTCATCTCCCAGCAAACACCCGGAGCTCCTCTGGTATAAGGAGGGACACCGTGATAGGCTTCCCAGGATCTATCAGATGAAAACCCTGACTGATGCTGACAGTTCTAGAGAATTTCTTCTGTGGGCTCTCCGGAAAGGATGTTGTGCAAAATAATTCATACCTCCTGCTTCTCCTCTGGATTCACTACATATTTATTGATTACAGTCTCTCACTCTCTGATCTAAAAATATGAAAATGAGAATAAAGAAGGGAGTGGATTTTTTCCTCTGTTTTCTGTATAATTCCCTATATCTCTTTTTATAAAATTACTAGTTTTAACCTGGAAGTATATATTTTTTTCAAACTGTATTTCCTGGATCACATCTTTTCAGCTTAAGTCCACGTTCAAAGTCTAGATGACAAATGCATTTGGCTTCTGATGAGGTTTTCAGGATTTATGTTATATAAGTAAGATATCCTCTTAGTTTTAATGCATGTGAGCATTTTTCTCAGACTAGACTGTCAAGAAAAGAAAAAAGAATGCAACCAAAGGGATAAATTGGCAATCTAAGAAGCTCAATATTAAATTTGGATCCATACCTATTTGGATCTCTGAGTGGAGTCTTTCAGAATTCTGTATTTCCAAAGCATCAGTGCTGTTCCTTGTCTTGAATCCCCCCCCCTCCTCCTTTGGGGTAACTCCACCCAAGCACTGCAGAACATCTGCACGATGAAGATTGCAGAAAGCAGATAATAAATAATTGAAGGAAATCACTAGTAAAGGGTTAATACATATACCTTAGAACAATTTCCTTTTATTTGGGGCTGCTTAAATCCACTAATTTTTTTATCTCCCCAAAGACACCCAGGATGTCTACTAACAGAATAAACCTGAAAAAGTAGTATAAATCACTTTAATTCTCAATCTGTTTACCCATTCCAAAAAAAAAAAAAAAGAAAGAAAGGAAGGAAGGAAGGAAGGAAGGAAGGAAGGAGAAAAAGAAAGAAAGAAAGAAAGAAAGAAAGAAAGAAAGAAAGAAAGAAAGAAAGAAAGAAGAAAGAAAAGAAAGAAAGAAAAGACTAATCTTTTCTAAAGTTGTGTTCAAATACTGGCCTCCTTGTGAAGAGCCACAGCCCAGTGAGCACTGCAGGCCACAGACCACCCAAGTCCCCCAGAGCGCCCTTCATACATTCAGACCTGCAATCCTTGTGGTTTAGGAGAAAATATTTTTGTTGAACAGGTGATTAAGTATTTCCAAGTGAAACACTTTTTGAAAACATAATGATGAGGTTTTCAGTTTGGGGAATAAAATGCCATTCCAGGATTCCATGATCCAGCAGTGACACCCAGTGGTCAGAGGCACTCGCAGGCTCTTTTCCCCGGAATCAGGGGAGGGAAACGTGAAAAGTCTTTGAGGATCGGGTGTTCAGAACGAATCCACGGAAGAGAAGGTAACAAACACAGGATGGGCGATGTTTGTGGAGATGTGGGTAAGACAGGATCCAGATCCAGGACTACCCAGTGTCAACCAGCACGCCAGCACGATCCAGAGAACACCGGCCCACAAGAACGATGCTTGTGAACCAGTGTAGGTGGGACAATGACGGGCCATTAATGCTGGACCAAACCAGAGGTCACCCAGGCAAAGACAGGCAAATATGGTGGGGCGAATATGGCCTCTGATTGCAGAAGCAGCTCTGGGTCCCCGACAGGGGACTGTCCTTCTTCACGAGAACAGCTTACCATCAACCAGCGGCAGCCTCTGGGGATTTCCAGAGCTCCATATTTACACCTCCATTCTCCATCAGATTAGGACAAACCATTCCTGGCACTAGATTTTATCTCCAGCTTGCTACGATTTATGGCACTGTGCTAATTCTCAGGGTCAAGTGTTTCAATATTAGTCAAAATCCTATAAAGATCAGAAGCATAGTCTTTTTACATCTTCCCACACACTTCTTTGCATTCCCTCAAACTCAACGTCATGGAGAAAAATGGTGGGCCTCGGTCATCCACGTTTGTGTCCAAGCTGCAGAGCCATTGGCTGAAGATGGTTTGCTTTGCAATTAGTAGAAGGCAAGAGTCTGCAATGGAAAAACCATCAAACTCAGACCCAGAAAACGTGGGGGTGGATATGTGTTCTATTGCCCATTAATTATGTAAGATTGGCCAACTTCCTTAGGCATTCTGAAAGCCAGTTTCCTAAATTAATAGCAAAAAATTTTTTAATTAATTAATTAATTAATTAATTGCAATACTTACCCCGTATATGGTGCTAAAACTGATGACATGAGCATGTTTAGAGTGCCCACCGCTTAATACAGAATTTTTTTTTCTGACATCTTATTGCAAACTTTTCAGACACCGAGAAAAGCTGGAAGCATGTCACACTGAACACCCATATGCCCACCATCCAGATTCTACAATTAATGTTTTACTGTACTTGCTTTATGACTTGCCTCTCCATCTTTTGCGTCTCTACATATTCATCAATCCATCTCATCATTTTTGGTGCATTTAAGAGCAGCAGCCACCTGTTCGTTTCCACACACATCGTTAGCTAGAATGCACTACTTGTTTGGGATCCTATGCTGTTCTTTGGAAGTAAAGTTCACATACAACAAAATGCACAAACCCTAAAATGCTCACACCCTGAACCCAAGATTCCTGTCCTAATAGAGAACATTATCGTCATCCCCCCAAATCCCTCATGATGCATTCCAGCAAGTTCCTGACCCACCCCCAAGATACAACCACCCTTCTGATTATTTTTTTGTCATGTGGTCTTGCTCCCATCTACTACTGACCCAAAAGAACCCAGAATCTATGTCCCATGACTAGAGCTCTTGCCTTGAGTAGAGTTAAGCTACTAACTAGCAGTTATATGCCCTCTTCATTACTGTTGGCGTCCTGGTTTCTAAGAAGGGGGGCATCAATGAGGTGACAAGCACACCCGCCCCTGTCCAGACTGCACCGAGCTTCCTACAGCGGCAGTGAGAAGCGCCACCACCAGATGGCAGCAGGCCCCCGTCGTGCTTCTCAGACCAGGCCGTGGATTTGCAAAGTTCACTTTTCCTTGGGAACAAGATGCTAACAAGTGAAGGGCACCTATATTTAGGGCCAGAATTTGTAAGCAGGTCAACAAGCTGGAAGCAAGAAGTTTGCAGGCAGAAAGAGTTAGGAGTTCCCAGAAAAAGAAAGACAGACAGAGCTTTCTGGACATAAGAAAGGTCATGTTAGGCTCCAGGGGTCTTATAAAGATTACGGGAATCAACAGCTGTACGAGGCCAGGCCACAGGGGTCCGAGCTCACGTACACTCGTGAGTTACCTTCGCAGGAGGTAACTCTGAGCACCCAGACGCTCGACTCTCCAGAGCCTGAGAACTGATGATGCCCACCCCTGATGGCCTCCGACTGGGCCTGGGACTCAGTCACCTTGAGATGACCTTTGCCCCAGTTCCATGCTGCATCCCCCTGAGCGAGCCCCTGCGTAACTGTGCATGTTCCCTTAGCCCCTTCTTAACTGTGCGTGCATCCTTAAATCTTCCCCAACCTTGTTGTTTCAGGAGACAACTCTGTGGGAAACTTCCCTGATGTTTTCCTTACTTATTGTAAAGAAAATCTTACCTTTTCCTATTCTTTGGCTTGGTTGTGTCTTTTGGATCAACACCCACCAAGAGGGAACCCAATTTCAGTAACAAGCCCACAAAGGAGACTGATGAAAAAAAGATGTATGGTTGAGACCAGATCTCTGGCCATCCTTGTGGGTCTCTGGTCAGCCCTAGACCCGGTGTAGGATTTGCTGAGCACAGCTGCAGGAGACACACCCCATGGGCTGGTTTTAGAGCGTCAGTCACTGCAGCAGTTCCCAAACACTCATGGTATTGAACAAGGATGAAAGAAAAGGCCTTCCCTGGACCTTCAAAAAGCAGGTGCCCGGCATCGTGGGAGAGGGTGGCTGGGGGAACATCTCCATCCCGGCCCTCAGATTCTCATGCCAATTCACAAAAGGATGTGAGAAGTGGAGAAACCTGAAGTGAGAGTCAGGACTGGGAGGATCCATATCCAAGAAACACTGGAGAGTATTTTAGAACAGCCAGGAGAGTGGTTAGAGGAAGGTCCTAAGGGCCTATTCAATACTCACTGGGTGTGTGTATGTGTGTGTGTGTTTTAAGATTTATCTATTTATTTTAGAGAGAGAGGAGCAGAGGGAGAGGGAGAGAGGGAGACTCTCAAGCAGACTCCCTGCTAAGCAGAGAGCATGCCCAGACCTCAATACCTGGAGATCGTGACCTGAGCTGAAACAGAGTCAGATGCTTTTTTTTTTTTTTTTTAAGATTTTTCATTTATTCATGAGAGACACAGAGAGAGGCAGAGACACAGGCAGAGGGAGAAGCAGGCTCCCTGTGGGGAGCCCAATGTGGGACTCGATCCCAGGACCCCGGGGTCACGACCTGAGCCAAAGGCAGATGCTCAACCACTGAGCCCTCCAGGGGCCCCAACACTCACTGGTTTTTTAATGGAAGTTTGCAGTGTCCTGGAACCAAGAGGCGGTCACACCAGTTACCAACTGCATGACCACGGAGGAAAGAACGAGAACAACCTGAAGACACAGACATTACAGAGCCGTGAAGGTTGGCTTGGGTTAAGACCTTCCGATGACTGGAGGTACTCCACGGTGCAAGGAGCATCTTTTTCATTTTTATCTCCTGTATCCCCTTCAGGAGATTTTCGAAGCAAAGACAGCACCACTCGGGAGATACCGAGGAGGCAAGTCCGTTTGCCTGACTTCAGCTAGAACAGATCGGCGCTTTGCCAAAGCGTGGGGCTTGGGCTGAGAGCCAGGAGTAAAAAGAAATGATTTTAGGAGACGCTTCAATGTCCATTACAGAACAATAACGCACGGTGATGCACCCGATTCTCAGAAACCAGGCGATGGGCCGCATGGACCCTGGCGCGCAAACCGCAGTTCGCACCCACAGCCCAGGGGAAATGAAACACAGGATTCTTCTAGTTCTGGTGGGGGTGCTCCCCGGGGTTAAGGCATGTCCCGCCTCCCCGCCCCCCTCCTGAGCTTCTCCCACCGCACCAAGCCCACCTGACGGGCCCCCAAGCCTCATGCCCTACGAAGACTTCCTCACGTGGGAATGCCCCGAGCTTTGCCCCCGGGTGTCCCCCCAACCGTGTGACCACAGGCCCGCCCTGGTGCTGTCTCTCGGGGGCTCCTCGGCCGCTCTGCTCCCCCTTGCAGACCTGCGATGCCCAGGGACAAAGTCCTCGCGTGGCGACCCCCGCCCTGCGCCCCTTCCCCGTCTGGCACAGTCTACGCCGCTACCAGCTGCGGGTCAGATCAGAGCTTTCGGGTCCTCTGGCAGGTCCACAGACGGCTCGTATGAATGCTGAGAACGGTGGATGTGCAGTCACAGCGGTGATACGCATTTTTCTGATCAAATACATGTATTTAAGTAAAAAAAGAAAAAAGAAGTCTTAAAGGTGATCAGTAAAAATTAGCATAAGGGATACTCGACTGGCGGAAAGATGTAGAAGATGGACGAACAGAAAGTCAGAGGAATAATGAATTAAATGAGCTCGCCAATCAGTTTTTTGAAAACATAGGGCCAATATTTAAAGAAATAAACAGGTAGGACACCTGGGGGGCTCAGCAGTTGAGTGCCTGCCTTCGGCCCAGGGCGTGACCCCAGGGTCTGGGGATCGAGTCCCGCATCGGGCCCCCCGCATGGAGCCTGCTTCCCCCTCTGCCTGTGTCTCTGCTTCTCTCTCCCTCTGTGTCTCTCATGAGTAAATAAATAAAATCTTTAAAAAAGAAAGAGAAAGAAGAAAGAGAAAGAAAAGAAGAAAGAAAGAAAGAAAGAAAGAAAGAAAGAAAGAAAGAAAGAAAGAAAGAAAGAAAGAAAGAAGAAAAGAGGTGATTGTAATCACCTCTATAATTATAAGCCAGGACTCTTCTCACCAGTGTAAACTCTGAATCAGTTCTGTTACTACACTTCTCATTTTTCACAACTTCAATTATATGCACATTTTTGATATTTTCTCTACTTCTAAAAGCCATCATAGGATGAACATGACCTATCGGCAGGGTCTTCTCTGTTGCAGTCGGGTCTGTGAGAACTGAAATCTGTTCAACACACCTTATTTGCCCAACGCTCCGCCACTGTGTCCGGGTGATAGACGTCACCTGTCACCTGTCACCTGCGAGGTGCACCTTGCGCTGATGCATAAACGTCCTAACTGTTTGCCTCGGGGACTGAGCTCACCTTACACTCGCCCCGTCCCAGGACGGATTCTGTGGGCTGACCAGAGGCACAGAGTCAAGACCCCACGGTTAGCCCACGGCAGGACCTGCTGCCCTCGCGCGGACGAGGAGAAGCGAGGGCCGGACGCGGCGGCCCGCATCCAACACTCGTTCACAAAGACCACGCACAGACGGTCCAGGGCAGGCCCTCGTGCCTCAGAGTTAGATCCGAAACCTGCGTCTGCCCCTTACTCGGCCACTGCGAATTTTTTTTTTAAGATTTTATGTATTTGTTCATGAGAGACCCAGAGAGAGGCAGAGACACAGGCAGAGGGAGAAGCAGGCTCCATGCAGGGAGCCCGAAGCAGGACTCGATCCCGGGACCCCGGGGTCACACCCCGGGCCCAAGGCAGGCGCTCCGCCCCGAGCCCCCGGGGACCCCCGGCCACTGTAACTACTGCGGGAGATTTCTCTCTCGGCGGCAGCACGCGGCGCTGCCCAGGACTCGGGAAAGTCGCTGGATTTACTGTTCTCTCCAGGGAGGAGGACTCGACGGGCGCCCAGTGCTCCGGACACGCACCGTGTCATCTCATCTGATGTTATGTCACAGCCCCAGGAGGGGAGGGAGCAGGCTCCCTCTGTGCACTCGAGGAAACTGAGCTGCAGAAGGTTCCAGAACGCCCCCCCCCCAGCAGCTTCTCCTCCCAGTGCCCCCCACACAGCTGGAGGCCACGCGGGCAGTGCTCCTCCGGCCTGCGGCCAGGAAAGCAGTCCGAGCGGCCCCAGGACTTGGCTGAGGTCCCAGGGCCCCCAGAGCCACCTGGCGCAGAACCGGGGTCCCAGCGTCCGGACCCGCCCTGCGTGTGCCACCAGGCGTCACCCGGCGCTGCACCTTCCACGGCCTCCTCCCTCCTCCGGCCCCCCTGCAGCCCCCAGGGAGCGTCGCGGCCCAC
Source organism: Canis lupus baileyi (assembly GCF_048164855.1). Lineage (NCBI taxonomy): Eukaryota > Metazoa > Chordata > Mammalia > Carnivora > Canidae > Canis > Canis lupus. The sequence continues at coordinate 53,903,418 of NC_132858.1, forward strand.
GCTCTCCCCGAATCTAGAAGTGATGCTCCCCGTAAACCTCCCGCCTGGCTTCCTCCTGCGACTGCCCCCGAGCAGCGCCCCCAGGAACAGGGTCTGCCCCGACGGCCCCTGTGTGTCCCTGCCCCTCCACCCCCATCCCACCCCCCCACCTGCACAGTCCTGCCCCCCAGCACTGGGCCAGGCTGCGCTTCCCACCCCCGGCATCTCGGGGCCCCTGTGCCCACTGGGCCGGGAGCAGGACGCTGTGTGGCTTCAGGACCCGGCGGTGAGGACTGCGTGTCCTCCCCTAGCCTGGATGCAGCCCGGGCCGGAGGCCAGTCCCCTGGCACCAGGAGGGTGGCTCCTTCGTCCCGCACTCCTCCCTCCTTAGCCTTTGGCCTCCAACCACCCCCTTGACAGAAACCCGACAAAACAAACTAGGGGTGGTGGAAGGGGAGGTGGGCGGGGGGTGGGAGTGACTGGGTGACGGGCACTGAGGGGGGCACTGGACGGGATGAGCACTGGGTGTTATTCAGTATGTTGGCAAATTGAACGCCAATAAAAAATAAATTTATTAAAAAAATCTAAAATAAAATAAATAAAATAAATTTTTAAAAAAGAAACCCCACAGCCATTAGTCTCCCAAGGGTCCCAGGGCCTGACCTGCCCTGACCTGCTCATGACATCGGTCCCCAGGCCCGTCCCCTGCCTCTTCCGGCCTCATTTGCTCCCTTCTTGTCTTCATCCCTCCTCCACCAGTTAAAGCTTTGATCTCAGATACACAAGGTCCAGGGCCTGGGTCCTCCAGCATTTGTTTGACCTCAGGCAAGTCACGGACAGTCCCTGAGCCTCTCTTTCCTTACCTGCAAACAGAAAAAGGTAAGTGAAGGGTTATAGGGGCCTAAGTGGGCAAAAGGGCAAAGCGTAGGCCGAGGAGAGGTGTCAAGGGAGGTTCGTTCCCTGACCACCTGCCCCCTTTTCACCTCTACGTCCCACAGAGATCCTGGCACAGACAGCGCTCAGCCGAAACTCGTGGACGCACACGGGGCCAGTGGTCACGCGTGGTGACGGCTCCCGGCGTGAGCAGCGCCAGCTAAAGCTGGAGAGTAGAGAGGACCAGGGAGGAGCCTGGTGTCTTGCCAGGGAAATTCCTTGCGGGTTTCTCATCTCTGACCCTCCCTCTTCTGTACCACCCTCCCGCACCCCGACGGCGTCTGCAAACCCACTTGTCAGCAGCCAGTGGAATCCACAGATGTGAGAGGTTAATCGAGCTCTTCAAAAATAGCACAGAGCTCAGCTGTGGATGCCAGGGTTAGAGAGGCAGGCAGCATATTTTTGTCCTGCCTGCAAAAAAAAAAAAAAAAAAAAAAAAAAACAACTCCCCATTTTTCATGAACATTACGTCCTCGCAATTGTACAATTGGTAAGATGATCATGTTCGACCCAGAATTTGTAAGTTGTTTTCCTTTGACCCAGACTTTATGCTCCTGTGTTTAAACCACTTAAAAGGCCTTGGAATTTTGTCCTGGGTCACAGTACATTTTTTTTTAAGAATTAAAATAGCATCATAAATTCTTAGAAATCATGACTGTGGATTATTCTCAACGGCAAATTCTGGAGGAAGAAATGACTTATTCCAAGAGTCAACATTCATGTTTATCAAATTTCTGAATTGGTTTAGAAGTGCTTTGAATATAACAACAAAAAAAAAGTGTTGATTTCCAATAGATGTCAATACTTTCCACTGAAAATTGGGCACCCTGTGAAGTCCATTTTTTGTCACTCCACAGATGTAAAAGCACCCTGGGGCACTAATGAAAATAATTGGTAAGGGCTTTATTGAAATATAATTCGCGCATCATAAACTTCCTCATTTGAAGTGTATAGTTCAATGGTCTTTACTTTCTTTTTTTTTTTTTTTTAATGGTCTTTACTTTCGTCACAGAATTGTGCAACCATTGACATGGTCTAATTTTAGAACATTTCCTTCACCCCAGAATGAGGCCCAATGGCATTCACTCTCTGAATGGGTTGAATTGTGTCTCCTCAAAGATGCTATGTGGAAGTCCTCACCCCCCAGTACCTTAGAATGTGACCTTCTTTGGCAAAAAGATCTTGGCAATTGCAATTAATTAAAATAAAATGAGGTCATTAGAGTGGGCTCTAATCCAGTATGACCAGTGACCTGACACAAGGGGAGAATTTGGACACCGGCGTGCACATATACACACAGAAAATATCATCTGAAGACGAAGGCAGAGCTTGGGGTAATGCCTCCCCAGGTCAAGGAACACCAAAGATTGCCGGGAAATTACCAGAAGCTGGCGAAGAGGCATGGAATAGATTCTTAGAGCCCTCAGAAGGAACAACCACCTCAACGTCAGTATCAGACCTCTGCTCCAGAACTGGAAAAGCATATATTTCTTTTGTATAAGTCACCCATCGGCCGGCACCCCCATCTGACCCCAGCCCCCCGCAACCACTAACCTGCTTTCTGTCTAAATATTTGCCTATTCTGGATATTTCCTATAAATGGAATCCTGTAATATGTGGTCTTTGGGACTGGCTTCTTTAGCATATGATTCATATTATTTATAGTATAATGTTTTTAATATTCATTCAACATTCATCAAAGACAGGAGCACTTCTTTCTTTCCATTGCCAACTTAAATTCCATTGTATGGATACATTCACTTTATTTATGCATTTACCAGTTGATAGATGCCTAGGTTGTTTTCACACCTGGACTATTAGGAATATGCTCAGAACATTCATGTACGAGTTTTACGTGGACACATGTTTTCATTTCTCTTGAGTATACAGCTAGGAGTGGAATTCCTGGGTCATATGCTCTTAATATTTTAAGGAACTTCCAGACTATTTCCTAAAGTGGCTGCACCACTTTACATTCTCACCAGCAAAGCACAAAGTTCCCAATTTCTCCACATTCCATCAACACCCGCCATGTCTGTCTTATATTTTAGCCACCCTAGTGCATGTCAAGTGGTATCATTGTGTTTTTATTTGCATTTCCCATATGACTGATGTTGTTGATCGTCTTCTCATGTGCTTATTGCCCATTTGAATATACTCTTTGGAGGAGTGTCTATTCAAATTCCCCACCTATATTTTATCTGGGTAATTTGTCGGTTTATTACTGAGTTTTGTTTTTTTTTTTATGATAGTCACAGAAAGAGAGAGAGAGAGAGGCAGAGACACAGGCAGAGGGAGAAGCAGGCTCCATGCAGGGAGCCCGATGTGGGATTCGATCCTGGGTCTCCAGGATCGCGCCCTGGGCCAAAGGCAGGAGCCAAACTGCTGCGCCACCCAGGGATCCCTTATTACTGAGTTTTAAGAACTTTTTATATATCCTGGACATCGATACCTTACCATATATATGCTTTAAAATATTTTCTCCTAGTCCACGGGTTATCTTTTTGCTTTCTGGGCCATGTCTTATGCAGCACAAAAGTTTTTAGTTTTTATGAAATCCAATCTGTCTACTTTTTTGTTGCTGTCGTTGCTTGCACATTCTTCATGTTGTATCTAGGAAACAATTGTCTAACCAAAGGCCATGAAGATTTACTCTTGTGTTGGTTTTAGGAGTTTTATACTTCAAGGAGTTTTAAATATAAGACAGAACCTCTTTCATTTTGGCCTATAAATCACTTAGAATTAATTTTTGCATATGATGTAAGGAGTTGAAATTCACTCTTTTGCATATGGACATCCACTTGTCCCATCACTATTTTTGTCTGGAAACAACCATCCTTTCTCTAGGGAATTCCTTCATATCATGCAAAAATTCAGTTGACCATAAATAGTTATGAATGATTTATTTGTGGACTCAGCCCTATTCTATTGATCTATATACCTACACTCATGCCAGCAATGCAGTCTTCCCATAACTTTGTAGTAAATTATTTAATTGGGAAGTGTGAGTTCTCTAGCATTATTCTTCCTTTCAAGATTGTTTTGGCTGTTTTGACTTCTCTGCATTTTGATATGAATTTTAAGATCATTTGCCATTTTCTGCAGGAAAGCAGGTGGAATTTTGATACGGATTGCATTGAATCTATAGATCAATTTGGGAAGCGTTGCCATCTTACAAACAATTAAGTTCTGATTCATGTTTGTAGTTTTGCTGTACAGTTTTACACACTTTTGGTTAAATTTTTATGTATTTTATTTTTTGATGGCATTGTAGATGGAATATTTTCTTAATTAATTCTCAGATTGTTCATCACTACTTTATAGATATATAATTGATTTTGACCTCAAAAATGTCTGACCACCTCGGTGGTGCAGTCAGTTAAGCATCCAGCTCTTGGTTTCAGCTCAGATCGTGATTTCAGAGTCATGAGTTCAAGCCCCATGTCAGACTCCATACTCAGTACAGACTCTGCTTAAGACTTTCTCTCCCTCTCCCTCTGCTCCACTCTCAAAATTAAAAAAAAAAAGAAAGAAATATAACTAATTTTTATATTGATGTTGTATCCTGCCACCTTGCTTAATGTATTAGTTCTAATTATTTTATATTGGATTCCTGGGGATTTTCTAGGTACAAAATCATGTCACCTGCAAATAAAGGTAATTTTGCTTTTTTTCTTTCCAATATGAATGGTTTTTATTCCTTTTGTTTGCCTAATTGGCTTGTCTGGAACCTCCAGGACAATGTTGAATCAAAGGGGTTAAAAGTAGACATCTTTCTCATTCTCAATATTAGGGGAAATCACCAGGTTTTTCACCTTTAGGTATGAGGAGAGCTGTGAATTTGTCACAGAAGCCTTTTATCAGGTTGGGGAATCTTACTTTATTCCTCATTTGTTGAATACTTTCAACATTGAAGAGACAATAATTTTTTGTCACATGCTTTTGCTTCATCTATCTAGGTAATCATGTGCTTTTTTTGACACATAGATATAGTACATAGCGATGACTGATTTTTCCCATGCTACACTTACCTGGTCTCCTGGGATGAGTCCCAGCTGGTTATGATGTATCTCCTTTTTATAAAAGATTTAGTTGTATTTTGTTGAGGATTTTGGTGTCTTTGTTTATAAAAGGTATTGATCGACAGTTTTCATGTGATGTATTTGTCTAGTATGGGCTTCGCGGTTATATTGCCCCATATGATGAATGAGAAGTAAATTCTCTCTTCTTTTCTGTGTTTAGGGAGAGTTTTTGAAGGATTGGTGTTCATTATTATCGAGGATTCGCAAATAAAACCACCTGTGCTTGTGCTTCTCTTTGTGAAAAGATTTAAATTACCAATTCAATCTATTTATCTGTTATAAGTCTATTCAGATATTCTATTTCTTCTTCTGTCACTTTTAGTAATTGGTGTCTTGGTAAGGATTTGTCCATATGTCTGCGTTATCTAATTTGTTGGCCATTCTAGCAAAAGTTATTTGATGGTGAATTCTGTGAGTCTTACCATCTGCCAGGAACTATGCTAGATGTTGCAGATCCAAGATCTTAAAAGATAGTGTGTTTGCCTTTAAAGAACTCCTTATCTAAGGAGGGAGAAAAACACAAACAGGAAAATCCTGTGGAGTGAGAAGTTCTAGGTCAGAGTTTGAGAAGAGCTTGGAACTCAGATGGAAACGTAATGAACACTGTCCGAATAACCAGGAAAAGAAGAGGAAGCCAGCTGGATTTTAGAGAAGAGGCATCTGCCTGAATACAAGCAGCCAGATCATTCCAGAATGAAGACATTCCCACGCTGGCACCCTTCAAGAGCCATTCCCCAGTATGCTGCAGCAAGAAATTAATTCTGGGCAGCCTTTGCAACACCAGCCCACCATAAATCTCATGGCACAGTGGTGCCTCCAGTGGTATCCAAATAACTGACGAAGCTTGACATCAACCTGCTTCCCCTCCTCCCCCTTTCCTTATCTTAGTAGATCACTCCAACCAGTTATTTCAAAAGCCAGAAAAAGTAACAATTTCAGGAGCAAGGGTGCAGATGGAGGCTCATGCACCCTATGTCTAAAATATCAGCACTTACAAATTAGGCTAAATAATTATTAAACAAAATTCACTTTCTATCCTCTTACTTTGTAAAGGTAGCTTGGTAGGGACCTCAAGGGTCTTAGGGCTTATCAGGTATCTTGTCATTCCACATCAGAATGAGTCACAGGTATGGCTGGCGGGCAGCCCTGGACACCCAGCCTTAAGCTGGGCCAACCATCTCTCTTCTTATCCCACTGCTGTTCCATCCCACACCAAGAGACATCTTGCGTACCACTATGTAGACATCATGGTTTGATGAACTGCCCACAGTTCCTGAAATCAACCATTCTTTGGACAACTCTAAGGCTCATGGGCACTCACACAGATGGTATGCTCCACCCCCTGGAAGAAAAACCAGGACAGAAGGTTCAACATGCCCTGGAGTTGGACCTGTGGTTGCTTGTGAAGGCACCCAGAATGTGATCTAGAAAGGAATTTGGATTCCAAATGGGCATAGCTCCCTTGGCTCTGTGTGTTTTTACCTCTGGGTAGTCAGTAGCACAAGCAGCAGAGGCAGCGCCCACAAAACAGAGGCACCTCCAATGGTGTGTAAAGGTGATACTGTCTTGGAGGCCATCTCAGCCTCTCCTTTACCCTCATGCTGTCTCCAACAGAAATCAAGTCTGTCCATTCCACCTCATCTTTCCTATTTGTTCCAATGCCACCTCTCAGCCATCTGACACTTCATGTGACTGGAACCTGCAAAGACACACGGCATCGCTTCACAGAAGAATAGCACCTCTGTGAATGCGCTGCATTGAGACGTTTCACGTGCTTTCCATTCTGCAAGGTTATTAATCCTTTAAAGCCTTAGCCCGTGGACTTTATCACATACTTAGGGGCAAAATCAATCATATAAATGAGGCATCTGGGGATCCCTGGGTGGCTCAGCAGTTTAGCACCACCTTCACCCCGGGGCCTGATCCTGGAGACCAGGGTCGTGTCCCACATGGGGCTCCCTGCATGGAGCCTGCTTCTCTCTCTGCCTGTGTTTCGGCCTCTCTCTCTCTGTGTCTCTCATGAATAAATAAATAAAATCTTTAAAAATAAATAAATAAATGAGGCATCCAGGACTTAAATAAAATGAAGAGGTTCATTACAAAAATCCTATGAAAATTAATTTTGTTCGTTAAATATCTGAAGCCTCCACTAGCTCACATCCTTTAGGGTAGCTACTATCAAAACAAAACACAACACAACACAACAAAACAAAATAGCAAACGTTTTCAAAGATGTGGAGAAATCAGAAGGTTTGTGCACATGCCACAATATAGATGAACCTTAAAGCCCTGATGCTAAGTACATAAGCCAGGTACAAAATGTATACATATATTATGATGTATGATATAAGTATAATATATGTGCACACATATAGTATGATTTCCATTAATGAGGCAACAAGAGGAGTCAAATTCTTGGACATAGACAGGAAGTAGAATGGTGGTTGCCTGGAGGGGGAGGGGGAATGAGGTGCTTTTGTTTAATGGATGTGGAGTTTCAGTTTTATGAGATACCAGCGTTCTGGAGATGGATGGAGTAGTGCTCACACAACAGGGCAACTGTGCTTAATGCCACTGAACTGCGTAATTAAAAATAGGTAAGATACTATATTAATCATGGTTCTTTGGAGAAACCACATCCCGATGGGATGTGTCATATATATTTATATATAAAGAGATTTGTTATAAGAAATAGGCACACAGGGCAGCCCGGGTAGCTCAGCAGTTTAGTGCTGCCCTTCAGGCCAGGGCGTGATCCTGGAGACCCGGGATCGAGTCCCGCATCGGGCTCCCTGCATGGGGCCTGCTTCTCCCTCTGCCTGTGTCTCTGCCTCTCTGTTTCTGTCCCTGTCTCTGTCTATCTCTCTCTTTCTCTGTCTCTCTCTCTGTCTCTCATGAATAAATAAATTAAATAAAATCTTAAAAAAAAAAATAAAAGAAATAGGCACACACAATTATAGAGGCAGACAAGTCCCAGATTCTGCAGGATGGATTGGTGAGCTGGAACCCCAGGATCACTGGTGGTGTAGCCCTAGTCCAGAGGCCCGCAAGGTGTAAGACAAGGTGTAAGACACAGGGAAAGCCAATGTTCCACTTTGAATCTGAAGGCAGGAAAAAGCCGAGGGCTCAGTTCAAGGGCACTCACGCAGAGGGTATCCCTGAGAAGGGGTCAGCCTTCCCCCGGCCGCATCCACGTTATGGAGCGCACCCTGTTTTCTTGGTCAGATGCTAACCTCATCTAGAAACACCCCCATGGAAACACCCACAAGAGTATTTGACCAACTATCTAGGTACCTCGAGGCCCAGTAATGGTGACACAGAAAACTAACCAGCCTGGATAATGAGTTTTATGTCACACATATTTTAACTCAATTAGCAGCTTGGCTGGTTGGTTGTTGTGCTTTCCAGCCTCCCCTTTATCTTTCTGCTAGAAAGAAGGCTGCAGACTTCAGCCACAATTTACAAATATTTGGTAGTATTATGTTGCAAGGAATGGTGGGGCAGTCCCAGAAGAAGGTAATTCTTAAAAGCTTTGCCTTCATTCATGCACACAAATTTGATGCTTCTCAATACATTTGTTTTGTAAGTGGCCAATAAAGTAACAGATCATTTGATTAAAATTCTATATTCTTTTCACAGTAGTCATCTGGAGTTTCAGGGAACTTCCACATGTGGTCTTGGCCATGATGTCACTCAGTTACAAGGTTTGGGGTATCTGGGTGGCTCAGTCAGTTGAGCGGCAGACACTTGATTTCAGCTCATTCATGATCTCAGGGTCATGGGATCCAGCCCCACTTCCAGCTCCACGCTCTACTCCAGAATCTGTTTAGGAGTCTCTCTCTCCTCTCTCCTTCTGCTGCTCCCCCCACTCACTCTCTCTCTCTCTCTCTCTCTAGAATAAATAAATGAATCTTAAAAAAAAAAAAAAAAAACAATCAGAATGTTTTACAAGTTAAAAAACTTTGAGGTCCCCAGAAGGGAAAGAAAAAAACTAAAAGGTAAGTTAGGAAAAGTATTTGCCAAGAAGGAAGGGACCAGAGACCAAATTCACCAAGTCCCAGCAGGTCTGGCCTTTATCTTGACCTCAGAAATGCCAAGCATGTTCCCATTTTGCAAAAGACGTCAGCACCACCTTGTTCTTCACTGGCTTTCTCACCCTTTAAGCCTTTAGTTGGATCTCAGACTGCATTACCAGGAACCTTCTAGTCACTTCCTATCACAGCATCTTGTTTCATTTCCTTTAGGCACTTGGCAGTGTCGAAAGTTATCTTTTTTTGTTAACTTACTGGCTAATTTTCATTCTCTGCCTCCAGGAGTCAAAGGATCCCAACCATCTTGGATCCCGGTGCCTAGAACAGTAACTTGCGTAGAGTGATTATTCAGCAAATACCATATAATGAATGAATCAGTGCATGAACAGGGTAATTTCAAAAGGGAATGAACTGGGAATTTAATGTTTCACTTCTACAACGTTAAAAACCACATAAAATCTGAAATTGCAGTTTGTTTTTCTGGTATTTTCCCTCCTAATCGAGAAGTCAAAGATTCCCAAAAGATTCCAGGACCAAGTTGTAGTGCCAATTATGGCTCAAGGTGCGGTGTGCTCTCCACCTCAACCCTGTCCCAACCAGCACCTCTGGAGACACGCCCACCTTTGTATTAGTCACTTAGGTTTTCTACCAACAAAGTAGGACTTTTGGTGGCGGCAGCTACAGAAACACAGATAATAAACACTTTATACTTGGAGCCTGAGCCTCACCCCCTAGTGACCTGAGTGAGAATAATCTACATGTAATATAAAAACCCGACATAAAGAGGTGGGGGGGGATTCTAAATTGACCCACAATGACCAGATCCCTTTAGAATTTTCTGCCTTTGACTGTGGGTCTGACATTTAAAGCTGGCTTCTAATCAGTGTAATGTGGCACAGATGATGAAGCTCACGCCTCTGAGTGTGTTACATGACAAAGGTGAAGGGATCTAGCAGATACAATTGAGGTCCCTCAGCAGGTGGCTCCAAGCCATAAAAAATGAGATCAGCCTGGGTGGGCTTGTGGGCTTGGAGGTCAGAGAATGGAAAGTCAGGCTGTCCCCCCGCTGGGCTTGAAGACGCAAGCCACCGTGAGTTGTGTAGCTTCAAGGAAAGGAATCCCGTCGTGAGCCTGGAAGAGGAGCCCAGACTCTGGGGAGACCCCGACCTGGCCGGTGCTGATCATAGCCCTGTAAGGTCCTGAGCGGAGGACCCAGCTGAGCAGTTCTCCAATTCCTGATCCACAGAAACTGCGAGTTAACACAGCTGGGTAGCGTCACCGCGGCTGCTAAGTGGTGGCGATCTGTTTCGCAGCAGTAGAACACCCGGACGAGAGTGGCGACGATCGGGGCCCTCATGGTAGGAACCGCACTTTAATATCACTAAACTCACGTGCGCAGAAACGTATCTTCCATCACCCAAGCTCTCTTTCTTGCGCTCATCTACCCTGATGAATAACAACTAACATCTGGATTTTTCTCGATCCCTTTCCAATGAGATCTCGGACGATCTTGGTTTCTGATTTTGCCCCAGAGCCCCATCTGATATTCAGGGCCTGAGGCAGCATCGCAGATGGGGATGGGCAGCGGGGGGAAGGTGCCATGTGTCTGATCCATGAGTGTCTGATACCTAGGCATGCCTCCTCCTCTGTGCTGACACCCACTGTGGGTTCTCATGTCTCCAGGGGCCTCCGCACACCACCCACACCACCTCTCTGCCAGTGCCCTGTAGCTCTGCCCTGACATCCACGTACGTGAGACCTGTGGGCCTCTCCTGGGGCGACCTGTGACTCAGAGTGCTGTGCAGACCTGCTCCACCCACGCAGGCCATCAACCAACCATACTCACTGCCCCTGGATGTCATCGGGCTCCAGAAGATGGGCATGGGTCCTCCCCTCTCGAGCAATTCCAGCTCCCCAGGGAGTCCATCCTTCCCTTGGAGGATGTGATGCTTCTAGGAGCGGGCAGCAATGCCCTTCAGGACCTACCATCCTCCCCCGCCTACAAGTCCCTTGTCATCCTCAGTTGAAGAGTAATTTTGATCCCTTAGGAAGTTCAGGGGAGAAAGTAGCTTGTTCAATAAGTCGTTCCTCCACTGCACCATGGTATTTGCACTTTAAGGACAAAGAATTGGATGTGCACTTTCTCTGGTTCACCAACTCTTGGGAACAGCAGACCTGAGACCTAGTACCCGGCGTGGGAAATTAATCAGTAGGCTAGGTTTGGTTTCCAACAACAAACAGAATCCAGTGGCTCAAAACACAAAAGTTTGTTTCTCACTCATGTAATGTCTGCTGTAAGACAGTAAGACAGCTGTCCTGGTTGTTCCTCATGGTCGCTCAGCCATCTCAGTGTCACGCTAGAGCCACTTGCACCAGCTTGCAATGGCCAACTGTTGGCATTTCCCCCCAAATCTGGGTTCAGAGGCAGCACATAGGCAGCATGAAATTGGCCTTAGTGGAAGTACTTACACCATGAAATTGGCAAATGCCACACTCACGTTGCCTTTGTTCCCCAGACGTAGCAAATGTTGTACAACATTGCGCACCACTGACCACCCACCTCAACCCATGGCCTCAATGTCACCAATGCAGAGGTGGGCAGATCCCAAGCCCAGTTCATCAGGCCTTAAATAATTTTACCTGGAAAAGATATCCTGCCTTCGTTAACAGCCCAGGGGCCAGAACTAACCACGTGGCCACGCCTCACCACCAGCAGGTGGGGAAAGGTGGGGTGGCGTGTAGGTATACGCTGAGACGGAAGATTCTCTGTCATGCTGTAGAAAAGTGGGGTGCGGAGAAAGAACAGGTCCGCTGGTGATAGGCCATCACATGCTACCCCATTGCATGGATTTCTGTGGAAGAACAGAGGGAGAGGCACATTATAAAGAGGCTTAGAAAGGACATCTATTTGGAATATAGAAAAAAAATTTAGAGGCTACTTGTGACAATGGTTTTCAGAATCTCAAAGAGATTTCATTTGCATGAAGAACACTACTTGTTCTGGTTGCTGGATGACACAGTGAGGAGGGGGCTCTTCCAGCCTAAATTAATAGTTTGGGTGGAGCTACAAGCCGGGTGGAACTAGAACAGAAACAGGGCATTGTCCTGGGGAGTGACTAGAGGAATTCTGATTTCGGTCAGCCAGAACGAGAAGACCTCACCGCAGTAGCGCTCGGATGGTAGGAAAGAACTAGTCAGGAGCAGAAATCTCATATGCATGGAGAATCCAGTGGGTGGATGTTCCAGAACAAATTGTGTCTCCATGAAATAAACAACACTGCAGTAATTGTCACGTTAGGGGCTTCCTACAGTGCAGTTGCGAAGGTGACTCATCGCCTTGTTCACGGCAGGGACCTGGAAGTCCTGAGAAGTCCCTGTTGACTCTTAAGATCCGATGACTCCGAAATGGTCCTTGTGAGGATATTGAGGGTGGGGGTACGGAGAGTTCTTGGAGATTGCAAAGTAGGAGTTAAGAAAAGGAATAAGGCAGCCTGGGTGGCTCAGCCGGTTTAGCGCCTGCCTTCGGCCCACAACCTGATCCTGGAGACCCGGGATCGAGTCCCACGTCGGGCTCCCTGCATGGAGCCTGCTTCTCCCTCTGCCTGGGTCTCTGCCTCTCTCTCTCTCTCTGTGTGTGTGTGTCTCTCATGAATGAATAAATAAAAAATCTTAAAAAAAAAAAGACAAAGAAAAGGAATAGCAGAGGGTGGAGGGTGTTCAGAGAAATAAAAAGACAAAGGGAATGAAGCCTTGAAGCCACAGCCCTGTCCATGCACTGGGACAGAGTTAGCCCCGTGGGGCTGCAGGTGAGTGTCACAGAGGACGCCCAGCTGAACCCACAGCTGCACCTGCTGGGCGGGGACCAGACGAAGCAGTGATCCCGCCTGCACGTAGGGACCTTCCCGATAAACAGCAAAGTAAGTCAACAAATACCCACCATTTGCTTCGACATGGATGGACCTGGAGGGTATAATGCTGAGTGAATTCAGTCAATCGGAGAAGGACAAACATTACATGGTCTCATTCATTTGGGGAATATAAAAAATAGTGAAAGGGGATAAAGGGAAAAGGAGATAAAATGAGTGGGAAATATCAGAAAGGGAGACAGAACATGAGAGACTCCTGACTCTGGGAAACGAACTAGGGGTAGTGGAAAGGGAGGAGGGCAGGGGGTCGGGGTGACTGGATGACAGTCACTGAGAGGGGCACTTGATAGGATGAGCACTTGGTGTTATTCTGTATGTTGGCATATTGAACACCAATAAAAAATAAATTTATTAAAAAAAAAGGAAGAATTACTTCTCCTGGAACACTCAGATTACTCAGACCTCTTCCTACTGCAACATGGTATATTCACGCGCACGGAGACGTAAAATAGTCACGTTGTTAAATCCATTTAGTTGGATTTTGTATGATTCATTTAAGGCCGAATCCCGAAGATAGTGGAAGCTACTCGTCTTACTTATTCATGTGTGTGTCTGTTGCTTCTTTCTCGGTCCATCTCTTATGACCTGGGCTTCGTGGTCTGGGAACATGTGGCCCTGCCCCCTCCCTGGAGCCGCCACTTCTGTTTCCACCAAGGAGTCCCAGCACCTACGATGACCACAAGGGTTTTCATACTGAAAATGCAGGTGGCTTTCTTCCCTGGGCCTGTGGCTGAAGACCATTAACCCAGGGGAAGGAGCCCGGGGAAGGCTTCCTATGCTGCGGGAGCTGTACCTGCAGGACCTGGTCCTGGTCCCCTGGGAGAGCTTTCCAGTCCCCAGGACTGTGGTTTACCAGAGTGACCACTGGATGGAAGCAGCCACTGGAGATTGTGTCTTGTGTGCTCTTAGCAAGCCCTTTACTTGCTTGGGGTCTCCAGGGGGGAGCTGCGGAGGGAGCGCTGCTAGCCTCACGCCAGAGGGCCCAGCCTATGCCAGCCACTTTCTTGCGGACCAAGGTCAAGGCCTGGCCACTCACCCACTCAGTGCCGGGCACGCCATTTCATCTGCTCTTCTTCACAAACTCCCCCTGAAGCCAGTGTATTATTGGCCCCCCTTGGAAGAGGGAGAACCTCTGCAAGTGCCCGGGTCCAGATTTTGGCTGCCTTGTGGGAAGCACATGGACTAGAGCCACCTCAGCAATGCAGATGACCCTCCCCCCAGGCTCACGGAGCCCTTGGTGCGTGGGGAGTGGGACCCTAGGCTTGCACCACCAGCGTCAGGCCGGCCCCCAAGGGTGGAGCCCGGATATCTGTGTCTCCGGCCTCTAACCCCCGCCCCGCACCTGGCTGGCCCATTGCCTGTTCCTGTTCAGACCTTCCAGCAACCCGTCTTCCTGGGCTGAGCCCGTCCTGTGTCCTGGGTGGCTCCCCACTCCCCTCACCTCACAGCGCTGTTCCTGGAGGGAAGGAGGTCCCCTGTGCAGCGTGGCCTGCCATATACAATTGGGAAAGGCCGCATTGAGATTTCGCCCGATTCTCACCCCGTCACACACCAACCATGTCCTGGCCACACTTGAAACGCTGCTCTAGTGCATCCGGGGCAAATCCGCGGTGGGGAGCTGTGTGGCCCACCCCGTGCCCACCGCAGACATGAGTAGTCGCTCCCTGGGCTCCTCCCCACCCGCCAGGGAGGCCCCACAGTCATCACCACCAAGCCCAAGTGGCCACCATGATGCAGTCGGCTTGACAGGACACCACGCTGACCAGCACCCCTGGACTAGGGCCATTTGCCCTCAACCCCAAGAAAATATGGACATACCTCGGGGACATAATGGTTTTGGGTCCAGACCATTGCAATCAAGTGAATATTGCAACAAACCTAGTCAAACGAATATTTTGGCTTCCAGTGCATCTAAGACTTATGTTTAGACTGTGCTGTGATCGACTTAATGCACGACATCATTATGTCTAAACAATGTACGTCTTAGTGAATAAACACTTTATTGCTAAAAAATGCTAACGGTCCTCGGAGCTTCCTGTGAGCTGTAGTCCCTGATCGGGGTTCACCATAATAACCATAATAACCACGAGAAAGCTTCTTTATTGCGAGAATTACCAAAATGTGACGAAACAGAAAGTGAGCAGATGGTGTGGCAGAGAAATGCCGGGGCAGCCTTGCTCCACACAGGGTGAGGGTTGCCACAAAAATCTTACTTTATAATAAATACCGAATCGGTAAAAAAATAAATAAATAAATAAATAAATACCACGTCTGTAAGGCGCAACAAAGCAAACCGTGGTAAAACAGAGTACGACTGCGCTGCTTTTCCCGTGATCTGAAATCAATTTGATTGCTTATTAGAAAATGCAGCTTTTAGGGGCACGTGGGTGGCTGGGTTGGTTAAGCATCTGACTCTTGATTTCAGCTCAGGTCATGATCCCAGGGTCCTGGGATCGTGCCCCGTGTTGGATTCCCTGCTCAGCATGAAGTCAGCTTGTCCGTCTTCTTCTGCCCCTCACCGCGCCCCCCTCCTCTCTCTCTAAAATAAATCTTAAAAAAAAAAAAAAAAAAAAGAAAATGCTGCTTTTGTACAATATATTCCTTTTTTTTTTTGTACAATATATTCCTAATGATGTCATCATCATATGACATAGGCAAGTGTCTGTCCCCCACGGAAGTTTGGGAAACTCTTTTGCTGTTAGCGACTCCCACTAGGAAATTAGTACATTTTAATTGACCAGATTAGCGAATTCATACCCTCAGTATAGAGACACAGGAAGTGGGTCAGGGCAATCCCTGGAAATGGCAAGCGGCCAGACCAGGAGGTGCAGACAGGCTACCGGAGGTCTGCCACCGTGGTCTTTAAGATTTAGAGCCCAGGACACAAGCAAGGGTTCCTCCTCCCTGGACCCCACCCTCCCCAGCCACCGGGCAGCCCAAACCCAGTGACTACTACTGTTTTCCTCTTTGGCTTCCACCTCTGCAATCCTAATTGTTTATATATTTTTTAAGATTTTATTTATTTGAGGGACAGAACGTGGGGGCGGGAGGAAGGGGCAGAGGCAGAGGGACGAGCGGGGAAGCCCACACCTGGCTCCATCCCAGGACCCCGAGATCATGACCTGAGGCCAAGTCAGACGCTTAACCCGCTGAGCCCCCCACGTGCCCCGGAATCCCATTGTTTATAAATACAAAAGTTATACAAGCCCACTTGATGTGAATGAAATTGTACCACATGATTTTTAATCAAAAACATTTGATTTTTGTATTTGGATGTGTTTTAAGCAAGAACATTCGGCTTATTTATTTGGATTTGTCTCTCATCCCTGAATCACAGTCCTGCTCCAATCCGGCTGTGGCTATCATCTTCATCTAACTGCTCTTCCTTTCTTTTTTTGCTTTCAATGTGGACATTTCTAAACAGATACCAAAATAGAGAGTATCATAAAGCGAACTCCCGTGTCGGCGGCTCACAGCCAGCATGAACCTTCTCTCCCACTCATCCTCCACGCTCCGGATCGAACCCCAAATCCCCAACACCAGATCATTTCATCCGCACGTATTTTAGCGTGTCTAACAGATAAATTCTCCTTGAAAGAAAATAATCACAATCACTCCCCTGAAAATTAACACTGATTCTTTATGCCAGCCAGCCTGCATCCGGGCGGCATTCAAATGTCTCTGAATGTGTCTTCTGTTTCTCAGTTTCTTTTTTGAATCAGCTCCTAAAAATGTCGACACTTGCAATTGGTTGATACGGCTCCTAAAGATCTCTTTGTTTTTTCCCTTGACATGAATTCGTTGAAGGACCGGGGCCATCTCTCCGGTAGGGTTTCTGCGAGCCTGCATGTAGCTGACCGCACACATCCTATGGTGGTGTATGCAATGTGGCCCCTAATCGTGCATTTGCTGGGCCATCCTCTAATTCAGAGTTTTTGATAAAAACACACAGATGGTTTGTGTACTTCCCCCAAGTCTGACTGTCTCTCCTTATGTAAAGTTAATAACCATTAAAGATTAGGGCTCAGACCCATTCATTCTTTAGTAAGTAGAGCACAATTGCTTCTTAATCCTTAAATGTTAGAAACTAAAAAAATGTTTAAAATACTAAAAAAAAAAACAAATGTATATGCATAATACTCTCCAAGTTCCAAAAAGATACCAGTGAAATAAAACATCAAGGTATTCCCAGGAGCTCCACCAGCCAGCTCGGGACACTGGGATCACCATCTTATCCTTTTAAGCAAAAAGCAGTATCCTCCCAGATAACTATTTCTTGACCCTAACTAGTTATAGTCACTAACGTTTGCTCCAGGCACAAAGCATCTGTAGCTCTGACTGTGCTGGGGTCTAGGGAACAAGGGTCGAGGTGGAGGCAAGCATAGTGGCACACACCTGTGGGCAGGGGGCAGAGGACAAGCACAATCAGCCTCTGGAGTGCAAGACCCCGAGGAAAAGAGGACGAGGCTGGAGCACTGAATCTCTGTGTACAGGCGGCCTGTGTGGGTGCGCAGAAGCTGGGGAAGTGCCCTGTGAGGTCACACGAAGGACGCTCTTCCTCCAGGAACCCTAGTGGGGATGTGTCTACTAAGGTATGTGCATAAGCCACACCTCCTGTGTTCCTCCCACAGTGGACCTACATTTCCAGGAGTCGGTGTGGGCGGCGGCGCTCCAGCTCACTCAGTGATAGTCTACAAGTAGGATGTGGATTTCCACAGCCACCCCCTGTTATTGGAGACTCTGTCTAACCAGTGGGTTGTCCTGGAATCGGCCAAGCACCTCTTTCCTATCACATTCCTACTTCCCATCCCAAATCCTACCCCTGCATAGTCAGAGTAGGCTACTGAAAGCTGACTGGGATGTAGAGTCTCCAAAGACCACATAAAGCATAGAATGCAAGACAAATGGATATGTATAAAGGGAAGCAACTTGAGATAAAAGACTATGGTATTGATGGCTTACACCTTTGAAAGACCGCGTGGAATGGTCTCTCTGCTTCTGCCTCCAACAAGTGGTAGTTAGATATGAAGAGGATAGCCTAATACCATCTCCCAATAGGGCTGTTCTATGGCCTAATACTAACTAGAAAAATGATGGTGGTGGTGCTGATGGAGTTGGCGATGATGAAGATGGTAGTGGTGATGATGGTGGTGATGATGATGGTAACGGTAGTGGTGATGTAGTGGTGATGATGGTGAGGGTGATGACGGCAGTGGTGATAATGATGAAAATGGTGATGATGGTGATGGTGCTGATGGTGATGAGATCAACTGGACAATTACCATGTATCAGGCATGGTTTTAAGTGCTTTAAATGTTTAACTCACTTAACCTTCACAGTGACTCACTTTATGGCCTGATGAGTGTCCTAAGTACCCCCTGGGAGCTCATTAACAAGATCAGGATCCCGATCAGAATCAAAAGATGCAGAAATTGATAGGGATGTCAAAGCTGTCATTATTATTCAGGAAAGTGCTGTGAGTGGAAAGTGTCACAACCAATTACAACTAGTGTTACAACTAGTTAAACATGAATATGGTGGTTCTGAGTGAGGTTTCCCGTCGTATAATCACAATAAGCTACAGAGACATGAACTTTTCAAGGGCCTGATGGATATCCTCCATTTGATATCTTGCTTGTCCCAGCTGTGTAGTGGACAAGCAAGCAGGAACTTAGAAAGTCTCCAGCACCAATCTGATGACCAGAGCCTCATGGAAGGCCGTATGTATGGGTTAAGAAGAGTCTGCTCTGCTGGCAACTATAGTGTCCAGAAATTTCTCAGGAGAGTCTCCCTCCTGTGAGCATCTACACTAATGTGAACACATTTGTTCCCTCACTCATGCCAGGCTTTCTGAGTTCCTAGAGAGGAGAAAAGACCTGCCTAAGACATGGACACTCTCAACACCATTTTTATGTCATATCTTTTTTTTTTATCTAATAAAACATGTTTCTTCTAAAAAAGCATACTAGAATAGCTGTTTATCATCATTTCAGATATCCATAGAGGTGAAAATACACCACACAGTTCAAAACGAAGACTCCATCACTCAGACCCTGAGCCTGGAAGAAACTTTATTGCCCCAACCCACCAACCCCAGCCCAACCCTTAGATAAGCATGACAGTGGTATTGAGATCATTCTAATGCCTCAGTGCCCCCCCCCACCCTGAGGGGTACCCATGTGTTGGGGATCTGTAGCCCATGCATGTAGAAGGCAGTAGTGACCAGGATGCACAAGGATGCAGTGACCAGGGTGTGCGGGGACACAATGGGTTGAACAATTGTGGCAGGTGCCTTCTTGTCATGGGGTCCATGAGAGAGGGAGAGCACAGGAGTGATACCTGGGGGCTCTCCCAACCTCCTGCCCAACCTCATCCAGAATATAAATGTCGCACATGGAGACTCATCCTCCCAACAGGGGGCCAGGAAAAGCCCACAGAGAAAACTCAGTATCAGATTTGGAGAGCCAGGTACATTTCCGGGGGATGGGCCCTGAGCAGATGCCCACCTGCTTGCTTATAGACCCCCTTGATCTCTTTCTTCCCAAAATCTCCCTCATGGATGCTGCTACAGCAGAGTATCCCTGGTGCCTGTTGCTTTGCTCAGCTACTAAGGGGTCTGAGCTAACATAGCCTTCTCTACCTCCTAGATCTCTTCCACCCTGGACACTGGCCACAAAGACTCCCGGATAATAGAGGTGTTCAGAGAGGAAACACAGTCCGCCAGATGCAGGTCTTGGAGGCCTGGGGGCGGGGGGCGGGGATCTTGCCTAGGGAGTGCAGGGGGAAGACAGGGCAGGCTTGTGTGCCCGGCCTTGTCCCCTTCCCCTGCCCACTCCCCTCATCCCCTTATGTCAGTCTCTCCCCCTCTCTTCTCCCTCCCCTGCCCACAACTCTTTGCAGGTCCCTTGGGACACCAGACAGTTGTAACAAGTGGCACGTGACTCCCATAAAAAAAAAAAAAAAAACAGCTCCCCCTCGAAAGAAACTAAAATCAAGAAGGAGACATTAATCCACTGCAGCTCTCAAAGATGTGAAAGGAAAACAATCAGAAGGTATTTCACCAGCTGAAAAAAAGTTCCTCAACTGGCAGCAGCAACCACACGTGTAGGGTGTGGGGAAACAGGAGCCCTGGATCACCTAGAGGCTGGTCAGCGGCTTCCACCCTAGAGAGATCCATGGGCAGCAGCTTTTCAAGACTAAAAAAAATGTTTGTGATCCTTGACTGATACTCCCACCTAATAATATTTTACCTAGCTTTCTTTTTTTTAAATTTTTATTTATTTATGATAGTCACACACACACACAGAGAGAGAGAGAGAGAGAGAGAGGCAGAGACACAGGCAGAGGGAGAAACAGGCTCCATGCACCGGGAGCCCGACGTGGGATTCGATCCCGGGTCTCCAGGATCGCGCCCTGGGCCAAAGGCAGGCGCTAAACCGCTGCGCCACCCAGGGATCCCCCTAGTTTTCATTTCTCACTTTCTCTATTTTCTTTTTTTTACTTGTCTGTACTTTCCAAATCTTACACCGTAGTCAAATCCTACCTTTTTATTGAGGTGTCACTGGCATAGTGTTGTATTAGCTTCGGGCATGCAGCGTGATTCAGTCTCCGTGTATATTGGAAATTACCCACCATGGAGAGTCCTGCGAACGCCCTCACCACAGACAACTGCAAAGGCTTTTATCTTGTGATGAAGACTTCCAAGATCCACGCCTGTAGCTACGTTCACACACGTAGTACAGCATGATTAACTACGGTCGCCGTGCTGCTCGTGACATCTTCGTGGCTTGTTTCTGTTACAGCCCAGTCTCTGTACCTTTTGACCCCCTTCACCTGTTTTGGGCCCCCTCCACCTCATGCAACAACCAGCCTGTCATCTATGTCCCTGTGCTCATTTGGGAGAGTTTAACAGGTTTGGGGGAATTTGTTTGATTTTAGATTCTACGTACAAAGAGGGTCAAATAGTATTTGTCTCTGTCTGTCTCCGTTATTTCACTCAGCATAACACTCTCAAGGTCCATCCTCGTTGTTACAAATGGCCAGATTTTCTTCATTTTATGGTTGAGTAAGATTCCAGTGTGTGTGTGTGTGTGTGTGTGTGTGCGTGTATACACCGTATATATACACGTACATCATATATCACATCTCTATCCATTCATCCATCAGTGGACACTTAGCTCTTTCTATGTCTTGGCTGTCCTAAATAATGCTGCAGTAAAAATAGGGATGCAGATACCTTTTTGAGTGAGTGTTTTCATTTTTTTTTTTTAGATTAATACCCAGAAGTGGAAATGCTGGATCATGTGGTACTTCTATTTTTACATTTTTGAGGACCTTCCATACTGTTTTCCACAGTGGCTGCACCAGTTTGCATTCCCAACGGTGCACAAGAGATCCTTTCTCTCCACATCCTGACCAACACTTGTTTCTTATCTTTTTTATTTTAGCCATGCTGACTGGCATGAGGTGATATCTCACTGTGGTTTTGTTTTGCATTTCCCTGATGATGAGTGATGCTGAGCAAATAGTATCTTTATTATCAAAGGGGGAAAAAAGCATTTTTTATTTAATTAATTTCTTTTTTAATGGAGTTCAATTTGCCAACATATAGCATATCACCCAGTGCTCATCCCATCAAGTGCCCCCCTCAGTGCCCATCACCCAGTCACCCCAACCCCCTGCCCACCTCCCTTTAAAGCTTAATGGGTAGCTCACTCAGTTGAGCATCTGATTCTTGATTTTGGCTCAGGTCTTGATCCTATGGTTGTGGGATCCAGCCCTGAGTTGGTCTCCATGCTCAGTGAGGAAAAGCAGACCTTTCTCCTCCCCCCCACATGCACTCCTCTCTCTCTCTCTCTCTCTCTCTCTCTCTCTCTCTCTCAAATCAATAAATCTTTAAAAAAAATAAAAAAAAAGTTTAACCTCATTAGGATAAAATCTTTAACCCTATGATGTCAATACTTTCTGAGAAAATAATTAGAGATGCACAAGAGAGGGGTCATGCCTGTGTGGCTTTTTCCAGCTTCACATACATTACAAAAATTATGACTTATATGAGTTATGATAATAACATGAGAATTGATAATTATATATATAAGGTTAAAAGTATTTCTTATAATAGAGCAATTGACGGTTGGTGGGCTACAGGTGATTTTTAGTTTTTATACTATAGTTGAATCATTTATTCAGTGAATATTGATGGAGTCTTCCTTGCTATAGTAGGTTGTTCTAGGCATGAGGGATATAGAGCAGAACTAAACCAACTACATCTGGCCTCACAGAGCATCAGTTTCATGAGGGAGAGAAAATCAGTAGGTTCGTATGTGAGTTTGTTAGGGCCCCCATCACAAAGTACCACAGTCCGGGGGGTAGGGGTGGGTCTAAACCACAGAAATGTTTCATCTCACAGTTCTGGAAGTGAAAATTTCAAAAAACCAAGATGTTGCCAAGGTTGATTTCTTCTGAGGCCTCTCTCCTTCGCTTGTAGACGTCTCCCTGTTCCTTGTGTCCAAATTTTCCCTTCTTGGGAGGACACCCATCTATTGGATTAGCGCCCCACTCTTGTGACATTATTTTAACTTACTCACTTCTTTAAAGACCCTATACCAAATATGGTCACATCATGATCTCAAGATATAAATTTTGGGGGGAGAGGAAGGACACAATCAACCCAGAACAACAGGGGAATGGATTAAAAATATGTCAGATGGGGACACTTGGCTGGCTAAGTCAATGGAGCATATGACTTGATTTTAAGATCATGAGTTCAAGCCCCACACTGGGTGTAGAAATTATTTAAAAATAAAATCTTGAAAAACAAAATTAAAAAAAAAGAATATGTCATATGACAATGAATAATACCAAGCAAAAAGTAAGCAGGGGAAGAGAATTAGGAGGCGTAATTTTAATTATGCAAGCAAGAGAAGATCTCTCTGATTAAGGCAACTGGAAGAAAGAACAGGATTAAACCCCATCACTGTGAAAGGAAGAACATTCCAAGCAGAAAAACCAGCCAGGACAAAGGCAGGAGGGGAGAGCACACCAGTCGTGGTCAAGGATGAGCAAGGGGCCCATGTGGCCAAGCTGAGCCCCTGGAGTAGGTGTTAGCGATGCACTGAAGTTGCTGGTCCCGGCCAGCCAAGGCCCACCATTAAACATTTTAGAAATTTTGTGTGATGTTGACTTCACACTGGTAGCTTGAAATTGGCCCTAATGGGAGAGTTAACTCCATGGAAAATGACAAATGCTACAAATCAGCGCCTTTTCCCCTAGGAAGCCAGTTAAACATTTACCAGGGAGACAAGTAGAGATAAGATCAGAGAAATAGCCCGTGGTCAGACCCTGAGGTCTGACAAGCCATTGCAGGGACTTTGACTTTTGTTCTGAAAGAGATGAAGAGCCTTGGAAAGGCTTTGAGAGTAAAGAAGACACAAGGAGATTGTTCGGTTTTAAAAGGACAGCACTCGGCAGCCCTGTGGGAGACAGAATTTCAGTGGGCAAGACTGGAAGCGGGCCGACCAACAAGAAGACTCTTTCTAAAACCCAGGGGAGAAATGACAGTGTCTTGGATCAGCAGTGTCGAAATGGTGGTGTCAAGGACCGACCAGATCCCCGCACGCTTATTTTGGAAGTAGGGACGCCAGCACAGGATGAGGGATATGGGAGAAAGAGAGAGGTTGGGGAGGTCTTGAGGACTGTGGCTGCAGCTACTAGCAAGAGGAGGTGGGAGCACTGTGGCAAGAGCATTGGCTAACCACAAGTTTGAGCTGGTCATGGAGGTCCCCTCAGACCTGCCAAGTAGGCATTTGGACAAATACCCCTGAATTCCAGAAGACAGGTCCAGACATGCCGTATTTCTATCTTAAGTGTGTATTATCTTTATATGCAGAATGGAACGATGCGACTTTTAATACAACTTACTATTCGTAAATGCCTTGGAAGCTAAGTGTTTGCAACCATTCATCACTAGAGGGCAATAAAAATGACTATTGTCCTATTTAGCAAGCTGAAAAGAGAGGATTACAGCAAGCCTGATGAAATGATGGATATTCGGCTAGAGAGTTGGGGGTTTTAGGTCAGAATGGCTTCTCCGGTCAGAGAAGTGTGGGATGTTGTTGACCTGCTCCACTGTGGGATCATCTACGTCAGGCCAGCCAAGCAGGGAGATTTGCAAACCGACATATACAAAATGAGTGCAAAGTCATTATTTACTTGCATTAGAGCCAGCACTTACTCACTATATTTGCCTAGATAGTAGGCAAAACGTCCCCTGTAGTTTCTTCATAGGTTAACATGCGTATCAGTAGATATTAAGGAGAATGTGGTCAAGCACACACCTTTCATCCTCAACAACAGACAGAGTGAGGTCATGGCATTCCTAAGGCCCTCACCTACTTGCCTTTGGCTCTGTATCTGCCTCCTTACAGTTTTCTAGAAGGACATGAGGGGCAGAGAAGGGATAACATGTTTCCCAAGAGTGCTATCAGCTCTGAGGCCACAATGAGGCAACGACTCACCAGGGTGGCACATTGAGGGAAGGTCAGACGTTAGTGAGGAAGCAAAGCCCTGGGGTGGCTCAGGGTGGGGTGACCGTATGGTCGCTTACACATGGGGGGAAAGAAAGGAGTGAGACTGGTCTGGGCAAGATCCAGGGCCAGGCTGCAGTTCCTGGGGGAGAGAATCCTCCAAGGGCGGGCTGCTCTGCGGCTGAGTCACTGCTCTCCAGTGGGTCCATTGTCATCAACACGCGCGTCACTGATGCTCAGAACCACCCCTGGGATGCAGGACGGGAGAGTCAGTCTCCCAGCCTTGTGATCCGGACACCAGCACGCTTCTCTGTGTAACCCGGGAGGAATGTTGTGTAACCTGGGAGGAATGTTATCTTCATGAGATGAAGGACACAGTGATTGACTCATTCTGTTCACTCCGTGGGCCTGCATACTCAGGACACAATGTTTGTACTTACCCAATAATAGTTATACTCCCCGTAAAAGATGCCAACATCAAAAGATCCATATAAAATACATGAAAACATGAACTATGTGAATATATATATATATATATGTGTGATATATATCTTTATTTTTCTGAAATATCTGAAAGGTCCCAGAGATACCATTTTTGTTTGCTTTCTGCTGGAAGAATCAGAGGCAGACACTTCCTTTGCGCTCCAGGAGAAACCAAACTTTAGGCGGGTGCTTGAATCGTTCTCTTTCAGTGTAGAGAAAGGCAAGGTTGCTGCAAATAAAGTACCGTGAAAGCAGTGATGTGGTTTCTATGTCCAGGAACGTACAGAAGAACAAAATAAGCAGAAAAGCAGATTGGTCATTGTTCCACCATTTACAACGTAGACATGTAATCACAAACCAGTCCAATCTTTGGGGCAACTGGGGTGGCTCAGTCAGTTCAGCACCCAACTTTCAATTTTGGTTCAGGTCATCATCTCAGGGTTGTGAGATGGAGCCCCGAGCTGGGCTCCGCACTAGGTGTTGAGTCTGCTGGAGATTCTCTCTCTCTCTCTCTCTCTCTCTCTCTCTCCCCCTCTCCATCTGCTTCTCCACTCCCCACTCTCTCTTTAAAGAGAAAAAAATATATTTTTTAAAAACCTAACCTAATTGTTTAAAAGTGTTTTTCCAGTAGCAGAAAGTGGGCTTTCAAGTGAGATCTTGCCTGGAACCCCAGCGTATGAGTTCATAAAAGGTGGTCCTGCATGGACTGGGCTGGGGAGGAGCCCCGAGCCCCTCAGGCTCAGAGTGACCACCCAGCGTCCCACACGGCTGTCACTGAGGCTCCATCTTCAAACTTTATTCCCCTTAGACACAACGTGAATATTTTGGCTAAAAACCAAATTTGCTTAATGGTAAGGTAATTTTTTTAAATCAAGTTTAATCTTGAAAAGTACACATATATTAGAATCCAAACCATGAGGACCTGGAAGTAAGTGAGAAAATGTTTCTGTGTCGGTGATTAGATGGAAGCAATAAGGCTTCTACGTCATAGACATGACTCAGCCAACGTATTTACAGGTTAGCTCCTAAGGGCCAAGCTCAGGGTTCTGTGTAGATTCCTCATTTCTCTTCTATCTTCAGTCACTAAAGTTATAAATGGACAACTCATTCTTTTTTCCCAACATCTGACATCCATTCGCTTCCCACCAGCATCAAACCACAGTGTCATTCTGCAATCCCACCAGCGATGCTCAGCAGCCCCTCACTCTTATTATTCATTCTGTGCACTTTGGCCTCAGTGTTGGAACATGGCCCCTCTTGTGTCACTCCCTTCCTTCTGCCCTCCCCAGAATGAGGCACAAACTCAGGGATCCGAGGGCCTGCCTGTGGGTCACATTGTCCGGCCACTCCACCATCTCATTGAGTGCCCTCCTGTTTATCTCGCCACCAGCACTGGCGGGCAGTCAGAGATGGCACAGGCCAAGGCAAGGGCGTCTCAAGGTGAGGCTGAATGGGGAGCCGGGTTACCTCAGTCATCCGAGGGCCCAGGAAGAGACATGGGTCTCTGAATCATTCCCAAGGGGCCAAAGTCACTGAAGGGAGAGAGAGCTCAAGGAGCCAACACCAAGGGGCAGGGATGGAAACAGGGGAAGGAACGAAGCCAGAGGCCAGGACCATCAGACAGCATGGGTCTCAGGAGGCTGAGGATCTGACTGAGTGGCCTCCGCCTCTTAGACAGTGTGCGAAGAAAAGAAATGAGGACCCTACATAGAAATCAGCCACTATGGGGGAGAGACAGGGTCCAGAAGGAACCATGACAGGAGAGCCAAGGGTGTCCACACATGGCAGTGAAGTGTTACAGGCTACACGGAGGGCTGTGCTCAAAGTGGTTGGACCCAGAGATGCCGTCTTCAGGCACACCTGATCATGCTCACCTCCTTGATTTTACTCACATGGCCTTTTGGTCTCAGACCTTCCTTCTTACCGGTTTCCCTAAGCTACCTCTATGTCGAGATCCAGTTAAAATCCTACAGCTTTGGGGCACCTGAGTGGCTCAGTCAGCTGAGCGTTCACCTTTGGCTCAGGTCATGGTCTCAGGGTCCTGGGATCAAGCCCCACATCGGGCCCTCTGCTCAGCAGGGAGTCTGCTTCTCCTCTTCCTCTGCCTCTGTGCTCTCCCTGTCAAATAAATAAGTAAAATCTAAAAAAAAAAAAAAAAAAGAGAGAGAGAGAGAGAAAAGAAAAGAAAAGAAAAAAAAGAAAATCCTAGAGCTTTGATGAGACCACATTGGAAGCATCCCTTCTTCCAGGAAGAAACTTCCCCTGTGAAACACGAACCAGAGCTACACTATACGCACTGCATCGCATGACTGCCTTTGCAGAGAGGTTAAATGTTATACAATAGACGGGATGTTTCGGGACCATCCCTGGATCTAAGTTACAGTGTAGATTCACTGGTTGTCAGCCCGAACGTGAAACCCAGAGTCACAGGTGGGCTGTCCTGTGATTGGAGGTATATGGGGTGAAAAGGGCCAAAGACAGAAATCGGGGGCTCCCTGGTGAAAGAACGGGTAGTGAATCAAATGCTACCAAGGAAATGAGGGAAGGAGTGGTCAGAGGGTGAGGAGATCAGAAAACCTGGCTTCGTGGATAACTGAAGGGGGGGGTGCATCATCAGTGTTCCACGATGAGTGAGGCTGAGAAATGGGAGCAAAAGGCGGCTGGGCCTCCCTGCGTTCATTCTGTGTTCTGTATGTGAAATGTCAGTAGAGCAGAGGGGCCTCCGTGGGAAGGAGGCCTGGAGAAGGGAAGGCTGCACGGAGTCGGGATCCAGGGAGCACAAGCTAGAGAAGCTGGACGATACAAAGAAGGAGCTCAGAGGACAGACATTCAACCCACCGAGCATCGTTCCAGAAAATACAAAGAATCACGCCGCGACGGAGGTGCATGGCCATGTGCATGCTGCCTCTTGAGCTCACCTCGCCCCTGCAACCTTGTTCCCGTGCGGGGTCTTAGCCTCAGCTTTTCAAGTAGAAACTCAACTTTTGCTGGGAGCCCAGCACTGATTTGATCAAGTATGATGATTCACATTAACCAAATTCAAAGGGCCAGAGGTAGAGCCCAGAATATCCACTTATTCAATCGTGAGGAGCATGAGTCACCAGAGCAGTGCAATTAAAACTAGAGTGAGACTCCTCCATAAACATATCAGAATGGTTAAAATTTAAAAGAATAACAGGGCAGCCCCGGTGGCGCAGCGGTTTAGCGCCGCCTGCAGCCCAGGGCGTGATCCTGGAGACCCGGGATCGAGTCCCACATCAGGCTCTCTGTGTAGTGCCTGCTTCTCCCTCTGCCTGTGTCTCTGCCTCTCTCTCTCTCTCCGTCTCTATGAATAAATAAATAAAATCTTAAAAAAAATATATAACAATGCCACGTGCAGTGTGAGTGGATCACTTGGGTCTCTCCCACCCTGCTGGTGGGGACGTGAATCGGCACAGCCTTTTAGGAAAACTGTGGGCAGCTTCTGCAGGTGAACATATGCCAACTCCGTGGCCCAGGAAGTATATTCCTAGATGTGACACTAAGAAATGACTGCTCATGTCCACAAAAACACATGTTAGAATGGGCCTAACAGCTTCACCCACAGCAGCCCAAACCTAAAATCCACCCAAATGTGAATCAAGCACAGATCAGATATTGGAGCAAGTCACTTAGGTATGCGACTCTCAATTTCAGCTCAGGTCATGAGATCAAGACCCAGGTTGGGCTCCACACTAACAGCGGAGCCCGCTTGAGATTCTTTTTCTCCCTCCCTCATCCTCGCCGCCCCCCTCACCGCTCACATGTGCACGTGTCCTCCCTCTCAAAGCAAACAGAAAGAAAGTACAGACTATATTAGTACGTTATGATGTGATCACATAACAAACTACTGCAGAGCAACGCAAAGGACAAATGGCAACTACATGCAGCTCCACACATGACACATGTGTCCTCACAGATGAATCGCACAGTAGAGAAGCCACACACCGGGGCACCTGAGTGCCCCAGTCAGTTGGGCGTTGGACTCTTGGTTTCGGCTCAGGTCATAATTCCAGGGTTGTGGGAGCGAGACCCGCACCCCACTCTGCGCTCAGGGTGGAGTCTGCTTCTTCCTGTCTCTCTGGTCCTCCCCCTGCTCAGCCAGTCCCTCCCTCTTTCTCTATCTGTAAAATAAATAAATAAAATCTAAGAAAAAAAAATAAGCCACACAAAGATTACATAGGGTTTCCTCTGATGCTTTGATAGAGAAGGTGTGGGAGCCTTCTAGAAGGCTGGATATGCATCCATTTTCCATTTTGACCCAACGTATACACATTTATAAAAACTCATGACGAACTTGAAGAACTGTGTACTTGACATCGTGTATGAGACATAACAAAATTTACATAAATAAGGAAAGAGCTTAATTAGGTGGTGAACAGAAGTTGTAGACTGAAACCAAGGTTTTGTTAGGTGAATGGGACCCTCTTTTATCTTTTTTTCTTTTTTTTAAACAGAATAACAGAATTCTAAAGAGATGAACTATGGAAAGTTCCCACTGGATCAGAAGGCCCTTTGCAGCAGAAACGATTTTTTTTTTAATAAATTTATTTTTTATTGGTGTTCAATTTGCCAACATATAGAATAATACCCAGTGCTCATCCCATCAAGTGCCCACCTCAGTGCCCATCACCCAGTCACCCCACCCCCTGCCCCAGAAACGATTTCTGATCTAGCTCAGAGTTCCCAGTGCCTGGAAAAGATTCTAGAACATAGTAGGCACTCAATAAATACACTGGAAATGAATAAATGGTTAACAAACCAAAGCTGATCTCAAAGGATTAACTCAAAGAAGTAGCACCTTGAGATAAAAACATTAGTTTAAGCCAACAGTAGAAACAACAGCAAAATAGTATTCGAAATCTCACTCCAGCTCTCTCCTTCCCTCTAGATTTCTTTCTTTTTGGTGGGGGAGGGGTTTCTTTTATTTTTTTTTTTTTTAATAGCTATATCCTTTGTGGTCAAATTGAGGCTCATATTTGTGACTCAAATACAATTTGTTTTAATTTTTATAAATGCGATACATTTGGGAAACCTCATAAACAGAGTTTTCATTCAATTAGGGAATCCTGGATTCTTGCCAAGAAGCGGTCATACCGAAATGAACAGTGGTTAAGTGGAACTGCTGTAGGTGACGGATGAAGGCTGTCTTTGTCAGACTCCCCCAGCCCAGGGAAACCTGTCTGGCAGGTCGAGTGCGGGAACTTGGACAGCAAAGCCTCCCGAGCTGCCAGTTTCAGGCTGGTGCAGAAAATGGTTACGGATCACGGTCCAAGCAGAACAAAATCCAAAGTAAATTTTCCCACATGCTGCTGTTTAGAGAAACGACATCCCATCCAATGACACAGCGTCACCCGATAGTCTGGGAAACGAACTGAACTACTACCTGTCACATACAGCAGCCCTTCTAAGGTTTGCCTGCACTTCTTACCCTCCCCGGGGGTTCAGCGTTCTGATTGTAGAGGCCCAGCAAGGACACCCGTATGGGGGTCGTGGGGTCTACAGGAGCGGTGGGGGCAGGGCGCCACCTCCATACTCCCGGTATCACAAGGAGGCCTAGCCGGGGCACAGGGGTAGGATCGGCAGGAAGGACGTGGATGGCCAGCTGTGCGGCCGGGTTCCTTGCCCGCTGTAGACTCCTCTTCATCTCAGTCTGGGGCCTTATCATCAACCCTCAAGTGGAAGTTTCTGCCTATATGTAAGCCCAACACTGATTGGTTTGGAGAAAATGATTCCCACCAGCCCAATCCACAGGGGGGCAAGGTAGAAACTGGATCTCCACTTCTTCGATGACGATGAGTTGTATGGATGCCCAGGAGACGTCACTCATCACCAACAGGGGTGTTTTCGCTCCTGCTGGAAAGCCTACATGGAAAACAAATTGTAACCAGAAAAAAATGGAATCAGAGGCTGTCGTCAGTCTGAAGGCAAAAGGCTAGAGAGCTGGCCTGGCCTGAGGCCACTGTTCTTCCTGGGGTCCTGGGCCTGCTGGTCAGGACGCTGCCTCCTCTCCACAACTGGGGAAATCTGGCCCAGTCTAACTGGGGCATCCTTCTTCCAAATTCTACAAAGTACATGACTGCTGCCTCTACTAACTCTTCTTGCACAGATGATAACAAGCCCCAGATTCTTACACACTCGGATGTGCCCATTCTTTAGGGCAATTTCTGTGGACACTTGGGCTAATCCATTATATGTTAATTTATTTTCTAAACTCCTGGGGTCTCACCTGAAGGCTCCCAGGAGCTCCTCATAGTGGCAGCAGCACCCTGGATACTGCTCAGGACTCTGGTTTAGCCTGATGCTAACTACCAGTGAGAACTTTGGCAAGTCAATTCCCCCTTTTTGGACCAAAGCTATTGAATCTCTAAAACTGAAGTGTGGGAATGCCTGGGTGGCTCAGTCAGTTGGGTGGCCGACTCTTCGTTTCCGCTTAGGTCACGATCTTGGAGTCAAATCGAGCGCTGCATCAGGCTCCACACTGGGCGTGGAGTCAACTTGTTCCTCTCCCCACGCACCTTCACCTACCACCACCATCCCTATCCTTCTCCCCATTCTCTCCCTCTCAAATAAATAAATAAAATATTTTAATATATAAAAATAAAAAATACATACAATTATGGTGACTGGCTCGATGTGTAGAGCATACAACTCTTGATGTTGGGAGTGTAAGTCTGAGCCCCTTGTTGGGTGTAGAGATTACCTAAAAATAAAAATAAAAAATCTTAAAAAAATAAAATTGCAGTATTATAGGGCAGTATTTAGAGACCATGGCTTTTTGAGATCACTTCCAAACTGAGATCAAGGTTTTCAAGGAGCCTGAAATTCAAGCATCCATGCACAACAGAGCTAAGATTTGCAGAGACCACGGAGTCATGGCTGATGCCCTTCCTGGCACGATTCCCCGTGAGTTTTCTGCTCAGACTTCCCTCCACAGTCAGTTAAGCGGTACCTGAGGGTATACACCCCCTTGCCACATAGTTGCTGCTTAGATAAGTTCGGCGATCTACATTCTACCAAATTTTGCTGCTTTGCAATAATTATACAACATTCATTATTCTTTGTCCCATCTTATAAACGGGGAAAAAGGAGCCTCAGAAGCCCTCAGTGATGTGCCCTAGTTTCTATCCCTGATAATTACGAGCTGCGTGTCTAACTCCAAATGCTGTGCTGTTGCCAGTAAACAGTGTCTGCCTTCCGGTTCTGTTCTCATTCTTACAGTTGACAGGGGATTGCAGAGCCATGCACTCATGTCACTATCTGCCTTAAATTGCTGCCACCAGTATGCACAGCAAGCAGATTTAAACCCAAGAAAATACAAAATACAACTTAGCGTACATTCCTGCACGTGTAAGTCGACGCGAGGCCACCCCACCCCAGAGAAAGATTTGCTCACTGAACAAGGAATTACCGCACAGGTCCCTGAGTGTCTGAAGTTTCCGGAAGGGAAGGGATGCCAAGGCAAACGTGACACCAGAGATCCCATACGTTCTTCCTCGTGGATTGAAACTCAACGCCTGCCTTCACAACGCGCACCCTGTATCGTCTTCCTTATTTGGAAGGTGCTATCGGAGCTCAGACCTGAAACGTGAACAGCCCTGCCACTGGACAGCCCGTATCGCGTGTCACGGGAACACCAGATCCAGAAAGGGACACTGGCAGTGCATATGCGCTTGCTGTTGTGCGCGGCTCGCACGAATCTCTGACGTGCAGGCACTGGCCTGACGGTGTCGGTGGCCACACCTGTGACCGTGGGTGCACCGGAGAGGAAGCGTTGCCCGGCGGCTACCGCTAAACCAAGAGGCACGACAGGGGATGTTTCTCTCTTTTCCCCCTTCACAGCAGTATAAGCCCAGTGGTTAATGAGTAACCCCGTCCATCCAACCACATCCATTCCTCTTTTCTTTGGAAATGTGCCGAAATTGCACATGAGCCAGAGGAATGGAGTTTAATCACTACATCTTGGAGCAGGGAAGCCAGAGATCCTCTGTCCTGTTATCTTCTCCGATTCCTTTCCAGCAAAAAGGAGAGGGAGCGAAGTTTTAATATGTGTCACCCACCAGTGTACGTCTACAATAAAAACTGGTCTTAAAAATTCACAAAGGAGCCGCCTGGCCTGCTTAGTGGGTAGAGCATGTGACTCTTGATCTCAGGGTCATGAGATCGAGCCCCATGGTGGCCTAGAGCTTACGTTTTAAAAAGTCATAAAAATTTACAATGAGCAACACCCTTTTACAGTCGTATAACCACCAGAAACACATTTCCTTAACATCTTGTATTTGAAGAGAACATGTAATCATGATATCTCACTGGCAACAGTCCTCATGTATAATTCCTTACTATGTAACGAGAAGCAATCGCCCAAATCGGGAATTAGTGAGGTCTGTCATGGGAAAATGTTCCCACCAATTTGTAAGGACCCGAGGATGGGAGCTGGGGAAACCAGGTGAAGGTGGGCACCAGTCATCTGCGTGACTTTTTACCCTTTACTTTCAAAATAAAATATTGCCTATTTTTCCAGGGATTGATATTCACAGGAAAATATCTTCTTCACATAGAAATTTATGTAAAGGAGAAGAATAAATATGTTCTAACCATGTCTTCATTATAACTTTATTTTTTTTTGGACTACACTGGCCTGCCAGTCTTTGCATCGGACGGACACATAACATAAGCCAAAGTGTCTCTCTCTGATATGCTTTCACATAAAACAAGGTTTTCTTTTTGGTTTATTTTTATTGTTGATTTCTTCATTCAACAACATAATCATCCATATAAACAATTCTTGTAATTCCTAAAGTGGATTCATGACTGACATTTTTATTAGCTTATTTTGTAGATGGGACCTGCAGCTACATAAGTGCCTCACCCAAGGTATCCAACTGATGGAAACTTTGACCCACGCCCACCACCTCCACCAAGGTGCTTGCCCAGAGTACAGCCTCACCCGGGAAGTCATACTCAATTGTGTGATCTTGTAAGATTAACATTGTAGAAGAACATTATTCATTCGGGCCATCTGTATTATTGACTGGGTGTCCCCAACTACAATCCCATTTTCTGACATCTAAGGGACACACTATGTGACACATGAATGAACTTTTGTTATTTTTCAAGATTTATTGACTTATTTGAGAGAGAGAAGGAGAGAGAATGGAGGGAGGGGCAGAAGAAGAGACAGAGAATCTCAAGCAGAGATTCTTGAGAATCTCTCAAGAGATTCTGGTGAGATGGTGACCTGAGCTGAAATCAAGAGTCGGACACTTAATCAACTGAGCCACCCGGGCGCCCACACATGAATGAACTTTCAAATAATGGAAGATTGGATGAGTGAATGAATCGTACTTGTTTCCTCAATCTGATCATTTGAAAATGTATCTTTCATATGCTCACGCCCTTAGTTTCATCACTAAGAAGCAAAGAAGGCGGAATCGCTGTTGATATTTTCAAGTAATTTTTAAGCAACTGTTTAATTTTTGTAAAAAATGATACAAATGCATGATGTGCATATCAAACAATATGATAACTTTTTAAAGTTTAAAATCACCATAAATCCCATCGTCAGAAGTACTCACCACATTTTGCTGCATTGTTTTATTTTTTTGCATTGTTTTAATATCTATGGGTGTGTGTGTGTGTACATACACACAAATAGTCCATGCCCTTCCAAGTTATTAAAAAGGCATAATGGATATATCTGAAATAATTCAATGCAAGAAATCTGTATGTAAAAAACTTTGTTAAATGTCCAAGACACCTGGGCAGTGATCATATGTCTATGTTAACATATTATTTCAGCTTGGATTCTTTTTTTTTCAGCTTGGATTCTAATGGCATCCACAAATTCTCTAATGGAAATTTTTTTGCTAAGGTCAAAATAATGTAATACAACCATTCCAACCCGTAGCTGCTTGTTAAAGTTGGCTAGAATATATCAGATGTATCCAAGTACAGAAATTACATTAAGAAGACACACCTGATATTCTTTTTTAAAAGATTTTATTTAAAATAAAATGGGAGCGGGGGGGAACAGAGGGAGAGGGAGCACCCCAAGCTGACGACCCACTGAGTGCAGAGTCCCACACAGGGCTCCACCTGGTGACCCTGAGACCACCGCCTGAGGTGAAATCAAGAGTCAGACACCTCACAGACTGAGCCCCCATAATCTAATATTCTTTAGAAATTTCCAAATGGAAGCAATGCTTCCTAACTTCCTTTTTCAATTTTTCGTTCCTTTCATTGGGATTTGGGGATTAGGAGAACACCGTTTTTTTTTTTTTTTTTTTTTTTTTCGGTTTTATTTTTATTATTTTCTGCTGCTTTCAGTGGCCTCTGTACTGGAGAGGGAATTTGGCACGTTTTTACTGGGTGGATGCTCTCTCCCTTTCAACTTGGGGAGGGGGGGTGGTGATGAAGGAGGCAATAAGGCCCAGGGGGGTTGCAAATGCAGGGGGGAGTGGGAATTATGGAAGGCTCATCTGTCAGCCTATTGAGAGCTGATACCTTTTTGCATTTTCACCTGAGTTGATAGAAACTTTGGGAATCGCCTTTACACTGTGAAACAGACCAAAGGGAACTCTGGGTTCCGACCCTGGGAAGTGGACAGCTGCCCACGCCGAGCTGTCCGACCCCTGGTGGCCCCCCACCCCCTCCACTGAGCGCCCTTCTCCCTTGAGACAGTACGGATCCCAGCCACGAACTTCACCGGGGACGGTAACCAGCTTGCAGACTGTTGAGTCCACTGGGCCATCCACACCTGTCAGATGGCGGGGTACCTGAAAACAAAAGGCTTTTGTAGATCAGTTGGCACCATCTGGGAAATACCCCCACAGCTGCTGTCCACATCCTATTTGTTTCCCGCTTCATAGAAAGCGGGAGAAAAGGGGACACTCAGATGTTATCATACAACCAAGGCAAGGCTCTTTATTTTCAGGGCGGGAAGGCAGGTCCCCACACTCAGCAACAGCAGGACAAGCCCGTCACAGTGCCCGGGGCGGCCGTCGGGATGGTTCTATCCATCCAGGTCTGCTTGAGCTCGACCACAGCCCACTTCCCACCCTGTTGGCGGGAGAACCGATGTCTCACGTTGCATCCTTTTCTGCCATCTGGTTTCATGATGACAATTAGGAACTCCCACACTGAGCACTGCTGTTGGGCGAGGGGCAGAAGAAACACTCAGCTGCTCATATGACTATTTTGTCAGAGTCTGAGAAAATATTTACATTTTACCCTGGCCCAAATGGCTAATAACTGTTTGCCTCCTTCTGGATGGTTCTGCTTGTGTACGCTTCGCAGCATACCGTGGTCAGAGAACTGGCACACAAGGGGGCAGAACCCAGTAACACACGTACACAAAGGTCTGAAACCTTAGGGCCTAATTTTACAGTCATGTAGGCACACGTTTGCGTCTTGCCATAAAAATCAGAACTTACCTGAATTTCAGAAAGTCTTTACGGGAGTAACTCCCTGTCCTCCTTTAGCAACTTTTATGGTTGGGAAACCAGTTGCTTGCCTCTGGAAATTCTGACTCCAAGCTTTTCTGCTCGCCACGCTAACCCAATTTTCTGTTCATTGTTTTTGATGGTTTCCTGCTCCCTCACTCATAGGCCAACAAGGGCTATGTTCTTAACTGCAGGCTCAGGAGGACTTTAAAAAGGTGAGGTTTAGGGGGATCCCTGGGTGGCTCAGCGGTTTAGCGCCTGCCTTCAGCCCAGGGCGTGATCCTGGAGTCCCGGGATCAAGTCCCACGTCAGGCTCCCTGCATGGAGCCAGCTTCTCCCTCTGCCTGTGTCTCTGTCTCTCTCTCTCTCTCTCTCTCTCTCTCTCTCTGTGTGTCTCATGAAAAATAAAAATTAAAAAATCTTAAAAAAAAAAAGGTGAAGTTTATGAAACCCTGAATGGTAGCTCAGTAGAGCACAGGAGATCCCACCTTCTACCCACACCTTATTTATGCAAACACATCTGTATTTACTTACCTCTTTGTTTCCCCTGTGTTTAGCTTGCAAAGGAAGTGTGATGAGCGTAGTAGGACTTTTGGCTTTCTTCCGTCTCCAAACGCAAGACCCTGGGTTCTCTTACAAGTCATAACTCTATAGCTTTTTCTACTTTACCTGCACTTGGTTCCGCATATTCAGAATTTATAATTAATTTCGTATCTCTACTGGCATTTACTTTACACGACCTTAAAGAGTTCATTTATGGATTTATGCTTGCTTTTGTTGTTTGTTTTATGTGGGATTGCAAGGTCATGCCTTCTTGCCCAGCATTGCTCTGTTGTATAATCGTTCTCAAGAGGGACCGCCCGCCTCCCAATCTAACCTCAAGATGTATCCTTTGTTGGGTCAAGTCATCCATGCCTTGACCCACCTCTCCCTCTCCAACCCTTTCCCAGTCTCTGAGCCTGGTTCAGCTAAGAAATTACCTTTGACTAATGCTCTCTTCCTTTTTCTAAGAAATCACCACGTCGGCTGCACACGGAAGACGTCCCCTGCTCTCCCGGGTGACCAGCTCTGCTGTGTTCCTGCCCCTGATCCCCCAGCAGCTGGCAAACCACTGAAGAATAAAAAGACACTCTCTACTCTCCTTAGAGCTCTCTCTCTCAACTCATGAATTTCATCCATGCATGTTGCTGAATTGTGGAAGTGACAATTGGCCGAGGTCAACTTGAATTATAACCCTCTATTCTGGGGCCCGATTTGTTCCCATCTAGCTCTGTATCAGCTGCACGTGTACAAAGCATACTTTCCATTCCGTCTCACCAAGGTAGGTCATTGATAAAGATGTTAAACAATCCTGGGCCCAGGCCCAACCACTGAAGAACACCTGTTCTGTTACTCCACGTATCACTGACCCATTGATAGCCACTCTCTGGCTATCACCACCCCCGTCAGGTGCACCGTAATGTTCGCTGAGCCTCCCCCTTCCCGCCCCCCAGCAGCCTCTTATATCTCTCTGGAAACTGTTGCTCGTTCAAGATGTTTCAAAAGTGAGAAACAAGCCCAAGTGTTGACATGGGTCACTATTTAATGGAATGTGAAGTCGTTTTCTATATAAGAAAAAGAACAGCGAAGCTTCATTAACGCGTCTTGTGTGTAAGAGAAAATACAGCAATTAATGATGATGTAAGGGAGTTGGGTTGAACAGCCCAGTGTCTACACTCCACTTATTAACAAGTCCCAACCCTTATTAACAAGTTGTGTGTAACATGCACACCATGATTAACTCTCGAGGACAGTACAGAACCGAGAGCTTTGACAACAGACTCTGTTTTTCTCTAGGCCATTGTGTCCTATTTGTTACTGTTCTCCATCTAGCTGCTCATAATTCAAAAATTTGACTCAAAAAAAATAAATAAATAAAAATAAAAATAAAAATAAAAATAAAAATAAAAATAAAAATAAAAATAAAAATTTCGGACTCACTGTCAACTTACTAGTTTATAGTTTCTACCTTAAAATAAATCCAGACACAAGCAGAACAGGGGGCCAAGTTGAGGAGAGTTAGGTGCCAAGAGTGAGCATTGCATCCTAATAGCACCATCCAGAATTTTATGTTTACTTCTGATGGACCCTATGAGTCTGTCAAGTGAGCATTTTGTCTTTTCCCAAAGACCTGTGCCCCAAAGGCGCCGCGGCCCCCCGGGCAGAAGAGCCCCAGCAGGTGCTTTCTGTACCCCTAGTGGCATCTGGGAGGAGCCCCCGGGGTGGTGGACGCCCCAAATCTGTCCTGGGGGAGCCACTGTGCGGGGCTGGGTGTCAGCTGGAGTCCCAGAGCGATGCTCGAGGCCCAGCTCTGTCCCCACTAGTGATTTAATGTCCTGTTTCCTCATCTGTGAAGGGCAGGGGGGTGGGGGTTAATCATTGCTTCAGGAGGGATTTTGTGGATTTTAAGTAAGTTAATATGTTTAAAACATAAAACTCGGTACATATTGTCTGTCACACGGTAACTGGGCAGCTTAAAAATTCTAGAAGCCCGTGGTACTCTTGCCCCAAATGGCTTCATCTCATTATGAGAGAACATCAGACAAGCCTGAATGGAGGGACGTGCAACCACAAAATAATAATCATTAATATGAATACAACTAATTAAGTAACTAATACTGGGGAACGCCCTCGCGAATTGGAGGAGGCTATGGAGGAGGCTACTCAGGGAGGGGGTCTAGACTGGGTCCTGGGGTGGAGAAGGGACTGCAGGGAAGACCTGATGGACCTCAGCTCAAGTCTGGGGTTCAGTTGCTGCGTGGCGCAGCCCGGGCTCAGGTTTGGGTACCAGTGCTACTCTTAGGCAACAAGCTAAACTGCACAAGGACCCTCCGGGCTGTACGTGCAACTTAGCTGCTGGTCTAAAATAATTTGGAGACATTTCAGGCTCTGGCCTGGGTGGTTCAGTCGGTTAAGTCCAGCTATTGGTCGTGGCTCCGGCCGTGATCTCGGGACCATGGGATCCAGTCTCCAAGTCGGGCTCCACGCTCAGCGTGGGGTCAGATTTCCTTCCATCCCTCCCCTGCTCGTGTGCTCTCTCTCTCTCTCTAACAATAAATAAAATCTAAAAATAATCATAATAATTTGAAACATTTCAAGGTATTGTTTAGATATAAAACCTATTAAAGTTCTACTCAGTGTTTTCAAACTGCTTGGGGGGCGTGGTTGCCGTGACTTACTCCTCCTTGCTGTTCGTGATGCCTTCTTTACATTTTTGGCATTTTAAATGTGCACATTTTAGGGAGGGCTGCATGGGAGGTGGAGGCCTGGGCTGACCTGGCTTTGCTGGTGGGCAGTTGGCTGGGGTCGGTCGGGGAAGGAGAGGGTGCGGTGGGCTCCAGAGCTGCCCAGGGAGGGGAGGCGGGGCTGGGTCTGCAGAACGGGCGCTCTCCCAAGCAGGTTGGCTGTGAGGGAGGCCAGGAAACAAGGGGTGAAGCCCAGGGGGTAAGGGGCCCCAAGACGGCCCTTAAATGGACCACATTCCGTACGTTGGCTTGGAGCTGGGAGCCATCAGGCACAGAGAGAAATCGGTGATGGGGACAGGAGCGCAGGGTGGCTGGAACAGGGCCCTGGGTGGCCCTGGGTGACCCTGGGTGGCCAGCGGGGGCCTCAGGAGCAGCCCCTCCCCTCCTCAACATGAAGGGGGGCTCCCCAGGGACCCAGACAGGCTAATGGAGAGGCTGGAGCACAGGGATGAGCAAGGTCTTAAGGGAAGAGAGCGTGGTGGGAAGGAAGTGGAGGTCCCGGGAGATGCCAAGGGGTATGACATGATCCCGTGGAGGCGGCCTGCGAATCCTCCAGGAAAACAGGGCCCAGGGCTCCCGGGAGGCGCGATGCCCACCTCCACGCTCACGCGCCCCTCCCCCCCGAGGTTGCTCCTCTGCGGTCCCTGCACACTCCTCCAGCAGGTGTGGGTTGCACCTGCCAGGGAGCCCCGGGGGGGCGGGTGGGAGCCCCAGTGACTGGGCGGGGGGCGGGAGTGCCTCCAGGACCCCGGGGTGGGGGGCTGGCTGCAGTGACCATGGGTCAGAGGACGCCACTCGCAGACTCGGTTTTGTTTGGGTTTTACCAGTAGGCGACTGCTGATTCCCACACCCCCCACCCCACCCCGGAGTGGGAACCTAAGCGAGGGGCGCAACCCCACACCGGTCCCGGATGGGGGGGAGGGCAGCCCAGGCAGGTGGCAGGGCGCACGGGCTTGTGGTCACAGCAGAATCCGGGCACAGACCAGGGCACGGCGGGCCACTGTGGGGTGCGGGCTCCCCCCACCCCCCCGCCCCCAGGCCTTCACCTGGAGGCCTGCCCCTGCCCCCTGACTGTGGACCTGGGTTTCTAGCGGCCTCAGCTCCTGCGCTCTGACTCGGCCCCTCGGCTAAGCCCCTGGCTTCTAAACTCCATTTTCAGAAGGTTAGCACACCATGAGGCCTGCTGTCTCCAGAAACCAGCTTCCAGAAGCTGCTCCGGGCGCGGCAGGCGGCTGGGGGGGGGAGGGGGGGGCGGGAGGGACACTGGCACCGGGGCCTGTGCCTCCCGCGCAGCGCCAGGCCCTCCTCGCCCCGGCACCTCCCACCCCCAGGACGGCCCCCATCTCGGCTCCCTTCACGCTGGGACAATTTAAAAAGGGACTTTCAGATTCATCCTGCAGGGCCGTGTGTATGGGCAAGGCGACATCCAGCTCCGCGCCAAAGCCACATGGGAAGGTCCGGGCCTCGGCTCGGCCAACACGCGGGCTCTCTGTGGGTCTCTAACCCCGAGCCGCCGGGAGGCCTCCCGAAGACCCCCTTCCCGCTTCTCGGCGGCAGGGGCGGAGGCTCCCCGTTCCCCTCTGTCTCCCCCTCCTACCGCAAGCCCTGCACGTGGTAGGCAACCGTGGCACGTTTCTGTTGGATCAAGAGAGAAGATGCCGGAAGAGTCCATCCAGGTAGCACCTGAGTGTGTGGCCAGGCTACGGAGGTGTAGCCGCTCCGACAAAGCCGTGAACCCGGGGCACCTCTATCCAGGAGGAAAAGCTGGAGAGAAAATGTGAAGAGGGCCCCCGGGGGGCTCAGCGGTTGGGCATCTGCCTTCGGCTCAGGTCGTGACCTCAGGTCCTGGGATCGAGTCCCGTGTCGGGCTCCCTGCACAGAGCCTGCGTCTCCCTCTACCCATGTCTCTGCCTCTCTCTGTGTGTCTGTCTCATGAGTCAATAAATAAAATAATTTTTTTTTTAAGATTTTATTTTATTTTTTTTTAATTTTTATTTATTTATGATAGTCACAGAGAGAGAGAGAGAGAGAGAGAGAGAGGCAGAGACACAGGCAGAGGGAGAAGCAGGCTCCATGCACCGGGAGCCCGACGTGGGATTCGATCCCGGGTCTCCAGGATCGCGCCCTGGGCCAAAGGCAGGCGCCAAACCGCTGCGCCACCCAGGGATCCCAATAAATAAAATAATTTTTAAAAGAAAGAAAGGAAAACATGAAGGAGTCCCAGAGCAGGCACCGGGATGTGAGGAGTTCCAGAAGAGGCAGCCGGCATGACCAATCGAGTCCCATGAGTTAGAGTCGAAATATTTTCTCCCAAGTGTGCTCTAGCCTTACTGGGTCCCACAGTCCCAGGTAGGACAGTCGCAGGACAGAGGAGATGTCCTGCTGTCGCTGGGGGCTTCTCCTTTGCTCTTAGCAGAGCCAAGAGCAGGTTCTGGAAACTGGTTTCCGGAGAGAACAAGCTTCCGGGTCCCCGGGCACCTGTGATGCCATCAGGGCCCACTCCCAGTGGCCGAGGACGACTACACTGTGTGAAAAAGCAAACCCCAGGTCCCAGATTGTGTCCCTTAGGTCAAGGCCCCAAGTCAGGAAAGCAATAGTTAATACCTAACCGAGCCACAGTTTCAAGCCCCAGGAAGGCAACGATTAACCAGCCCCATGGAGTTTCCAGGTCAATAGTGAGAAGTGTACCCAGACACCCGTTCTGCTCCTCTTTGCAAGGCAACCTTGCCTAAACGGTGCATTCTTTGCTAAATAAATAAATAGGGTTGTTTTGTTTTATTTTGTAAAAAAAAAAAAAAAAAAAAAAAAAAAAGAGGCACCTGTGGGATGCCCACTTGCTGCCTGTAACCACCTTTCTTTCATTGAGCTCATCAGAGCTCTCCCCTCCTTGCTCCCTGATTCACGAATCATTTAATAAAGCCAATTAGATCTTCAAACTTACTCGGTTGAACTTGGATCTGCAGCAGCTGTCGGCCTGCTGCTCCGCAAAGCTGGCTCCCTCCCCGACCCCAGTGCCTTAGCTCCCACTCTCGGGAGCCACACGGGTCGGACCCTCCTCAGGACAGAGCCAGAGGCCCCAGAGGCAACAGCGGGCATCCTGCGGAGAGGCGGGCGGCCCTTCACCCTGTGGCTGAAGCGTTTGGTATCTCTCCCCCATAAAATACCTTCCCCGGGTCCCCACGAGTACCCCGGAGGTGTCACTGGGGATCACTGTGTCCTTGTTCTCATTCAGAACTTTAACGTCGCCCTCTCCAGGCCTGACTGCGTCCAACAGTGCCCAGCTCCTGGGGTGTCTGCGGGCCCCTCATGCTTCTAGGCCAGGGGGTCCAGAGCCCTGGGACGCAGAGGCCTCCCCTCTCTCCAGGCCCTGTGCTCGCAGAGCCGCCCCAGCCAGACTTGGAGGCGAGGAGGGAAGCCTGGACCCGTCACTGCTCTGCTTTTTATTATTTCATCTGCTTACTTTGGGTTTACTTTGCATTCCTTGCGCGAGTTTCTTAAACTGGAAACAAGCGACCACGTGGAGACCTTGCTTCTCTCCTGCCGGGGACGGCTCTTTAGGGCTTTCTGTCCTCAGGCTGACCTACTAGCTTCCCATACAATTGGTACCGTGTGTTTTCATTTTTATTCAATTCAAAACATTTTCTAATTTCCGTTTTGACTTCTTATTTTTACTCCTGGCCTGTTTAGACGTGTGGCATGTGTTTCCCAAATATGTGGGGTTTTCCAGATCCTGACTTTGTCACTGGTTTCTGATTTACTCCTGTTGCGGTCACAGAACACACTTTGCATGATTTGAATCCTTTTATGTTTTTCGAGACTTCTCTTATGGCTCAGATTTTGTTTTGTTTTGTTTTGGGTTTTGTTTTTTTGCCTTGAGGACTATCTCCTGTCCTCTTGGAAAGAACATACATCCCGCTGTTGTTGGGGTGGTGAGCTCTCCTGATCTGCGGTTAGAAGAACATAAACTCGGGACACCTGGGGGGCTCAGCAGTTTAGCACCTGCCTTTGGCCCAGGGCGTGATCCTGGAGTCCCGGGATCGAGTCCTGCTTCGGGCTCCCTGCAGGGAGCCTGCTTCTCCCCTGCCTGTGTCTCTGCCTCTCTCTCTGTTTCTCATGAATAAATAAATAAAATCTTAAAAAAAAAAAAAAAGATCATAAACTCCAAGGTAAGTGGAGGAAAGGCAATGAGGAAGTTCTCAACTTTAGCACACTCCTCTCCTGAGTTCAAAACTGCCAGTCCGTCTATGCAGTATTTGCCCTGTAGATCTGTTTGGCACAGTTTGCACAGTGTTTTCAATTGTCTAAATAATTTCAACGTCTAAACATTGGGTAGGAGGGGTGCCTGGATGGCTCAGTTGGTTGAGCACCCAACTTTTGGTTTCCACTTGGATCGTGATTGTGACCTCAGGGTTGTGAGATCCAGTCCTGTGTAGGGCTCTGCACTCAGCACACAGTCTGCATGAGAGTCTCCCTCCCCCTCTGCCCCTCCCCCGATTGCATGTGCATATTGTCTTTTTCTCTGTCTCTCTCAATCTCTTATTTTTTTTTTTCTCTTTTTTTTTCTCTCTCAATCTCTTAAATCAATCAATCAATCTCAATCAATCAATCAATATTGGATTGGATTGGATTGGATTTCCTGCCAGGTTTCTAGTGGATCTAAATACT
This sequence comes from Canis lupus baileyi, assembly GCF_048164855.1. Classification (NCBI taxonomy): domain Eukaryota; kingdom Metazoa; phylum Chordata; class Mammalia; order Carnivora; family Canidae; genus Canis; species Canis lupus. The sequence goes on from NC_132858.1 coordinate 53,947,785, forward strand.
CCCAACTCCAAGTGACTGGCCTAGGCATATCCAATCCTGCTGAAAATCCTGAGGGTAAAGTAGAGGCCAGATTTATGAAGGGCCTTGAGTATTATGAACAGTGCTTAGATTTGACTTTTTTCAGGCAATGGGAGCCAGTGAAGAATCATCCAGGACAGTGATGTCGATTGGTAGCTTGGGGTGGGACTCCTGTCCAGTCAGATGGTTCTAAGGCAGTGTGAGCCTTACAGGAGCTAGATGAAGCCATCAGAGGCTGGCACTGTGGTCCAGGTGAGAAATTATGAGTCTTTGAAGCATCGGCTGGGGCGTCACTAAACTGGTGGCTCAGTTTCTGGCTGCACTGAAGGAAGAGGAAGGCGCATTGTACTGACGTCCTCGCAGGCATCAGGCACGTCTGTCAGGCTAAACTAGGAGGCTCAGATGGCCCGTGGCAGTTTTCCTTGGCCCTAAAAACATCATTCCTCAGTTTATTGTCATCAGCGAGAGCTGCCAAGTGACCAAAACAATGAAGAGGGAATAAAGATTGAAGTCCAAAATCGAGGGCTGACTACTCTACGCTTGCAACTCACAGGATCAAGAAACAATCTGAGGTCACCTCCTGAAGTGTCTGGAATCCACCCCTCATCACTTGGGAGTTTAGGCTTTTTCCATTTATCTGATCTCTTTTCCACATGGAATGACCACAACCAAGTATGCCAGTGCTCCCCACCACGTCGTCTGAGACAACAAACGTTTGCTCATGCCAGTTTTATGTGCGTGCTGTGCTAGTGGTTCTGAGACCAGCAATCTTACGGTCGCCGTAGCCAGGGCCCCACGGACACTCTGCGTTGTCTGTAGCCCCTTGCCACCCGACACAGAGAGCCCATCCCTCTACCTGGGAAATGTACCTTCATTCCTCCCAGTTCTAGAGCTCAGGATATTGCCTGGGGGCTTTTCCTTCATTCATTTAAAAACTTCTAGGGAGGTTATATTTTGGAAAGGGGGAATCATGCCTCACTGTTTTCTCAGCTCAGCTGCATACCCTCTTGTGCAATACCCACACTCACACACACATACACACAGGCACACATGTGTACATGCACACACATACAAATGCATCCACACACATGCACACACACATCTGTACATGCACACAAATACATATCCACAGACACATGTATACACGTATGCACAAATGCACACACATATCATGTACACACACACACACACACACACAAATTCCCTGCAAGTAACCCAAGTAACCCTCAAGACTCAACACTCCATTGACAAGAAGAGAAGCCATGATTTCTTCTTCTTTTCAAGCATCTGCTGATTTACAGTCTCTGGGGTCTCATCAGCACTTCCAGGCGGCTCTTCAGCTGGAAGTCCCCCAGCCTGCCCAGCTCCATCACTAGATGACAATGGCTGAGGTTTGCATCCACCTCGTACTAGGGTTAGGGCGGTAGCTCATGCTGCTCCACTCTGCGGCCTACTGTGAGCAGGTTTGCTGTTTCTTCCTCTTCAGAGAGGAGGTGGCCACAACAAGGCCAGGCAGAGGCCACGCCACCCAGAATCACATCCTCCTCATTTTTCCCAGAATCACTTGGTTCTTTCACTAGTTGTGAAAATGCAGGACAAGCCAGGTCCCTTTGGCCCCAGTGGGATGGCCTTGTGAAAATGGCTGTTCTTTGTGTGACTTCAATCCATTGCCTTGCCCTGGATGGAGCAGAGCTAGAGATGGGACCCTTCTGCTCTAGACTCCAGGAATCCATCCTGTCCCTCAGGGCTCCAGGGTCTGGTGTGTGCTGGGCAGATGCCCGGAAGGTTACTAGAAAGTGCAAACACCTGGAGAGGTCCTTCAGGGAAAACTTGCAGCCCAGCTGGAATCATCCTGGCTCAGAGGGCCTGGTGCCCATGGGCCCTGGAGCACTCCCACTTCTACACAAGTTGGCAGCAGACTGTCATGCCATTGATGGATGGGCTCTAGCTCCACGGAGGGAGACCTGACCTGTTTACCCCATTCACTCCATGGGATTCTTGGATAAGCCACCAGGAATGGGAGCCTGAAGATGGAGACAGTTGACTTACTGCCAAGGTTGCATGTGATAATCAGGTGATTAAGTGGAAAAACAAAAGTGATATGTACAGAGGAGTAAACATCCCAGAGATTACCTGCATTTGAGACATTTGTTAACACAGGCAAATTTTTAACCTGGGAGTGTGGGAAGGAGATAATTCTGCACAACTCTGGCCTGCCTGTCTGTGTTGACACCTTTGTGCCTGAGTATTATCCCCTTGCCTGGTTTTTCATTCAGTCAGTGAAAGGAAAGAAAAAAAATGCGATTGCAAAATGGAACATAATAGTCCTGTAGCATTCAAGGCTCTGATATTCCATTCCACTTTTTCATTTTAAAAAAACTGCATGAGTTTGTGGCGAGGGAGAAAGTGATACTACGCTGCACATGGGAGAGAGGTGCACCAATTCTTGGCTGGTGAGGATGCCCTGTTCCTCTGGGCAGTGGCATCTCAATTCAGCATGGCCTTTCTGACTCAGCAGGCAATATGCAGCAGCTCTCGGGGTGAGGAAAGTTGCATGCATTTCTGTTGTTTGAGTGTGAAAAGTTGTCAGTTAAGTAGTGAATCCCTATCATAAAGACATGCATGGAAGCAGAAGCTTCCCTTCTGAAATATCATTCTAGAGAAAGCCAGAAGCCTACACCAACATGTCTGTCATTATGACTCTTTTCTCAGAAAACACTCCTAAAGAATATATTTGTTATATACTTGAGGTTTCCTAGGCTGCAAGAGCCTGAAAACAAAAATAATGCACAACTAGGCACATGTGAGATATATATATATATGTGCACAAATTATCTGTATACATACATAAACATATAATGAAATATTACACAGCTATAAAAAGGACAAGATCTTGCCATTTGCAACAACATGGGTGGACCTATGGTTATTATGCTAAGTGAAATAAATCAGACTGAGGAAGAGAAATACAATATGATTTCACTCATATATGGAATCTAAAAAAAAAACACAGCAGAATCAGAGCTGTAAATACACAGAGCAAACTGATTACTGCTGGAGGAGGAAGATAGGAGATGGGCAAAATGGGTGAAGGGGAGTGGGAGATGCAGGCTTCCAGGTATGTCATGAATAAGCCACAGGAATAAAAGGCACAGCATAAGGAATGTATAGTCGATGATATTATCACAGCGATATATGGTGATGGATGGTAGCTACACTTGTGGTAAACATAGCCTCATGTAAAAACTTGTTGAATCACTATGTCCTACACCTGAAACTAGTGTAACATTGTGTGTCTACCATAGTCCAATTAAAAAAAAAAAGCAATGCTCAACTGACACCCAACATCAGAGCCCCTAAACATTTAGAGCAAATAGTGACAAAACTAAAAAGAGAAATAAACAGTGATACAATACATTTGGGAACTCTAACACCCCACTCTCAGCAATGGATATAGCTCATCCAGAAAGAGTCAATAAAGAAATAAACAAATGGACAGAAGAGGCATACACAAAACGTACTGTGCAAAGGCATCAGAACACACATTCTTCTCAAGTACACATGCAGCATTCTCCAAAACAGACCCATACATTAGGCACAAAACAAGTCTCAACAAATTCAAGGAGATAGAATTTATATCAAATATCTTCTCCAATCCCGATGGAATGGAAGTATAAATCTATAACAGGAAGAAAGCTAGAAAATTCACAAATACATGGAAATTAAACAGCACACTCCTGGAGCACGAATGGGGCAAAGACTAAAGCAAAAGTGAAAATACAAAAAGGATCTTGAGAAAAATATCAAAACTTATAGCACGAAGCAAAAGAATTGCTAAAATGCAGCTAATTGTGATAAACACACACATTGAGAAAAATGAGAGATTCCAGACAAATTGACTTTATACCACAAGGAACTAGAAGAAGAAAAAAAAAAAAAAGAGCAAACTAAGCCAAAGTTAGTGGAAGAAAGGGAAATAATACAGATTAGAGTAAAAGTAACAAAAAAAAAAAAAGGAAAACAATAGAAAAGATCAATAAAACCAAGAATTGGTCTTTTGTAACAACAAACAAAACTGATAAAACTTTAGCTAGACTCACCAAAAAAAGAAAGAGGACTTAAGTAAAGTTACAAAGGGGGCACTTGACGGGATGCGCACTGGGTGTTATACTATATGTTGGCAAATAGAATTCCAATAAAAAAAAATATGTATGGGGGATCCCTGGGTGGCTCAGTGGTTTAGCGCCTGCCTTCAGCCCAGGGTCATGAAGCCAACACTACCTTGATACCAAAGCCAGGTAAGGTTACCACAGGAGAAGAAAACTGCAGGCCCATATCCCTGATGAATATACATGCAAAAATTCTCAACTGAATACTAGCAAACTAAATTCAATAGCACATTAAAAGGATCACACACCATGATCAGGTGGGGATTTACTTCTGGGATGCAAGATAGTTCACCATCGGCAAAACAGTAAGTGTGATACCTCACGTGAAAGAATGGAGGACAAAAATCAATGACCTTCTCAATAGGTGCAGAAAAAACACTTGACAAAATCCAACTTCTGTTCTTGATTAAAAACTCTTAACAAAGTGAGTAGAGAAAATATTCCACAATGTAATAAAGACCGTATAGGACAAGTCCGCAGTTATCACCCTCGATAGTGAAAAATGAAAGCATTTCCTCTATGATCAGAAACAAGAGAAGGGTGCTCACCCTCACCACTCCTTTTCAACATAGTACTGGAATTTCTAGGTAGAGAAATTAGTCAAAAACCAAAAACAAAACACGATGGGGCACCCAGCTGGCTAACTTGGCAAAGTGTGAGATGTTGATCCTGAGATTGTGAGTTCAAGCTCCATCTTGGGTGTACAGATTACTTAAAAATAAAAATTAAATTAAAAAATTTTAAAAAGAAACAAAAGGTATCCAAATTGGAAAGGACAAAGTAAAATTGTCTTTGTTTGCAGTGGCTTGATCTTACATACAGAAAATTCTTAAGATTCCACCATAAAACTGTTAGAACTAATGAACAAATTCAGTAAGGTGGTAGGATACAAAGTCAATCTACAAAAAAAGTTGTGTTTCTATTACATGAACAACAAAACATCCTAACAAGAAACAAAGAAGACAATCTCATTTATAATAGCATCAAAAACTATAAAATACTGAGGAATAAATTTAAGAAGGAGGTGAAAGATCTCTATACTAAAAGCTATAAGATACTGATGCAAGAAACTGAAGAAACCACAAAAAGAAAAAAAAAGATATCCTGTGTGCATGGATGGAAGAAGGAATGTCATTAAAATGTCTATACTACCCAAAGTAATCTACAGATACTTATCAGTATTCCAATAGCATTTTTTACAGAAATAAAACAAAATCCTAAAATTTTTGTGAAACCACAAAAGCCCCTGGATGCCAAAGCCAGCCTGAGAAAGAACAAAGCTGGAGGTATCGTGCTTCTTGACTTCAAACTAGACCACAAAGTGATGGCAATCCAAACAGTATGGTATTGATACAATATCAGAAACATAACAGAATCAGGAGCTCAGAAGTAAACTCATGCATATACAGTGAACTGATTTTTGTCATGGGAGCCAAGAGTGACCAGTGGAAAAAAGATAGTTTCTCTAATAAATGGTGCTGGGAAGGGGCACCTGGGTAGCTCAGCGATTGAGCGTCTACCTTTGGCTCAGGTCGTGACCCCAGGGTCCCGGGATGGAGTCCCACATTGGGCTCCCCGCGAGGAGCCTGCTTCTCCCTTTGCCTGTGTCTCTGCCTCTCTCTGTGTATCTCTCATGAATAAATAAAAATAAATGAAAAATCCTTAAAAAATTAGGAAGGGAAAACTGGATATTTACATATGAAAGAACAAAACTGGACCACTATCTTACACTATTCACAAAAACTAACTTGAAAAGAATTAAAAACTTGAACGTGAGACCTGGACCATAGCACTCTTAGAATCAAACACGGGGAAAAGCTCCTTGACATCGGGCTTGACTATGACACCAAAAGCACAGCAACAAAAGCAAAAATAAACAAAGTGGGACTACTTCAAATGAAAAAGCTTCTGAAAAGCAAAAGAAACCATCAACAAAATGAAAAGGTGGCCTGCAGAGCAGGAGGAGATATTTGCCAACCACATATCTGATTGATAAGGGGCTAATACCCAAAACACATAAGAAACTCATATAACTCAACTGCAAACAAACACATTAAAAAAAAAACAAATAATGTAATTTATAAATGGATAAAGAATCTTTACATGTTTTCTTTTTTTTTTATTTTTTACTTTACATGTTTTCAAAGATTATATTTAAAAAGCCCACAGGTACCAAAAAAAAAAAACATACACACATATTGCTCAGCATCACTTATCATCCAGACAATGCAAATCAAAACCACAATGAGATATGAGGCCACACCTGTCAGAATGGGTGGTATCAAGGAGATAAGAGATAAAGTGTGTTGGTGAGAATGTGAAGGAAAAGGACCCTCCTGCACTGCTGGACGGAAGGCAGACTGGTGCAGCCACTGTGGAAAACAGTATGGAGGGGTCCTCAAAAAGTTAAAAATAGAACCACCATATAATCCAGCAATTCCACTTCTGCATTATATCTAAAGGAAATTAAATTAGCCTCTTGGAAAGGCTACTGCCCTCTGTTCGTTGCGGCATTATTTATAAGAGCCAAGACGTGGAAACACCTAAGTGTCAATTAATGGATGAATGGGTAAAGGAAATATGATATACAGAGAGACATATAGGTTTGCAATGCAGTATTATTCAGCCATAAAAAAGAAGGCAATCTTGCCATGTGTGACAGGATGGAGGGAGCTGCAGGGCATTACGCTGAGTGAAACAAGTCCAACGAACGTAAATGCGTGTGTGCTCTCAATTACACCTGGGATCTAAAAATAACCAAGCTCGTAGATACACAGAGTAGACTTGTGGTTGTCAGATGCTGGGTGGCATGGCTGGGGGGGGGGGAGTGGTGGGGGCAAAATGGGCAAAGGTGGTCACAAGGGTACAAACGTCCAGCTGTAAGATGAGTGCGTCCTGGGAATGTCCTGCACAACGTGGTGCCTGTAGTTAACATGGTGCTTGCATGTTTGAAAATCCCTGCGGGGTGCCTGGATGGCTCAGTCGGTTGAACATCTGACTCTTTATGTGGGCTCAGCTCATGATCTCCAAAGTCCTGAGACCCAGTCCCAGCACTGGCTCCACACTGGGCATGGAGTCTGCTTGAGATTCCCTCTCTCCCTCTGCCCCTCCTCGCTCCAACTTGAACCCTCGTTCTCTCTGTCTCTCAAAAAGTAAAAAAAACCTCTGAGAGTAGATCTCAAAAGCTCTTAGCGCAAAGCAAAACAGTTCTAACTACGTGAGGTGACCGGTGTGTTAAGTAACATCATTGTGGTGATCATTTCGCTGCGTAAACATATACCGACCGGGTCATTACGCTGTGCGCCTTAAACATACGATGTTATTCGTCAATCCTACGTCAGTAAAGCGGGGAAAATAACAAAATAAATAATGCCCCAAAGACACTAACAAATGGACTGTTCTGGCCTCTATTCCTTTACCCTTCAGAAACTCCAGGCTGTTGAGAGCTCTGGGACTCTCCCCAGGGCATTCTTAGACTGCAGGGATTAGTGCTCCTACACACCCAGTGGCACCCCCAAGCCCCTCTTGTGTCTCTCTGCCCCCATCACTGCTGTTACCATAGCTAACTTCTAACTCTCATCTACCATCAATTGCCCCCTGATGCTAGTTCCTTCTTTTGCTGTCCACAAAGTGCTGTGGCCCAGGAGCTACTGCCTCTTGGACCTGCCAGAACCAGAAGAGTCCACAGAGGTGTAGACCCAGTCACAGTCTGGACACTACGTGAAGCTCAGCAGCCCCAGCCCTGGTGACAACAAAACCCTCGGTCCTCCACATTTATGATGAGCTCCTTCTAGGAGGCTTCTCGGCTCCCCCTGAGATGAGACCCCGGGCAGGTTACCCTTCGGTCCACCCCACATGCCAGGACTGGACTGATGCCAAAGGTAAACACAGAATAGGTATCTCTGATTCCCCTCTTAAATATTAAAAGTTTGGGAACACAGAACCCATTCCTTCCTTTTTCTTCTCCTTGGGAAATATGGCCCATAAACTCACTAAAAAGGCGAGACTATCGTATCAGGAGGGGGGGCCATGGGTTGGCACAACTAGCCACCGATACTCAAAACTATAAATCAGAAATTTGGAAATGTCATTATATTCCACTGGCTGGATCTCCTCCCCACTCTCAAATGTTGGAGAACAGAGTTTTTGCACAAAGGGCAGTACGGAAGGTCATGTGCATTGCTGCTGATTCCAGTTTGGGTTTTTGGGATAACAGTAGCATTGAATGAAACCAAACAAACGTGAAAGATACAGTCCTATGTGCTGAACCTTCAGCTGACCCCCAAACCAGGCAAGTTCTCCAAGGCAGTTGTCCATTGATAAGGACAGAACACACAACAGCCCAGGTCAGAAAATCCTATCTAGTCAAGTTCTGTAGGGCTCATATTTCCAGAAAACACTGCGAGGAATCCTAAACCCAGTTGCATAATCCTTGTGTGGGTTGACGGTGTAGGTGCAACATTACATAAGTTCACAGGCTCAACATCCCAGCAGAAAGGCGAAGAGATGCTTCCTCTTGATAGCACGTGATGGGAAAGCACAGCTCTTAGTGTGATCTCAGCAGGAGAAAAATTGTGACAGCTGGTGGCTAAAATAAAAGCTTCACGACAGTGTGGCAGGATAGCCAGACCTACACATTCTCTCCATTCGCTGCTTGGCAGTGAGTTCAGCACACATTTGCTGACAAACCCTAAGTGCCGGAACTGCTTCTGTGTTGAATGGTTCATGGGAGAAACGGGTGCTGGGCACAGATGAAAGCAATTGTGTTTGCATAATGGCCACTAATATAAGGTCCAGGGTAATGTCTGGGCACAAATCCTTGCTCTGTGTAATCTTGGGCTATTTAGGTAATCTCCCCAACTCTTAGTTTTTCCATTGCTAAAATGGGGACAATAGCACCTCTCTTTCGGTTGCTTTAAACGTCAAATGATTAGGGTTGTTAGGCGTTCAATGCAGTGCCTGGCATCTAGTATTTGCCCTTAAATGTCAACTATTAATATGGTTACTGATTTAGCCAACACATATTGTCCATCAAATGAACAAAGTTGGTTATTATAATTATTATTAAAGAGACAGAAAGAAAAAGAGATGGATATTTTCTTAGTATGTTGGAGGATGATCCAAAGAAATGAGCCAGGGGTGGGGTGGAGGCTCATTTAGCCCTGCATTTGTGATTTTGAGACCTAGCATGTACAGACCTCTCCCAGAGGACCCATCCAGGAACAGCCCAGAACCTACCACCTCATACCTGGGTCTGGCCTGGCCCTATTCTCTCTCTCTTGGTTCCTCTTCCTGTTCCTTCTCTGCCAGAGGACTCTAGGATTGGAGGCAATAGGGTCCCAACACTCCCCTGCCTGACCCCTGACAATAGTTTCAGGATTCCCGGGAATCAGAGCCCCTCCCCTGCATGTCCTCCAAGATTGCCAACACCTGGCACCACTCTGTGGGGTGTGTCCTTTGGATTAATGTCTGATGGCTATTCAAATGGAATTAGCCCAGACAAACAGCAAGAGGTTAGGCTACAACCAATTATTTTTAAGAGATCCTAATCAAAGAGCAAGGTGCATGGCGAGAGACCTCAAGTCTGAGGACAAACTACCACGTGTTGCCAAATTTTTCTGTGCTTGACCTTACCCATGAATTGCTACTTTGGGAAAAAAAATACTGTAATAATCATAAAAAAGGATTAATTCTCTGCAATATGTAATACACCTTTGATGAAACAATGGCTTCTTAGATATGACACGAAAGTACAAGCAACATAAAAAAAATAGAGTAATTGAACTTCATCAAAGGTAAGAAATTTTGTGCTTCACAACAGGCCATTAAGAGTGTGAAAGAGTGGCATTATGGGAGAAAATATTTGCAAATCACATATATGATCATGGACCCGGGCACAGAACACAGAAAGAACTCTCGACTCAAAAACATAAAGACCAGCTACCTAATTCCCCAAATGGGCAAAAGAGCTGAATCACATTTCTCCAAAGAAGCTACCCAACAAGTCATGAAGCACACGATAGGTTCTTTGGCCTCATCAGTCATCGGGAAATGCAAACCCAAACCACACTGGGACACCACTTCACACCAATCAAGGTGGCGGTGATCAAAGACAGAAGGATGCGGAGAGACATTGCTGGTGGTGGAAAATGATACAACCACTTTGGAGAGACAGTGTGGCCCTTTCTCCAGGGGTAAAACATGAAATCAGCCTCTGACCTAGCAATTCCACTTCTAGATGAACGCAAAAGGGAAATGAAAACATACACCCACGCAAAAGCTTAGGTATGAATGTTCATGGTGGTTTTATTCATAAGAGACAAAAAGTAGAAACACTGAAATGTTCATCAGTGGAGGACCGTGTAAACAAATTGTGGCCCATCCATGGGATATGGTTTGGCCATAAAAAGGGATGAACTATGGGACACGTGGGTGGCTCAGTCAGTTAAGCCTCTGCCTTCGGTGCAGGTCATGATCTCGGGGTGCTGGGATGGAGCCCCAAATCAGGCTCCCTGCTCCGTGGGGATCTGCTTCTCCTTCTTTCTCTCCCCCCTCCTCATGCTCATTTCTCTCTCTCTCCCTTTCAAATTAATTAATTAATTAATTAATTAATTAAATGTAATAAATTAAATCTAATCCTGGCTCAGGCTGTAACAGTGAAGCAGCTTGAAAACATTACCCTAAGTCCAAAAAAAGCCACGTTGTTATGAATGCTTCGCTGAGTTCCCATTGTCAGGCCATCTCACATAAAATCAGTTCTGTTCAAACCACTCACCACTCTAAAAAAAAGATATTAAACTCTCACCCAAAGCCACCTCGAGAGTGTAATGGGGGGTCAGTGAGCTCTGGGTCTCTTCCCCGTTCTCCTAAGGATGCCAGTTCCATAGAACTGGCACAAGGGGCATGGAGCGCAGACAGGCTGTGTCCCAGGTGGGCCCGCAGAGAGGACAGGTGAGGTTTGGAAGGGGAGGGAGCAGCCAAGCGAGGGCAGGCGCTCACAGCAAGGGAACAATGTCCCCAAAGGGCCCTCACTCTGGTTCTCAGCAACCCGCTCCTTGGGTCAGGAGCTGTCAAAGGGGCAGCCCAGAGCCCTAGCCGGTGCCCTGGGATGGGGAAGACGCTCAGCCACACTCTGTGCACGAAAGGGGCAAGAGCCTGTGAGGAGGCAAAGGCAGGTCACAGGGCAGGGGGCTGGAGCCAGGCAGCCTGGCCCTAATGTGGTGCTCCTGATGGCGGCTGGAAACCTGCTGCTTTATATCACAAAAATTGGCCAATGCAACAAATCAGGGCTTTTTTTTTTTTTTTTTTTAAAGAGCCATTTAAAAACATTTGTCAACATATTCCTGGGTATTTCCAACACCTGACATAGTAGTCGGTATCTGAAAAGACGTGGGTTTTGATCAAGGAAACTTAAAAGTGTGCGAGGATGAAGCAGTAAGGAAAGTCATGGCCTTACAGGGCCTTAGGCGATTGTGCCATTTGCTCTAAAAGGTCGGGGGTAAGGCCACCCAGGAGAGAGTGTCATCCTCAAGGACTCTGCAACAGCCCCGGCAGTCTTGGGGACTGGCCCCACCACCCCAACTTCTCGGCCTCTGTCTGGGAGAGCCAAGCCCCAGGCTGTCTTGTTTCCTCTGGGCTCTGTCTGCAAGGTCTCCACAGCACACACAAAGGCTGGCCTATGGCAGGGGCTTGAAAGTATCTGTTGAACTGCACAATTTTGAAAATACCTCTCCCCTGGTGGATCTACCGGGATGCCCACCAGTAAGGGAGGTTTGTGGTGCAACGGAGAGATCCGTCCCCACCTTCCTCCTAGGCTCTGCTCGGGGGCACAGCTGGCCCCTAGCATTGCCAGGCCCCGCCTGTTTGGACTCTGCTGAGGATCTTGGGAGCTCAGCCCCGCACCAGGGGCAAGTCTGACTCTGTCCTCTGCCTCACTGTACCCCCAGACCTGTTCTTCCACCTTATCCCTGACTAGTGGTGCCTGTGGGGTTGTAGGATCTGAGATGCATGGTGGTCTCCAGGAATCAGTGGTTGAGGCCTGAGGTCCTTCCAGGCCTTCCTCCCTGGAGAGTGCCTTGAATCTCAGCCCCGAGGCAGGACACGGCCTCCTCCTCCTCCTCCTCCTCCTCATTTCCTTCAGGCATGAACTGTCTTGCTGAGGAACACTTCAACAGCTCCGATTCCGGGTTCAGAAGCCATCTCCCACCCGGTGTCCCCTGCTGCCCTTGCCAGGCCCTTGGACTATGAGCCATCTAGGAACTGGATTTCTTGCTGGGGTCCTTAGCCCTGTCTAGGCCCTCGCTCCCTGGTCCACCTCTGGGCTCTGGCCCTTCTGCAGGTTGCCCTTTGCCATGTGGTGGCCAGAGCAAGGGGTGGGGGGCTCCTGGTCCTGGGGAGGATCCTCTGACCTAGAAACTTAAGAGGTCAAAGGAGTAGTAGCAGATTCATTCATTCAGGGCACTCTGTGTATGGAGCGCCAACTCCACCTGCCTGCCAGGCCCTGTTCCAGAGGCTGGAGGGGTGGGGTGGGGGGCAGGGGGGCAGGGGTTGCCGACCAAGAGAAGGGGCAAAGGGGTCAGCCTTCACTGACATCACATTTTGGGAAGCACACAGAGGACAAGCACAAAGGCAAGCTGTATACTGAAGCTCATATGTCCTTACCTGCTTATGCTCCCACTGATACATGACGTATATACACCCATATTTATTTGTATATTTATATAAATGTAAACAAAATTCATATGGACACTCCTAAACGTTTTATTTTTAAATGCAAACATTTAAGTGCCTACAGAAAGCTCAGGGGAGGCTTCCCGAGGGAGGCTCCCGTTCTGTGCTGGGCGCAGGGTGCCTGGGGTGCGGGGCAGGAGGGGATGTCCTGTGGGGAGCAGCCCAGGCCGAGGCCTTGGGGAAAGGGTTCAGGCATTTGGGGAACCCCCGGAGGCCAAGGCTCCGGGGCCAAGCACGGAGAAAGGAGCAGGGCTGCGGTGGGCAGGGCCGCCAAGGCCTCGGTCTGGGCAAGGACTGCCTTTGGCCCTAGGCTGGACACCACCGGGGCCCAGCGGGGGAGGCCGCGCAGGGAGCCCCGCCGCACCGCCCACCCGGCTGGAGGCCGCTGGATCGCACGCGGGCGTCTCCTTTGGGGTCAGACTTTCCCGCTCATCCTCACCCCTGTTGCTGTTTGGGGTGGGTCAGGAGGAGTGTGGGGGTGCAGCTGGGGTCGATGGGGGCGGGGCCACTTGGCCTGGGCCCCGGGGTGCACTGCCCCTGCGGCTCCCGCACCGGGTCCGCCCCGCTGGGTGCCCCCACCCACAGCGCCCCGCAGGGTGCCCCCCACTTCCCAGGGGAAGGGAGCCCCGGAGGCACCGCCGGCCGCAGGTCCGCCCAGCTCACCCTCGAGGGCGCCCCAGGTCAGCGCCTCCCCCGGGCCCCGGGACCCCCGCGCCGAGCAGATGGGGCGCCCTGGGTCGCCGGCGCGCTGGCCGGGAGGGGCGGGGCGGGGCGGGGGCGGGGGTCGCCCGGGCCGGAGCCGCTGACCCCGCTGACCCCGCCCTGCCCGGGGCTCCCGCGGCGCGGGGGCGGCGCTCCGGGGGGGGGGGTGCGGCGCACCTTGCTCCCCGCGCCCCCGCCCCCGCGCGCCCGCCCGCCCCTCCCCGCCCCTCCCCGCCGTCCCGGCCCCTTCCGTCCGCGCCCGCCGCTGTCCTCCGCCGGCCCGCGAGGGAGGACGATGGGTCAGCGCGGGAGCAGCCGATGAGGGCGGCGGCCAGCGCCTGAGTCGGCCGGGCCGGGCCCGCGCCCCCCGCGCCCCCCGCGCCCCGCGCCCCGCGCCCCCCCCGCCCCGCTCCATGGACGCGCCGCGCGCCTCGGCGGCCAAGCCCCCGCTCGGGTAAGTGGCGGGGACCCGGGGCGCTGCGCGGGGGCGCGGGGGGGAGCCGGGGGGAGCCGGGGAGCGCGGGGGAGAGCAGGGGAGGGCCGGGGGGAGCAGGGGGGAGCCGGGGAGCGCTGGGGGAACCTGAGGGGCTCTGGGGGCCGCATGTAGGAGCTGGGGGGAGCCGAGGGGAGCCGGAGGGAGCAGGGGGGAGCAGGGGGGAGCCAGAGGGAGCAGAGGGGAGCAGGGGGGAGCAGGGGGAGCCGGAGGGAGCAGGGGGGCGCAGGGGGAGCAGGGGAGAGCCAGGGGGAGCAGGGGGGCGCAGGGGAAGCAGGGGGGCGCAGGGGAGCACGGGGGAGCAGGGGGAGCACGGGAGAGCCGGGGTGGGGGCGCAGGCGGAGCAGGGGGGAGCAGGGGGAGCCGGGGCTCCCTCGCCGGCCGCCCGAGGGGCTGTGCACCTGGCGCGCCGGCCGGTCGCCCGGGTAACTGTGGGGCACTTTGCGCGCGGGGCCTCGTGCGCGCGCCCTTTATGGGGTCCCCGCGGGCGGGGCCTCCTCGGCCACCTGCGGGGGTCGCCCCGGGGCCTCGCTCGGCCACCTGGGTGGGGGCTCGGCGGTCACCGCTCTCCGGGCCCCGCAGTGCCGGCCCCGCACTTCCCCGCGGGCGCGAGCAGATCCCGGGACCTCGCAGACGCCGGGGACCCGCGGTCTGGGGGGCTCCCTGTGCGGGGCGCCGTCCCCCCATCCCCCGGGCATCCGCGCCCCCGTCCCGGCCTGCTTGCCCTGGACCCGACCCCGGGTGCAGACCCGGCTCCCCAGCCCAGGTCGGGCGTGCATTGGGCCACGGGTCCTGCGGGAGCGCGAGCAGCGCCGGGGTCTGCTTCCTGCACCTGGCGGCGGGGATCACCTGCCAGGTTCCCCTTTAACTCTCTGACCACCTTCCCCAGGAGAAGGGAAGCTCAGGCTCTTTCGACAGGACCCCAGGCAGCCGGGGAGTCCCGGGACAGTAGCGGGGCCCTGTGGCCGCGGACCAGCGCCCAGGCCTGCAGCAAGTGCTATGAGTCTTGCAAATGGAATGAGTAGTCGGGTGGGACCTGCACCTGCTTATCGAGTGGGGCCCACTTTCCGCTGTGGCAACTGGTCTCAAAGGAGGCAGCTTTGTGCACAACTAATCTCTTTGCACTTCTGTCCCACTGACTCACTCTGCCCTGGTGCCTGTAGGCCGCTCTGTTGCGGGGCCCGGGTCTGCATAAGATTTTCAAACTCGCTCTTTAAAAAAAAAACAAAATCCTCTCTTTAATGCCAGGAAAAAGTGAGCCAGGTTAGCAAATCAAATAATCCTGAAACTGAGGAATGTTAAAACGAATTTTTTTTTTCTATGCACTTAGTAGTGGTTATGTAATTCCCAAACACATTTCCCAAAAAAGAAAATAAATGCGGGAAATCCCTCTTCATGGTAGTGGGCATCCCAGAATGAGCAGGACTCAGAATTGTGTTTCAGTCTGTCGCCTTGGGAGCCTGTTGAATAAGCCTACTTAAGAAGAGAGGGACTCCTTAACTCGCTGTCCCCTCCTTTGAAGGAAACATGAAGGGGAGGGCACTGAAGAGGCCAGAGAAACTGGGTTCAGAGATTATTTGTAAAGTCCTTGAGACGGAGCCTGGTGGTGGAGCTGAAACGGTGACTCCTGGGCCTGGGCCGGTGACTCCTGGGCCGGCTCTCCAGGCCCTGGCGCTCTAGCAGCGAGGGGCGAACGCTCAGCCCCGTGCTCCCCACGGCTTCTCTGGGCTCGGGTTGGACTTCCCATCTGAGTCTTCCCCGGGAGAAACCAAGGGAAGGGCTGTGGGTGTTACAAGGACACACGCAGTTGTTGCCACCCATACATTCAGTCTCTTCCCTCCAGTCTGCTTGCTTGCACCCCTTTGTTCAGGGAATGTACACACGTTGCTTTCAGCTTCTATTATTCCCAGTCGTTTTGTCATCTGTCATTTGTTTTCATACCCCCAGCGAGGAGATGTCAAGAAAACGGCAATGTGCCTACGTTTTCTAGATAGGAATTGCACGATTATTAAAACTATTCTGTGTTACATTTGAAGGAAAACTCTTAAAACTATTCTGTGTGTTAAAATTGGAGGAAAGAAACGGTCTTGAGCTTTTTGAATATTTTCTGTAATTCAGGGCCGTTGCTTGCCTTCCAGAGAGGACAGACACAGACGTGAGATTTGTGGCTTTGGTGCCTTACCGGTGTTGATCCTTCTCCGGTCTGCTCTTCTGTTGCTTCAGAACAAGGCAGTGCTTTCCATGTGTCCCGGGGAAATTTGTTTTCTGTTGGTGCAAGGGATGGCTATCGAATCAAATTGGGAGCAAGCTATCGTCCAGTGTTGCAGAGACACGGGCTGGCCAGGGAGCAGAGAAGTAAGATTTCATGGTATAAAGCAAAGTCTGTAGAAGCCCTTCTTGAGAATTGCTGAACCGACAACTGTTAGTGGGCGAAGATGGTATATCCGCCTAAATCATGCATAGGTAGTTATTAGTTCTCTGCATTGGGTACACAAGCATACATTTCTCCTGGGATTGGCGTCGTTATGTTTTTGATAGCAATTTCATTAAAACGAGGGCTTTTGACCAACCTGTCTGGGAAAAGTATTCTTTTAAGGAAAAGAGGCAGAGACTGACAGGTCAACTCAATGTGACTTCTAAGGAATCTTAGAGCTCAGCTACAGTGTAATAATTGACAGATTATTCTGGAATGCAAGGGAAGACACAGTTCCTTTGGGTGGAGTTTTTAACTGTGCTTAAGTCCATGTAAGATAAACTTCCAGTTGATCTGTTTACTTTTAGTTTCTCTGTTGGAGCGTTTTTGAGATCCATGCCCCTGGTGGGTGGGAATGGAACACAGGGTTAAATTTCCCCCTGGGGACCTTCTTATGAATGAGACAGAGTGTTTGGATTTGGCAGGAGACTGGTTAATTTTTTTTTTTTTTCTGCAGAGGAAACACATAGTTCCATAGAATAGAATGGTCTCCAGTGACACAAAATGTCAAAACCGCTGGGGCATTTGCTCAGTGGCTGCATTCAAGCACTGTCCTTATTTAAAATCAGCGAAATTAGCTCAAGTTCATGAGAATCTGAGCTTCATGAAGGCATAGCCGATGGTCATTTCTCTGCATCTATTTGTATGGCTTTAATGGAGTTACTAGAACAAGAAATGATTTTTTTTTTTTAATTAATAGAAGTGGATAACTTGAGCCTCTCCTGTCCTGTCACCACCCAACAAAATGTTACAGGAGCTGCTGTCTTGATAGTGATCATGGGCCGTCACAATGACATCTTCCATTTTAACTCTGACAAGCGTACAAATGTTAACGAAATATTAAGGCATGTACACCATAAAAAGAAAGGAGTTTAGGTTTCTAGCTTTTTTTTTTTTTTTAAGGTTTCTAGGCTTTGGGCTGACATGTTTACATTCTTTAAAATGGTAGCATGTGTATTTGTTACATCGAACTTTTCCCATTTAAAAGTTGTTACCTAAAAAAAAAAAAAAAAAAAAAAAAAAAAAAAAAAAGTTGTTACCTCTGAGCTATCCTTTTGGGTGGCAAGAAGTTCAAGACTGTGTAAAAGTTAGGTGTGGTTTGAGCGTCGGCCTAGGAATCTTATTCTTTTGTGCTTAGTAATTTTTCTGAATAAGTTCGAGGAGTTGGACATGCCCCGGTGACAATATCAAATGACCCTAGGGCACTTTTAATGTTTCTGGCTGTCTAAGGACGAAGAAGCGAAGTTACGGTTTAAATTTGGCACACAGATATCTGTGCAATGTCGCCCCTCTCCTGCCTCCTGGACCTGCAGCCCGCTGCCCCTCCTCTGCTCTCCCTGTGGCCTTTCCCTGGCCAGCCAGAGCCGGTCAGCGCTGGAAAGGCACCGCCAGAGTGACAGCCCCGCACACGTGCAGGCCTGCGTTCCAGTGGCTGGGACCTGAAAAGTGAAGCCCTAACTTCACCCAACGGTGCTCCCGTAATTATTAAGGCAATGGTGATTGCAGGCTACGTGTACAGCCCCTAATAAGTTTGGCTTTCTAGGACTCTCGTGCTTTGTTATTAATCATTGAACTCAATTTTGTAATTGGTCGGAAGTTTTAAGCGGTGAGAAGCATTTGATCCCAAAGTTGCCTATGGATGGAGGTTGTGCAGATTTCAAATCTAGAAACACGTGGTTGTGATTCAGGCTTGAACTGAAGGGAAAACGTGTAGCTGAGAGTCAGTGTATTTATGATGTGACATTTCCTTACAGCCTTTTGATTTCTCTCCATCCACATTTAAATAGGGCTTCTTTAAAAAAAAAACACACACACACACATTTTATTTATTTATTCATGAGAGACACAGAGGGAGAGGCAGAGACACAGGCAGAGGGAGAAGCAGGCTCCCTGCGGGACTCGATCCCAAGACCCCGGGATCACAACCTGAGCCAAAGGCAGGCGCTCAACCCCTGAGCCACCGAGGCGTCCCTAATTACAGGTTCTGTGGCTTTTGTGTGTTGGTTTACTTTACCCAGTGTGTGTCGTTTTTGTTTTTTTTTTTTTTCCACATGCTTTGTACTTTCACAACAGATTTTCCCTATCTCTTCATCTTTGTACTTTTTTCTCTACTTGACATTTTTTAAATTATCAAATTACATCATTGACATACTGATGACGCCTTTTTACTGTTTTACGATGATGATGTCTTTTTACTGTTTTACGATTTTCATTTATTGAAGCAAATTCTTAAAGGTAGCCCCCCCCCCCCCCCCACTCCCATTTCATACCTTCGCTTTTTCATCTTACAGCGTCAGGAGAGTGTTTCTTGTTCGGGGCCACTTGCTGGCTTCCAGCGCTCGAGTTGGTGGCCGTGTCGACTCCTGTCACCTGCCGTTAGTGTTTCCATACGGCTCTATTTTGCACCTGTCTCTTCCAGTGCTAGTATTACACTTTTCTCCCAAGTATACTTTATTTGGTTTCATTTGCTTTATACAGACCCGATGGTGGCATTTGTTTTCAAGACCTGACGGTATTTATCTGAGACTGGATTTTGCCGTGTACTCTGGTGGGACAAAGTGACACTGGATCTCCAACAGCATCTGTGCTTCCCGCTGCCTGCGTACGGAGGTCCCCGTGCTTCCCGGCAGCCCCTCTGGGGACCGCTCACCTCCCCAGCTGGGAGATACTTCGCGGCCTCTGGGGTTTTTCACAGGCTTCCATCTGGTTTCCCTAATTAGGTGGTGAGCTGTTGCTTGCCAAGACCATACTTTCTACAGATCAAGTCCAATTAGGATGAATTCCACAGCCAAAAATATTTCTATTAAAAAAAAAAGAAAAGGGGAAAAAAAGAAAAAGCTTTTCAAGTGACCATTAAAATGTATTTCATTTAGGTGCAGACCGCAAATGCTTCTGCACGGACACTTCTGTAAATTCATTCACCACCTCCACTAAAGCAAGCAATGCCTTTTTGGGAGACGTGGATTGGTTTAGGTCATCATTGAAGTCCTTGTCCCTTTGGAAAAAAAAAAAAAAAAAAGGACGCAAATCCCCCAAAATGAGCCTGATAGGTCAGGAGTCCTGGTTCATGGATCCCTCCCCACTGCACCCCGCCCTCCTCACTCTGTGGCCCAGGATCCCAGCGAGGGAACCATTGTCTTGAGGACACTGTCTTTCGGGACAACGAGCTGTCCTTGCTCCTGAGGACACACGTGGACATGCCTGTGCCCTCCGCGGCCAGGTGGCCCTAATTCGTGATGCCCCTGCCTGGTCAGGAGCCCTGTTGGACTTTCTCCTACTGAGCGACAGGCAGGCTTGCCGGGGAGGATGCTGGCCTGGGAACAGGGAGCCTCGGGCCCTGGGATCGCCCCGCAAGGTTGAGTGCACCCCCCTTAGGTCCCAGGGTGGCTCCTGTGTGCTCCCCGGCCCTGCGCTCATGAGCTGCACCCCGATGCTCCGCGTCTGGGCCGCAGCCCAGTGTTTGACATGAAACACTGACTTTTCCACTTTCTTTGATTTTTGTTAATTTGATGGGACTCCCAGGTGGCTCAGCGGTTTGGCACCTGCTTTGGGTCCAGGGCATGATCCCGGAGACCCGGGATCCAGTCCCACGTCGGGCTCCCTGCATGGAGGCTGCTTCTCCCTCTGCCTGTGTCTCTGTCTCTCTCTCTGTCTCTCATGAATAAATACATAAAATCTTTAAAAGACAAATTTGAATGTAAAGCGCCAAGTGTGTCCAGCGGGGGCCCTGCCTCCCCTCCCGTCTGCCAGTGGAAGGTGCTGGATAAGACGATCCCAAGACTCACGTGAGCTCAAGAGTCATATGATTCGAAGTGTTCCCAGAAGTTCTAAATCCCTTCTTGAAAAAAAAAGATAAACTTTTTTCTTAAGCTGCCACTTAATCTTGTTTTTGCCAGACTATATGACAGCAGGCGGATCAGTTGTCCCTGAAATATTCCAGGCCAATAGGCCGCCGACCCGGCTTGCCAGCTGTGCAGACCTGCCCTTTGCACACCCGGGAGGTGTTGGGTGTCTTATTTGGAGGAGCGTAAAGCAGTGGACGCCCGTCGCTGGTGGCTGGGAGACCGATGGCTTTCCCTCGCCCTGAGGTCAAAGTTCACCTTGGGGTTTCGGGGCTGGTGTCCGTCCGGAGGCTCGTGTCCTCCCAGGATTAATTTGCCGAAATGCTAACCTCCCAGGGGTGGTGCCGGGGAGCGGGGCTCGGGCCGTGGTGGGGAGCCCTCACGACCGGGCCAGCGAGAACCCCGCGAGATGTGCGCAGCCCAGAGGAGCGCGGCCCGGACCGCGGGCTTCCAGCCTCCGGGATGCAGAGCAGCAAACATCTGTAGTTTACAGGTCACACGGTCTTGGGGCACCTGCGGGGGCTCAGCGGGTGAGCATCTGCCCTCGGCTCAGGGCGTGACCCCGGGGTCCTGGGATCGAGTCCCACGTTGGGCTCCCTGCAAGGAGCCTGCTTCTCCCTCTGCCTGGGTCTCTGACTCTCTGTCTGCGTCTCTCATGAATAAATGAATAAATAAATGCATAATCTTTAAAAAAAAAAAAAAGCCACCCAGTCTGGCGTCCTGTGGCAGCAGCCTGGACAGCCTGAGAGGAGGGGCCAAGTCATCATGGACCCACTTCTTTGCATCTAGTTGCTCTGCCCCGGCCGGGGCACGGCCTGCCTCTGCTACAGCCCGGCTCCGGGAGGGACGTGGAAGGAGGCCCTGCCCTGTGCTTTCAGGGTCCGACCTGAGTGTTACACACTCCCCTTCCCCCTCTCCACCGGCCCCGTCTGGTGGTGGTGGTGGTGGTGGTTGTAGTAAACTCTCCATAAGGTAGCGCTGACCATTTGTAGCGTTCGGGGGTATTTAGTCAGTTCACATTGCTGTCCAGCCCTCCGTCCCCAGAACTCTGTCTTCCTAAACTGAAACTCTGTATTGTTGAACCCTGACCGCCCATCCCCTGTCCCCCACCCCCCAGCCTCCCGCTGCCACCTTCTACTTTCTGTGGCCCAGAGTGTGACTCCTCTAGGGACCTCGTATGGGGGGGTCACAGTGTCCTTTGGGGGCTGGCTTGTCTCACCCAGTGTCCTCACCGTTCATCATGTCACGGTGTGTGTCAGGACGGCCTTGCTTTCTAAGGCTGAGCGATACCCCAGAATGTGTGTCTCCCACACGTTTATCGCTTCAGATACTAGTAGACACCTTGGCTTCTGCCTTTTGGCCGCTGTGACCGGTGCTGCTGAGAACCTGGGCACCCAGGGGGCAGTCCCTGCTTTGGCTGCTTCTGTGTGCACAGCCGGAGGCGGGATTGAGGGACCGAATGGCAGCACTCTGTTTCATTTTTGGAGAGTCACCATGCGGTCACCTGCAGCGGCCGCACATCCCCACCAGCAGTGCATGAGGGTTCTAGGTTGTCCACTTCCTGGCTGTTGGCCCAGTGTCAGTCACCTGGTCATTTAAAGTCTTGGAGGAAGAGGGAACAGGAGCCAGGGAGCTTCCGGTCCTGTCTGCACCTCCCTGCACAGGCTGGGAGGAGCTCGGGCATAGGTGGGTGGGTGGGTGGGTGGCCAGGCCTGTCCTCTTTCCTCCAGGATCCTGGGAGGCCCCAGGCCTTCTCAGACGGGTGCCCCTGGCAGTTCCTTGGCCTGTGCTGGGAAACATGTCCTTCGTTTGCTCTGAGCATAAGGCACAGAAAATGGTGCAGGGCTCCGTACTGTGGCCGTGGGTCTCCTTGATGCAGGCCCGATGGGCAGCCATGTCCCTGCACGTGCTGCCCTGAGCACAGAGACGGTGGCAGCGCCTGCCCTGACCTCATCCAAGCACTCGGACGCGCAGGGCCAGGTGTCGACTGGGGCTCTTTGTCTGCAGTGCCGCAGGCCACCACATTTCTGCTTTCTCTGAGGTCTTGGTTCTTGCCATGCCCTCTTTTGCAGAGTGGCTGCCAGCCTATAAGGGTAGGAGGGTTTCGGAGCATGGGCCACCTCGCGGCCCTCGGGGTGACCCGGGCGGGAAAATCAGGGCTCCCCGCCTCCCTGCTGGCCCAGGAACTGGGGGGGTTGGAAAGAGCTTGTCTGAAGTCCAGCATTTGCCTCAGGGTCTGTGCCGTGTGGTCTTAGGGGTCAGAGGATGGAAGAGGAGAAAAAGCAGCTGTACCGGCTGTACAATCATGTGGAAAGAGCTTGATTGGTTTACACTTAAGTAGCAGATGGAGGTCCAGAGACTCACTGGGGAAACAGGCTGTGCACGGGTCAGTGTGTACACATGTGTGTATCTGTGTGTGTATTCACGTGAGTGTGGGGGTGTGTGCACTTGTGTATGTAATGCTGTGTGTGCATGTGTGTGTGCATGTGTGTGTGCCTGTGTGTGTGCATGTAATCGTGTGTGAGCATGCACTTGTGTGTGTAATCCTGTATGTGTCGGTATGTGTGTGTGCCTGTGTGTGTGCATGTAATCGTGTGTGGGTGTGTGCACTTGTGTATGTAATCCTGTGTGTGCTTGTGTGTGTGCATGTAATGTGTGAGTATGTGTGTGCACTTGTGTATGCTATCCTGCGTGTGCATGTGGGTATGTGTGCATGCATGTGTGTGTGCATGCAGTCATGTGTGAGTGTGTACTTGTGTATGTAATCCTGTGTGTGCGTGCGGGTATGTGTGTGTGCCTGTGTGTGTGCATGTAATCGTGTGTGTGTGCACTTGTGTGTGTAGTCCTGTGTGTGCATGTGTATGTGCATGTAACTGTGAGTGTGCACTTGTGTATGTAATCCTGTGTGTGTGTGGTGGATATGTGTGTGTGCATGTGTGTGTGTGCATGTAATCATGTGTGTGCACTTGTGTATGTAATCCTGTGCGTGCATGTGTGTGTGTGCATGTAATCGTGTGTGTGGGTTGTGTGCTTGTGTATGTAATGATGTGTGTGGTTGGTATGTGTGTGTGCATGTGTGTGTATTCATGTGTGATTGTGGGCGTGTGCACTTGTGCATGTACTCTGTGGGTGTGGGCACGTGTGTGCGTGCATTCATGTAGGTATGCGTGCGTGTGTATGTGCACGTGCGTGTGTGTGTGTGTGTGTGGAGGCCAGCGTCAAGTTTAAACTCACTTGCAGCACTTGGCCGAGCAGCAGATTCCCAAATCCGATCCTGGCAGGTTTTTCAAGCCTCATGTTTTGAGCGTCGAGTGTAAAAATAGCTCGGGTGGGAGTGATAATGCAGCAGGAGTGCACGCTTTTGTTCACGTGGCTACCTTCTGGACTCCAGTACGGCCTTGCTGTCTGGAGCCCCGTTGCTTATGAGCACGATCCACCAGTGTTCAGACCAACCGTCAGGTTGGAAGGAGACGGTCCTGGGGCCGGCAGCGAGGCCTCGCCCCGGGGGATCGGGGTGGCCCAGGGCCCCCGACTTCCCGCCGCGATCGCGGACACTCGGCTCGGGGGCGGACTGGAATCTTTCTCTCCCTCTGCGCACAAGGCACTTCTTGCACCAGACAGGTGGACGGCGTCCTCGGGGCGCCCGCGAGGAAGGAGCCGCGTGGCCCCGGCCCGTCCAGCCCCGTCGTCTTTCGAAGGCTCGGGAGGCCGGGAGGTCGGCCTTTCCCTGTCCGGTCCCCGTGGCCACGTCTCAGGCGGCCGCGGCTGTCACGAGGCCCCCCAGTTGAAGGACGTGTCCTCCGTGAGGTCAGCGCACCCCATTTCCAACGGTCACAGGGTGGCAAAAGCAAGTCTGGAAACTGGACTGATGTAAGTTGAGGAAGACTTCAGCTGGCACAGCCCTTCCTTAGTCATCAGTATTGTTTCTAACTTGCCGGAGTGTTGCGCGTTTCTGGAACGCGGAATTGGGTTACGCGTTTCTCTAAAAGGAAGAAACGAAGACGCGCCACACAGCCACTTGCCTTATTTCAGCGCGTCGTCAGCTGTGACGGAGGTGGCACTTCCTGGCCGGCCGGAGGGTCCTCGCCTGTCGGGCCCTGGAGGTTGGACCCCCCCAACTCCGGGCTCTCCAGAGTCGGCAGCGATAGTTCACGGGTGCGGCTGTCACGGGGGCTCGTGCCCACCTGGCTTCTTCCCCATGCAGGCGGCTCATGGCGTCACCCATTTGGCTGTCACAGTTGAATGCAGCTCTGGATGCATCACCCCTAGGAGTCTTGGATGGGATTTTGGGGTTTTGGCCGAGCTGCGTGGGGTGTGGTGGGTGAGGGCCCCGCCCAGCGGCGGCGTGTTTGTGAATCATTGTGTTACGCGGGTGCGGGCGCCTGTTCCTCCGCGGTTGGGTGGTCTACCTTGATCCCGGCTTTAGGAATTCACCGAAGCTTCAGGGCCTTCCCTTTTGTCCTGGAGGTTGACTCAGCTCACTGCGTGTTTTGCTCGTAACCTAACGAAGCGTGGGGTTCTGCTTGGCCTCCTTCAGAGTCGGGGCTGCGCAGGCCCAACGCGCACCTTCGCTGGCTGTTTGCTCGTGGGCCGCGTTCACCAGGCCTCGGTCTGGGCTGTAGGCCTCACCGTGAGCAGGGCGCTCTTTCAGCATCGTGGGTCCTCGGGTCCTGTGGGTGAGTGGGCTCCTTGCACGGGGGCATCTGAGGGGTGATCCCCCAGCAGGGACGGGACTGCAGGAAGGAGAGACCCCTGGGTGGCCCTTTGGGGGGGATCTTGGAGGGGACGTGATGGCCACCATCACCAGGTGGAGTGTACGAAATGCCTACCTGGGACCCAGCTGGGGGCTAACGGAGCGTCTAGAAGGCCCCACGTCCACACGTTCTTCGCTCGCCCAAGGCCTTCGCGAGCCCAACATCCCTCCATCTATTTTCTTCTTATATTTTTGAAACTTAAAATCTGAGTCTCTCTCACAAAAAGAATGGATCCCTCCTGATGACACCTTACTTAACCCATGCACAGCCCCCCCCCCCCCGGCCCCCCGTGACTTACCTCTGACTCAGAAATGGAGCCGCTGTCTCCGCGGGCCTGTGGGAAGCCTTACTCACGAGTCCGGGCGGCTGGGTGGGAACTCCACAGTGAAATTACATGTTTGAAATGTTTTCCTTCTGTTTACCTCTCGTGCTGTGTGTTTAAATTTATACAGGATTCTTATGTCGGGGTCGGGGTTTAACTGTCAGTGTTCCTGGGAAGCGGCAACTGACCCGTCTTTAAATGGGACTGGCTTCGGGATTACACCCACGGGCGTGGGGATGGTGGCGCACGCTTCACTTCTGGAACATTTCCACTGTAACAGGGCGGCCTTTTGATGATGCTAAATATTCATGGGCATTATTTTATCTGCTTTTATTTTATCTGCGTTTATTTTATCCATGCAGAAGTGTCATGTCAGTGGGGAAAAAAGCCACCAAGTTTCACTTGTGCTCCTCGGTCTGTTGTCAAAGTGAAGTAGAGGCCACCACGTGCTCCGCGTGAGGGTCCAGCATCACGGGGCTGGGGGGTCACACACGAGGACAGTTTACAGCTTCCTGGTCACTCTATGGTGAGGATGTTGGTGTAAAGAATGGCGGGTGGGGCCCTTGGGTGGCTCAGTCCATGGAGCCTCCTGATTCTTGGTTTCTGCTCAGGTTGTGATCTTAGGGTCATGAGATCGAGCCCCATGTTGGGCTCTGTGCTTAGCAGGGAATCAGCTTGAGATTCTCTCTTTTTGCCCCTCCACCAGGCACATGCGTGATCTCTCTCAAATATGTAAGTAAATTAAAAAAAAAAAAAAAGGAATGGCAGTGGAAGAGGAGGCCTTCAGGCCACCGTATGCCACGTGCAGCTCTGACCTCTGCATCCCTCGATCCCCTCCCGACTGGGGTGAAGGTGCGTGCAACAACCTGCAACTGGATTTTTTGGTCTCTGACTGTTGGACCAGCGAGGGGTTTTTGGAGAGGACTTCGTTCTGAGCCCAGGCTGTGTCCAACGTCGCTGCACGATGCCCGTCACCCCCTGCAGAGGGTACAAAGTGAGCGTCGCAGTTCTGCGCTGGACAGAGTGTGTCACGCGTGCTCCACCAGCCGCCCTGCGGGCGAGACTCAGCACAATCCCATCTTAGCATGATTTCCTTACAGTGTATGTTTGGGTATTAGATACAGAGCCCAGCAGGTCTGTGGATGCACTGGGGAGGCACCAGGGGAGGAGCGCTGGGCCAAACAGGGCCCTCAGAGGACACGTACATGTTGCCTGGCCAAGTCAGGTTGGCGACAGCCTCAAATCTGATGAGTTTGTGTTTGTCGTATGAAGGACCGTGGAGCTCCATCAGTCCTCCACCCCCAAGCACGTTAACTCGGTCGATACACGTGGGCGCTCGGTATTTGTTGCTTTGACAAACCGCCTCTTAAAATGACTCCTCTCTCGCTAAAGGAAAGCGATGATGATGGAGAGGCTGGGCCTGCTTCTGTTTCTGCTGCTCCTTCAGCCCAGGAGGCTCTGCGTCCCACCCACCACCTCCCACCCGCTACCGCACGTGTGCATCCTGACCTTGTTGCTGGATTGGGATGATGGGCTTTCCAGAAAGTCCATGTCAGACCTACATCCAGATTTTATAAAAGGGCAGGAAATGTTTCTACACCTCTGCTCCATGCAGGGGAACGTAGACGCACAGACCCAAAATTGTGGTCTGACCTATCAACTTTGTAACGACGCTTAGGAAATCTTTACTTGATGATGTAGCTTGGATTTTCTGATTTCCAGAGTTCAGGGCCCTCTTGCAGTGATGTCAACAGGAGCTCAGTTCAGGGAATGCAGCTGTGCCAGAGAGCATTGCCATGGAGGCAGCGTCGCTTTGGGAAGACCGAGCCCGTGCACAGGCTCATGCCACAAAATGCGTCACCACGACTGCCTGGTGGAGGTGGCGAGGATGTCTCGACGCCCTCCATCAGCCGTGCTTTGTGCCCTGTATCGTGTAAAATGGTGGTACTCGTTCATTACCGGAGTGATGGCGAACGCAGGGCAAGTTCCCACGTAGTGAAAGCACTATTATCACCAGAATTGTGACTCTTCAGAAAATGAAATAGATGGTCTTCTCCTTTTACCGCAGCAGTGGAGTATCTCAGAGTGGAATTTCCTCTCCACGTGAGCTTCTAAGAAGCGATGGCACCCTTGCTCTGTTTATAGGGCCCCTCCTTGTAGGTTATGCCGGAGTGAGGCCAGATCTTCACCCTTGTTAGCCAGGCAGATGGTCCACGATTATGTTATAGGCACCCGCTAGCATGGGGAGGATTCATAGTGGGACCAGGAGAAGCTGAGACATAGAAGACCACTTAAAACCAACCAAAAGGGAAATCTTCCAGGTCCTGACGGTAGAGCAGGGGACGTCTCTGAAGGGAGATGAGGAAAAGCTTGTCAGGTTTTGAGCTGGGGTTGACACTTGGATACAATGTCTAGATAGGGACACGGAGACTGACATCTACAGGAGGGGACCACCGCAAGCAGAAGAAGTGTGAGGACGGAGGGAAGCCTCAGGCCCCTTCCCACCAGTGTGGGACCCACCAACAGGTGGACAGACCTCCAGCTGGCTGACAGGGGAGATTGAGGGACGGCACATGTTTAGATGTCCGATATGATGCCAAGAGTGAAGCACCGGCCTGGGAGCCTGGACTTTATCCCGAAAAACTAGGGGATCAGTTTTTAGCAGAAGAGTGCCATCCTCCTGGACAGAGTGTATTCATAGACAGCTAGACTGAAGCTAGAATGTGAGAGACCCAGAGAAGGGGGACAGGCCGGGGACCAGCAGGGACAGCCATCATTAGTGGCCCAAGCCCTGTCCTTGCCTCCACCAGTGTGAGTGGAAAGGAAGGGACAGTGTTAGGGATGCTGTCTCTGCAGCCGTGGGAGCCACAGGTGACAGAGTGGTGAGGCTCTAAACTTGGGTAACTGGGGGAGGTCTGTGACCTGTAGGGATAGGATGGTGCAGGCTGGGTGGAAGGGAAGGGGGAAACGTGGAAGACGGTCATTCACTTACTCATACTAAATGTGAGGTGGGTGAGGAGATAATCAAGCAGGACTCTTATCCTCTAGGTGCTTAAATCCGGTGGAGGAGAGATGGACATAGCATGTTTGACACACCAGGCCAAGGAAGCTCAGGGGGGAAGCCCCCTGTCAGGGCCTTCTGGAGAGAGCCGTGGACAGCTCTGTGAGGATGTGGGTAGCGTGGGTCCCATCTCCTGCTCCGTTCCCGCACAGCAACCACAGCCCATGTCATTGAGTGCTCACCAAGCACTATTTAAAGTGCTTGTATGTGTCACCTGGTGTAATCCTTACAACAGTCTAGGAAGTGTGCCACTGTTTCTTCCATTTGTAAATGAGGAACATGGTACACGGAGAGGTTAATTGGTGAGACCAGGGTCAGCGAGGTGACATGGTTAACCCAGCACAGCTCTTAACCCCTCCATGTACTCTTCACATTTTTGTAGAGAGGTCACTGTGGGCCCTGAAGATAGTTCTAAGTTGAAGTCTGAGACATGGGGAGGGTTTTCTAGGAGACATGAGCAGTGGGAGCAAAGTCAGGTCCTTGGGGAAGTGCAGATTTTGTTGGAGAACAGTAGGCATTCGTGGAGTATGGGGTAGAGCTCAAGGTAGGGCCCAGCTCCTAGTTTATTCTTCACTTTACTTCCAGCACTTCTGATGTGAAGTCCATTGATTTAGGAGGCAGTGGGCCTCAGCCGGATTCCTGTCTCAGGTATTGGCAGCAGGATGTAGGGTGCAGGGATTCAGGCCCGGGCCTGCCAAGTACACATTGTCTCACTCACCATGGGACACGTCCAGCACCAACCCTCAGGGTATCCTCACCAAGAATAACAACCTTCTGCACTTTAATAACCATGATTTGAGTCCGAAATCAAAGGCAAGCATTAACACTTGTAATAATAAAGTAAGAAAAAAAAGCAAAGAATTGGGTTTTGGGGGTCAAGGATCTGGAGTCTGTGTCTGCAGTGGGCCTGGGGGCCAGTGCTACTCAAAGTATAGTCTGTGGACCTGTCCACAGTGAGCTAAGTACGTGGCTGAGATAGCTGACCAGAAGCTCTTAAAGCAAGCGGATGTGGCTGTGACATCCAGGTGCCCAGTCTGAGATGTAATGTGGCTGAACAGAGTATAGACAGCTCTGGTGTTGTAGAACTGGGGTGGGAGGGCCTGTGCGTTGTGTCATTTATTCCCCTCAGTAGATCTGTATGTAGGTACCGTGATTGTCACCATTTGGGGATGAGGACACTGAATCCCAGAGAGGTAACCAACTTGCTCAGGTTACAGACCCCATACCTGTAGCCAGAAAGCAATGCCATGGCCCTTCTCATGTCCCTTTTCAATTGCTGGTATGTTCTGTCGTTTTCTGAGCAGGACTACCAGCCTCTTGCTTCTCTAGCGCCGTCATAGCACCATCGGTAGAGCCCAGGCACATGGCCTGAGGTGTTCAGTCCCCACTGGAACCTAGGCCCATGTGCTTGGGATTATTAATCTTGTAGCCAGTGTGAAACTTGTGACTCGAGGAAGAAAGAGACAGGCAGGAGAAGATACGCGAAATCTGAATTTCTGTCGTCTCCGCTGATTTCCTTCATTTCCGTTCCGCGGCACCGTTGGAACTGGGGATTTGCAAAAGGTCTTTGGAATGTAGTAGTTTCTTGACAGGCAGCTCTGTAGCTCCCAGTCACTCAGGTAGTGGCGTATGGCTTCAGGGACACTTGCCAGCAGCTCACTGAGTGCCTCATGGTCTTCTCAGTGCCCAGTGCCCTGAGAGGAGTAGAGGCACATGTGTATATGGACCTTGGAGGTTGTCTGCTCATTTCGGGGGTGGGGGGGAGTGCTGAAGGCTCCTCTCTGGCCTCAGAGCAGGACAGGAAGGCTCTAGATGCCCACCAGCAATACCTTCCTGCTCGGCTTTCCTGGCCTCGAAAGCTGCGGCTCAGGGAGCATCATTTGGGTGGTGCTGCTCCCTTTATCCTACAAGCTTGCATTGTCAGGCAGCCTGGGAGAGGCAGCAGGGGTGGTGGCTGGAGAGCCTTTGGCAGAGGAGGGGTGGGGAGGGAAGAGCCGCGACAAAGGAGTTACTGCCACAGGAGCGCCATCCTGGACAGGTGGGTTTGTCCCCAGAGCCTGGTGTCTTCTATACTCAGCTCAAAAGAGGCTGCTCCAGGCTTGTCTGTGTTTTTTTTTTTTTTTTTTTTTTTTTAAGATTTTATTTATTCATAAGAGACACACAGAGAGAGAGGCAGAGACACAGGCAGAGGGAGAAGCAGGCTCCCTGCAGGGAGCCCGACATGGGACTCGATCCTGGGACCCCGGGGTCACGCCCTGAGCCACAGGCGAGACTCAACCTCTGAGCCCCCCGGGTGCCCCTTGGCTGTGGCTTTGAATGGTAGAGAGTCACAGCTGCTGCGCGGCTGCTCCATCCTGCTTGGCACAGGCAGTCCCTGTGACGCCTGGTGAGTTAGGCCGATGCTGCAGTGCATGAAGGGATGGGGTCTACTTAGCGGTGACTTAACCGGTGCCCCGGCGGGCAGCTTTCAGGGCACCAGCATCTGCATTTCATGAGCCTGCAGGGCAGGCAGTGCTTTCTCCGCTCTTCGGATGGAGGACGGGCCCGTGAACCCCTGAAGGCTGATGCAGAGGCCTCCGCCGTGCACAGCACCCCCCGCCGGCGCAGAGCCCGAGCGCTCAGGGGTGTCGGCCTGTGCTTGCGGGAGGGCAGCGCGGCCTGATCCCAAAGCTGACCCGGGTGAAGACCGTGGCCAGAGCAGTCGTCTATCGCTGAAAACAGGTGACCCCAAACTTAGCAGCTTGGAGCAGGGCTGGCTCTTCTGGGTGCCTGTGACACAGGCCGTGCCCTGAGGTGGCAGCCGGCCGTCCACAGTGCCTAGAAGCTGGCTCTTTCCATTTTTGCTCATTTTTGGCAGGACACCCCAGTTCTTTGCTCCACGGACCTCCTCTTCACGTGGCAGCCAGCTTCCTGTCGAGCCAGGACTTCGAGAAGGAATTCGAGGAAGCCGCAGTGCCTTTATGCCCGAGCCTTCGGAACCACACGCTGTCGCCTAGCGTCCCACTGCCTTCCTTAGAGCACGCCACCAAGTCGAGCCCGCCGTCGCGGGGGGCGGCGAGGCTCCTGCTTTCTGAGGGAACCAGTGTGAAACACGTGTGCCCGTATTTTGAAACTACCCACGGGGCACTCCGGGCTTGACTGCCTTTTGCCAAAGCAACTTGGTTAAACTGCTCGTGACGGCTGTTAAAAGCCCACACTCTCGGGGATCCCTGGGTGGCTCAGTGGTTTGGCCCCTGCCTTTGGCCCAGGGCGCGATCCTGAAGTTCTGGGATCGAGTCCCACATCGGGCTCCCGGTGCATGGAGCCTGCTCCTCCCTCCTCCTGTGTCTCTGCCTCTCTCTCTCTCTCTCTCTGTCTATCATGAATAAATAAATAAATAAATCTTAAAAAAAAAAAAAAGCCCACACTCTTGAGGGGCTCTGGAAGGGCTCCCATAACTACACCCCCCGCAGGCAGCCCTGCGACAAGGCCTGCTGAGGGCTGGCTTTTGCACAGAGCTGGACTGCACGTGGCAGTCTTTCTCCTTCTATGCACTGTTCTTATATAAAGGTCCTCAAAATGCTAAAAACTGAGCGTCGTCAAAAAGGAGAAAACACAACAGGCTCAGTTCCTGGAAGGTGGCCACATGTCTGAGTTTGTGACAGCCCCAGCCGCTGGCCCTGGCTGACTTGGTAGGACCTCGGGGTCCTTGCTCACCCCCCAACCACCCCACTTGGACCCCGTGTGTTCTGATCACTCAGCCGGGTACAGAGTCAGCCTCAGCAGGCGGGGGGCTCAGTGCAGTCCCCGTGACTGTAAGCCAGGGCTCTGTGTCCGACTGCTTTGAAAATGCTGTCGGAATTTTGGTAGGGATCTCACGGAATCTTTGGGTAGTATGGACATTTTTTTTTTTTTAAAGTTCTATTTATTGGGCAGCCTGGGTGGCTCAGCGGTTTAGCACTTGCCTTAGGCTTAGGGTGTGATTCTGGAGGCTCGGGATCGAGTTCCGCGTCGGTCTCCCTGCATGGAGCCTGCTTCTCCCTCTGCCTGTGTCTCTGCCTCTCTCTCTCTCTTAGTGTCTCTCATGAATAAATAAATACAATCTTAAAAGATTTTATTTATTTATTTGAGAGAGAGAAGGACCACATGAGAGAGAGTGAGAGACCGCACAAGCGGGGTGGGGGGCAGAGGGAGAAGCAGAGTTCCCACGGAGCAGGGAGCCCGACGCAGGACTCGATCCCAGCACCCTGAGATCATGACCTGAGCCGAAGGCAGACGCCTCACTGACCGAGCCACCAGCGCCCTGTATGGACGTGTTATCAGTGTTAATTCTTCTAGTCGTCGAACACGGGATATCTTTCCATTTATTTGTGGCTTCTCCTGGGGCGGGGGGAGCTTTTGAATGAAGGCAGGCCTCGAGTTCTCCCTTGAGAGGTTCTAATTCTGCCGTCGTGGACGGGATCCAGTGGTGAGTGGTGCAGGAACTCCCGGGTGACTCAGGTGTCCCCTCCTGACGGACGATGATCCATTCACTTGCTCATCCACTCACCGAGTGCCTTACGTGAATTTGAATAAAAATACTGTCCCAGCTCTCACGAAGGCCAGGCAGGGAGCTCTGTTTAGTCTGAAAACTGTTTACGTAGCACACAATTGTTCCGTGTTACAAAAATTTCCTCTTCGGAGGCCCTTCTGTGTATGTTTTACACACTTCACGTGGTTTAGCCAGGTTGCTTTGGAAAAAAGACGGCCAGGCCCAGACTCAGCACCTAGCTCTGAGTAACCACCAACATCGAAGCGGTTGTAGAGCCTTCACAAGCCTCCACCGCGAAACAGACGCCGCTCTGTGAAAACGCTTGCGGGGACATTTATGTAACAGTTTCCCCGCAGGATTATTTGTCTGAAAATAAATTGTTGATCCAGAAAAAGACACGGAAGGTTTGATGTCGTGTAAAATAATGCATTGGTAAAACACGCACACAAAAACTAAAGGAAAGCCAAAATTAATTTCTAATTTGGGGATGTCCTCATTTTTTTTTTTTTGTTTTTTTGTTTTTTTTTGGCCGTCATCATTTAATCAAACGCCTTCCAGTGTCTTTGGATACACTTCGAATTAGGATCGTACGTGTGACAGTCTGTATGTAAAATCCTTGTCACATTTCTCTCCACGTTACGGGTGTTTAAAAGCGACATGATCCATTTTTACTGATGTAGCGTTTGTGTAGAATGTATGCATGTGCTAGGCTGTGATTCTTTTTTAATTTATTTTATTTATTTATTTTAATAATAAATTTATTTTTTATTGGTGTTCAATTTACAACATACTGAATAACACCCAGTGCTCATCCCGTCAAGTGCCCCCCTCCCACTCACCCCCACCCCTCGCCCTCCTCCCCTTCCACCACCCCTAGTTCGTTTCCCAGAGTCAGGAGTCTTTATGTTCTGTCTCCCTTTCTGTTATTTCCCACACATTTCTTCTCCCTTCCCTTCTATGCCCTTTCACTATTATTTATATTCCCCAAGTGAATGAGAACATATAATGTTTGTCCTTCTCCGATTGACTTACTTCACTCAGCCTAATACCCTCCAGTTCCATCCACGTTGAAGCAAATGGTGGGTATTTGTCGTTTCTAATGGCTGAGGAATATTCCATTGTATACATAGACCACATCTTCTTTATCCATCATCTTTTGATGGACACCGAGGCTCCTTCCACAATTTGGCTATTGTGGACATTGCTGCTAGAAACATCGGGGTGCAGGTGTCCCGGCGTTTCATTGCATCTGAATCTTTGGGGTAAATCCCCAGCAGTGCAATTGCTGGGTCGTAGGGCAGGTCTATTTTTAACTCTTTGAGGAACCTCCACCAGTTTCCCAGAGTGGCTGCACCAGGTCACATTCCCCCCAACAGTGTAGAGGGTTCCCTTTTCTCCGCATCCTCTCCAGCATTTGTGGTTTCCTGCCTTGTTAATTTTCCCCATTCTCACTGGTGTGAGGTGGGATCTCATTGTGGTTTTGATTTGTATTTCCCTGATGGCCAGTGATGCGGAGCATTTTCTCATGTGCATGTTGGCCATGTCTATGTCTTCCTCTGTGAGATTTCTCTTCATGTCTTTTGCCCATTTCATGATTGGATTGTTTGTTTCTTTGCTGTTGAGTTTAATAAGTTCTTTATAGATCTTGGAAACTAGCCCTTTATCTGATACGTCATTTGCAAATACCTTCTCCCATTCTGTAGGTTGTCTTTGAGTTTTGTTGACTGTATCCTTTGCTGTGCAAAAGCTTCTTATCTGGATGAAGTCCCAATAGTTCATTTTTGCTTTTGTTTCTTTTGCCTTCGTGGATGTATCTTGCAAGAAGTTACTGTGGCCGAATTCAAAAAGGGTGTTGCCTGTGTTCTCCTTTAGGATTTTGATGGAATCTTGTCTCACAAGATTCCTTCTTTTTTTTAAAATAAGGATTAGTCAAAATTCATCCACATGCTGCGGTCTTGGGTGCGGGTCATTTGTCCCTGAGCTTACAGACCCACGGTATGGAAACGGACGGATCTCGGAGCGTGAACTGTGACACGTGCAGCAGGAGAGACGTGCAGGAAGTGGCCCCCCAAAGCCCAGAAAAGAGGGTGCGGTTGGCCCTCCTGCAGGGTGGGGCTGCGGTAGGTTAGGTCAGGTTTATTTTTATGAACGGCCTTCCCGTCCAGCCGCCGGCCGCAGGGCCTCGTTTACGCTCCGGACAGACGCCGCCGAGCTGTAAATACCGCACCAAGATTAGCTCACGTAAATAAGTCGAGGCTTGTGCCACTTTTTTTTTTTTTTTTCCCCTCCTAATGCTCAAAAAGGAGAGTCAAGAGGTGTGGAGAAGTGCAGCCACCTGAGAGACTTGTCAGGACTGGACACTTCTCAGGCCAGTGAAAGTCGAGACCAGGTTGTCCTGTGGATCCTCCAGCTTCGGTGGCGGTTTTTGGACACGTCGTCCGTCCAGACCAGCGGAAAGTGAACGGCAGTGACGGTTAGGAGGAGTGTGATCGGATGCCCCGGAGAGTGTGTTGCGTCCCGTCTTGTCACCGGGGCGTTCCGTTAGCTGGGCCGGGTGCCTGGAGGTTCCTGTCCGCCCAGGTCCTGGGCGTGCAAGGCCACGCGCTCACGGGACCCTGTCTTTGCATTTAATTAAATCATTAAAAGTCACCAAGAGCAGTTTTGATCACTTTGAGCGCTGATACAGGTGAAAAGTCTACATAAATCGAGCACAGGCAGCGTTCAAGGGCAACGCTAGATCTACTAGGGTCACAAAATTATGTGGATGTTCCTAGTGAGATGGTGACCAGTGAGATCGAGGAAAGGATGTTAAACTCTTATGTAGACAAAATTAGGACCAACGCAGCCTGCGACCGATGAAGCTCTTTGGCAAGTCCCTATAGTTGAGTACAGTGTCTGCGTGGAGGAAACCGTAGGGGATCCAGTGCCCTTCATGCGGGACAGAGTATCTAGTCTTTTATTTTTTTTAATATTTTATTTATTTATTTGAGTGAGAGCGGGTGTGCGAGCGAGAGGCAGGAGGAGGGAGAGAACCTCAGGCTGACTCCATGCTGAGCACAGAGCCCGATGGGGGGCTCGACCCCACAAGCACGAGATCGGGACCTGAGCCGCAATCAAGAGTCAGGTGCACAACCGACGGAGCCCCGCCAGGCGCCCCTGGGGTAACTAGTCTTGTAGCAACAGGTCTGCTGGTTCTCAGTCCCGAAGGGCCTCACTCATACAGCTGTTCTTTGCATTTTGGAGATTCCTTTGCCAGGAACTTATTCTTTTCCTCTGTGCAACGAGGAGGCTGCACTACATCTTGTCCCGACCGAGTCGGGTGTTTCTGTGCGAGCGACAGGCAGTTCACATCCTTGATGAAGCCATCGCCGCCGGCAAGCTGCAGGCCTTCCTGTCCCTGCCGAGGGTTTCCTTGTGCCTCTTTGCACCTCCGTCTTCCTGAACCAGCCCCCGGGCCGCCGGCCGTGGGCTCCGTGTCACATGGCCTGTGTGTGCATCTCACAGAATCCTCCACGAGTGCCGCGCTCCAGCGCACCGCCTCCTTGGTCTAGCCTCCTCGCCCAGCGCCGTGACTCCCTGCTCATGCCCCGTGTTCCACGGGGTCGTTTCCAGTAAAGACCGAGGCGTGGAACGGCCGGGTCACTCTGCACTTGTCACTGGCCTGCCGTGTGTAGGGTTACTAGGCGTTACGCGTGAATTTGTTGACCGGGTGATCAGATACATGCTGGGACTTACCTCTGCGCTTCAGTAATTGAACTCGGGCAAGGGTGGGGCGTGGGGCCGGGGCTGCGGGGCACCTGCACGTGTGAGTGGGTGGGTGGTGCCTGGGCCTGGTGCATGGGGCCAGCTCCTCTAGAGCCCGGCCAGCACGGGAAAGGAGTGGGCCTCCAGCAAGCCCCAGGGTCCCCAGAGGGTGGCTGGACTTCTCCAGCTTCTGACTCAGCAAATAAATAAATAAGTAAGTAAGTAAATAAATAAATAAGTAAATGAACAAATAAATGAATAAATGAATAAATAAATAAATAGCATCTGACTCAACTAAATGAATGAA
The DNA here is from genome assembly GCF_048164855.1 of Canis lupus baileyi. Taxonomy (NCBI): domain Eukaryota; kingdom Metazoa; phylum Chordata; class Mammalia; order Carnivora; family Canidae; genus Canis; species Canis lupus. The sequence continues at coordinate 53,984,910 of NC_132858.1, forward strand.
TGAATGAATGAATAAATAAAATTCAAATAAATTAAATATTTTCATCAGTAACTTTTAACTAGTATCTCTTAGGGATGGGGTGCCTGGGTGGCTCAGTGGGTGAAGCATCTGCCTTCAGCTCAGGTCGTGATCTCAGGGTCCTGGGATCGAGTCCTGCATCAGGCTCCCCATCCAGCAGGGGGTCTGCGTCTCCCTCTCTTTCTCTCCTCCCCCCTCTTGTGCTGTGCTCTTGCTCTCTCTCTCTCTCTCAAATCAATAAATAAAATCTTTTTTTTTTTAAAAAAGCAAACTAAAAAAAAAAAAGCAAACTAGAATCTCCCTAAAAAATAAAAAGAGATAATTTTGGAATAGGTCACTTTTGAAGAGACTTATTTAAATTTGGTAATAAACCACCGTTGATTTAAAGATTTGACTAACTCCCTCCAGCTGACGACTTTAAATGACAAAAATAGAATATTGTTCCTTGTAGAACATAGGCTGGAACACTTCAAACACTTGTGAAGTGGCGATCGTAGCGTGGGACCTGCCACGTGGCCGCTGTCAAGCAGAACATGTTCTTACGTCTCTCTGGCGTGGTTACTTTATGGGCAAAGTCCCCACGGGTTGCTTGGTTTGCAAATGCTCGCATCCACCAGCTCCCTTCCCTGGCTGCTGTGCTGTTGCCGCGGCCTCTCCTCCCCAGGAACCGAACACTGACCCCTTAGCAGTGCTGGCTTCCCCACACATACGGGGACTCCTGGGATTGGCTTCAAGGTCACCTCTCTTTTTTCTTTTTTAAAGATTTTATTTATTTATTCATGAGAGACCCACAGAGAGAAGCAGGGACACAGGCAGAGGGAGAAGCAGGCTCCATGCGGGAACCCCCATGTGGAACTCGATCCCAGGACCCTGGGGTCACGCCCTGAGCCAAAGGCAGATGCTCAACCGCGGAGCCACCCAGGCGCCCCTCGAGGTCACCTTTCAGGGTTGTCAGAATGATTCCCAAGCCAAAACCACTGGTGAGGACAACCAGTTAGACGAGGCATCTGATCTAAGTTTTCCTTCTGGCCAATGTCCCGCTGGTTCCTGTCACCTCGTTTCCTTCCTAAGTCTTGCTGTCACCCCAAGTCCCTGCATAGGTGTCAGCGTCTCGGCCTCGCTCATGTCTGTCTCGGGATCCTCAGCCTGTCATCGAGGGCTATGCTCAAGGGACACTGTGCCCTCCAGGTGGGGAGAGGGGCTGGCTCACCCCCAGGCAGTGCTGGGTGGTAGGGACCCCATCCCCAGGGCCCGGGGCAGGACCCCATAGGGGGGGACCCCAGGCCTGGGACAGAAGGTCAGGTGCTCCTGCAGACAGAGGAGTGTGCGCGAGGCCCGGCGGGGCTGTGGTTTGAGCAGCCTGACCTGCCCGCAGCGTGGGGTGGGAGGAGGCCGAGGTCCCCAGGGTGCTGGGGGCAGCAGCGGGGTGCCCAGGCCCGGGCAGTCGTGTCTGGGCCTCCTGCCGTTTTCTCCATCATCCTGCCAGACTCAGAAGCCAAGGTCATAAGACGGAGCCCCCAGCTGATGGGTTCCACGCTGCGCTTCGGTGCTGCCCTGGGCGTGGGCTGAGAGAGAGCCGGACCGGGCGGCGTGAGAGTCGGGCCAGAGAAGGTTCGTCGCTGAGTGTATCCCCGTGGGACACAGCCTCTCGCGTGCGCCGCAGTGCACCGTTTCCCTGGCTGAGTAGCAGCCCGGCGTGTGCACACGTGCAGTTGGTTATCCATCCACTGCCTGAGTGCAGCCGGATCGTTCCAGTGTTGATGCTTTGTGGGCTGATCTGCAGGAAATATTCCCTTACAGGTGTTTGTGCAGACTTACATTTTCATTTTTCTGGGGTGAATACCCAGGAGTGGGGTTGCTTGGGTCATGCGGTGCACGGCTATAACCCTGCCCGGCCGCTTCCCAGAGTGGCTGCACCGTTTTCCATTCCCACCAGCAACGTCAGAGAGTTCCTAGTCCTTCGTACGCTCATCGGCACTTGGCGTGTTCAAGGGTTTTCCTTTCAGCCATTCTTACGGGTCTGAGAGATAGCGCCCCGTGGATTTTTTTTTTAAGATTTTATTTATTTATTCACAAGAGACACAGAGAGAGGCAGAGACCCAGGCAGAGGGAGAAGCAGGCTCCATGCAGGGAGCCCGACGTGGGACTCGATCCCGGGACTCCAGGGCTGAAGGCTCAACCGCTGAGCCACCCGGGCTGCCTACGCCCCATGGTTTTTATTTGTATTTGCCTAATGGCTAAAAATGTTGAGCATTTTTCATATGTCCATCTGCCATCAGTGTATCTTCTTCAGAGAAAATCTCTTCAAGTCTTTTGCATATTTTTAATCAGATTATTTGTTTTCTTATGTTGTATTTTGGAGGTTCTTTATGTAATGTGGATACGACTCCTTGGTCATATATGGAATTTGCATATATGGGATTTTCTCCCAGTCTGTGCATTGTCTTTTTGTTTTGTTTTTTTTTTAACCGTTTTCTAAAAAGATTAGAATCCCATCCCCCCCCACCCCCCGCTTCGTGCCCTGGACATGCTTTGGGTGCCATGTCTGAGAACCCTTGCCTAACCAAGCCCCGGCCAGGAAGATTTTCTCCTGTGGTCTCACTTTTCCATTTACTTATGTAATTCATTTTGAGTTCATTTTTGTTCAAAGTGTGGGATTACATTAAAGTTCTTCTGTTCCTCCTCCTTCTTGTCTTCTGGCATCCAGTTGTTCCAACACCATTGTTGAAAATGCTGTCATTTGTGTGTCGAATTGTCTTTACACCTTCATCAAAAACCAGTTGATCATATTTATGTGGATCTATTTCTTGATTCTCTGGGTTTTTTTTAAACTGATCTGTTCCTTTACCACCATTTTGTGTTGTAGCTTTAGAGTTTTAGAGTAGCTGGATTCCTCCAAATTTCTTCTTTTTTACTGATATTGTTTTGGCTAGTCTCATTGTTTGCCTTCTCTTACAAGTTTTGGAATCAGTTTGTATCTTTTTTTTTTTTTTTAAGATTTTACTTATTTATTCATGACAGAGAGAGAGAGAGAGAGAGAGAGAGAGGCGCGGAGACACAGGCAGAGGGAGAAGCAGGCTCCATGCAGGGAGTCCAATGTGGGATTCGATCTCGGGGAACCAGGGTCACGACCTGAGCCGAAGCGAGGCATCCAACCACTGAGCCACCCAGGCGTCCCTCAGTGTGTATCTTTAGAAAAAAGTCATGCTGGAAATTCGGATTAAAGTTTTGTTGAATCTATAAATCAACTTGAGTCTTCCAGTCCATGAGCAGAATATATCTTTTCCTTTTTCTCAGTCTTCTTAAATTTCTTTTATTTAGTGTTTTGTCATTTATAGCATATAGATTCTCTTCATATTAGCTATATTTATAATTAAATATTTTACCCTTATAGAGCCATCATATATGGTATCTTGAAGTTTCGGTTTCCAGTTCATCATTGTACAGAAATATTATTGATTTGTGTGTTGACCATATCTCCTCTGAACTTGCAAAATTCATTCATTAATTCTATGAGGTTTTTATTTTGTTTTCTTGCAGATTATCTGGGACTATCTATCTATCTGTCTAGAAGATATGTATGGCTTTATTCCATTATTCTCAATATTTTATTTCTTTTTCTCTCTTTAATTGCGTCATGTAGGCTTCCAGTTTAAGGTTGAATAGGAAGAATGGAGGTTTCTTCTTTTAAAAAAGGATTTACTTATTATCTGGGAGAATGCACATGCATGGGGGGGAGGGACAGAAAGGGGGGAGAGGGAGTATCTCAAGCAGACTCTCTGTTGAGTGCAGAGTCCAACACAGGCTTCATCTCAGAGCCCTGAGGTCATGACTTGAGCCGAAATCAAGAGTCAGATGCTTAAGACTGAGCCACCCAGGTGCCCTTGGTGGTGAGGAATGAGGGTGTCTACATTCTTCCCTTGCTCATGATCTTAGGGAGAAAGCATTCAGCTTTTGGTCATTAGTATGAAATTAACCGGAGGTATTTTTTTTTTTTTTAAACTGGAGGTATTTTGTAGAGGAAACTCCCTTCTATTCTAGTTTGCTGAGAATTGTTGGTATTAAATTAGGCCAAATGCTTTTCTTTGTTTCAGTTGATGTGTTCATGTGTACACAGCCAATATGGTGAGTTTTATTTATTCATCTATTTATTTAAGAAGCAAACTGGCCTATTTCATATACTATAGTGATGGAAAAGACATCCTGTTTATCAGATTTTTATTTGTAAGGACAGATTTTGACTTAAATGTCCTATAACGTGTCCATCTTTTAAAAAATAAATTAATTTTTCAAATTGGAGCCTTGTTGACACACAATGTTATATTAGTTTCAAGTGCACAACATAGTGATTCAACACTCTGTACATTATGCTGTGCTCACCACTCACGTCTATCATCTGCCACCATACTCTGCTATTGCAGTGTCATTAATTGTGATCCCTGTGCTGTGTCTTTTATTCCCATGACTTACTCATTCCATAACTGGAAGTACATTTACTGATTTTTGAATATTGTACCAGCTTTGCATTCCTAAGATAAAACCCACTTGTCTGTAGTTTGTTCTTCTTCGATATCGTTGGATTCTATTTGCTAATTTTGGGGGGATTTTTGCATCTGTGTTCATGAGGGATAGTGGTATATAGTTTTCTTTTCTTCTGATATATTTGTCTGGTTTTGGCATCAGGATAATTTTGGCCTCATACAATGGTTTGGGAAGGGTTCCCTCCTCTTCCATTTTCTGGGAAAGATTATGTAGAATTGGTATAGTTTATTTTTCTTAAATGTTTTGTAGAATTTTCCAATGAAACCATATGGACCTGAAGATTCCTTTTTCATACAGTTCTTAATTACAAACTCAAATTTTTAAGGAAGTATACTTGGGTTCTTTATTTCATCTTCAGTGAATTTTGATAGTTTGTGATTTGGGGGGGGGATAGGTAAGTAAGTTGTTGAATTTTGTGCACAGATTGGTGCAGAGCATTTCCTTATTATCCTAAACTCTGTAGTTTCTGTATCAATCTCTTCTTTTCCATTCTTCATGTCACTAATTGGTGTGTTCTCTCTTTTCTGTTATAAGTTTATCAGCTTTATCGATCTTTACAAAGAACCAAATTTTGTCTCTATTGTTTTTTGTTTTCTCTGCTCTCACCTTTATTACTGCCTGCCTTCTCATGGTTTAAGTTTTATTCTTTTTTCAAAATTGATTATGTGTAACTTAGATTATCGATTCAAGACATTTCTTTGCTAATATAAGCATTTGATGCTTCTAAGCACTTTATTATCATCTCACCAATGACCAATCTTGATTTTTTAAATTTATATATACAGTCAATGATTTCAAAGTATGTTATTTAATTTCCAAGTACTTATAAATTCTACGGTTTTCTCTGTTACTGATTTATAGTCTAATTTCAGTGTGGTTAGAGAACATACTTTGTATGCCTTCAATTATTTTTACAGTTGGCAAGATTTGTTTTATGACCCAGGAGATATTCTATCTTGGTGAATGTTCTACATAACGCTAAAAAGCTATACCTAACCTACTGAACATCATAGCTTAGCCCAGCCTATGTTACGTGTGCTCAGAATGCTTACATTAGCCTGCTGTTAGGCAAAACCATCTAGCACAAAACCTATGCTGTAATAAGATATTGAAAATCTCATGTAGTTTATTGAATGCTATATTGAAAGTAAAAAACAGAATGGTCATATGGGTACAGAATAGTTGCAAGTGTACCGGTTATCTTCATGCCTTCATGCACAGTTCCCTGGCACTGGCTAGCATCAGGAGGGAGTATCATGCCACATATCACTAGCCCAGGAAAAAGATCAAAATTCAAACCTCGAAATACAGTTTCTACTGCATGTGTATTCCTTTCACATCATCATAAAGTGGAAAAAATTCAACCACTGTAAATCGAACCATTGTAAGTCAGGCACTGTCTGTATTGGAATAATTTGTTTTTTAGCTGAAGTGTTTAGACCATTTACATTAAATCATTACATCAAAGCATTATATTTTATTAAATCATTAATATGAATGAAAAATATTGATTTATGGTTTTTATGATACTTGTGGCTTTAGGTCAATCATTTAATTATTTTTTTCTTTCTTTCTTGCCTATTTTACATTCCTGTCTCCCCTTTCTTGTCTTATTTTGAGTTATTTGATAATTTTTAATACTCATTTTAATTTTTCCCTTACAGTTTTTAGCATACTCTTTATTTTTATGGTTTTCCTAGGGATTAAAATCTTTAATTTTAATGCACACTTTTCATAGTCTCCTTAGAATCAACACTTGTCTCATTTCATGCGGGTTATAACTTACCGTCATATAGGTATCCTCCATGATTCTGTGTTACCTCTGTATATTAAAGAACTCAAAATGAAAACAGTGTATTATGTTTATTATTTCTCTTGTTTCTGTGTTCTAGGTCTCCCTCTCACATCATTTTCATTCTATCTGAAGAACTTACTTCGGCAATTTTATTAGACCAGATCCACTGGTAGGCAGTGAATTCCCTGTGTTTTAGATTGTTTTATTTTACCTTCATACAAAAAAGATATATTTGATGGGTATAGAAATCTGGGCTTATGTTTCTTTTCCTTCCACTTCATTCTATTTATTAGTTTTTGTAGTCATTCAAATCATTTACATATAAGAAATGTAGATTTCCCTGGTTGCTCAAGATTTGTACCTTGTCCTTCCTTAGTTTTGAGTAGTTTCATAATGATATAGGAGTATGGGTTTCCTATATGGGATTTATCCTATATGGGATTTATTGAACTTCTCAAATCTGTAGGCTTACAAGTTTCACCAATTTAAGGAGTTTTCTACCATTATTTCTTGAAATGTTTGGGTTCCCCCCCCCCGATACACATTATTTTTCTCTTCCTTCTAGGACTCTGTTGACATGCATTGTAGATCTTTTTGTATTGTCCCATAGGTTCCTTAATCTGTGTTCATTTTTTATATGTACTCAAAATGGATGATTTTGCTATTGAGTCCATCCAATGAAGCTTTGTTTTATTTCAGTTACTGTATTTTCATATCTAAAATTGCCTTTTGGTTCTTGTTTATATCTTCTGTTTCTTTGCTGAAATGTCCCATGTTTCTATTTATTTCAAGTGAGTTAGCTCTTACTTCTTGGAGTACTTTTATAACAATTGTTTTAAAGTTTTTATCAGGCAACCAGAGTATATGGTCATCTTGTGGCTTCTGAGTTCTTTTTCCATGCAAGTTGAGATTTTCCTGGTTCTTCATATGATGAGTAAATTTGGATTTGGATTTTGAGTGTTTTGAATTTTATGTCATAATATCTTGGCTTTTATTTAAATCTTACAATGATATCGACACTGTCTTTTTGTTGTATCAGGCAGTTGACTCATTTGGGTGTGGGCTTATGTTTCCACTAAGCCTTATGTGATGGTTGTTTTGATGTTGGTTCTGTGTACAGAGCCTTCACAGTGCATTCACATCTTCACATGTTCCTGTTACTGGTGGCCGATCTGGGACCTGACTGGTGATCTGTCTCATGGAGCAGTTTTCAAAGCCTCTGGCATGGTGGTAGGATCAGGTCCACATATGTGCAGTTCAAAGATGCCACCAGGAGTCTGTAAATGACTTTCTGGAGTGTCCTGAGCTTTCCTTCTCTAATATCTCTTCAGTATGGTCTGTGGCTCTAGGCCTTCCCTTTTGGTCCTTTGCCAGAAAACTGGCTTCTATTTAGCCTGCCTTTGGTTGCACTTCTATGAATGCCTACTTCTGGAGAAGGGCAGCAAAAGAGAGAGTGGAAAAAACAGTGGGGTTTACTCTGCTCTCATGGGACCTTAGCCCCTCTAGGGAGAGAGGATCCCCCCTCAGAATTTCAGGCTCCACTGGGCACCCGCCACTGATACTGTTGCTGCCAGCACTTCTGCTACCACATTCTTAGGGCCTGGGCTCATAAGAAGAGAAGCAAGAATACATGAGAATCCCCCATTCTCTCTGAACATCAAGGTACCCCTTTTTCCCTTGCACCCTGGCACAGAGGGTTTCTCCTGCAGTGCACTCTGCCCATGTCTTTGCCTTCAGTAGGGCTCAGGCTGCATTGAGTCCAGGACTGGAAAACAAAACAAAACAAAAAAAACAGCCACTTAGCACAAGTTTGGAGGTTTGGGAATCTTCTCTTCATCCCCAATGCACCTGTCAGAGTTTACTTTTCAGAGTCCTCTAGCAGCTATGCCATGCATCTGGCCAGTTTTTATAGCTGCAGTGAGTAAGAGACAGATAATTTTGTGTTTATCCCATTGGAACCACTTCATTTTTTTTTTTTTTTTAAATTCGTGTGCTGGGTACATCCAGACAATGGATTATATTTAGCATTAAAAGGAAATGAGCTATCAAAACATGAAAAGACATAGAAGAACCCTAAATGCATATTACCCAATGAAAGAAGGCCATCTGTAAAAGCCACATACTGTATGATTCCAACTATATGACATTCTAGAAAAAGCAGAACTACGGATGTGGTAAAAAGGTCACTGGTTGCCCCAGGTTAGGGTGGAGGGCCAAGATGAGCAGGTGGGGCCATAAAGGATCAGTACACCGGGTGTGTGCGACTCTCTAATGGTGGACACATGTCATTATACACTTGTCCAAACCCGCAGAATGAACAACACCATGAGGGTTCAATCTTGTCATATTGTCCTGGGTGGCAATGATGTTACTGTAGGTTCATTATTTTTTATTATTTTTTTATTGTTTATTTTTTTAAAGATTTATTTATTTATTTATTCATGAGAGATACAGAGAGGGAGGCAGAGAAACAGGCAGAGGGAGAAGCAGACTCCAGGATCACGACTTGAGCCACCCAGGTGCCTGGGTTCATCAGTTTTAATACACACTACCTTATTGTGGGGTGTTCCTAGCTGAGGAGGCCATACCTGTGTGAGGGCAGGAAGTATATGGGAACTCTCAGTACCTTCTGAATTTTGCTATGAGATCTTGCTGTGAAATTTGGCTGTGAAACTGCTCAAAAAAAATTTTTTTTAAATGTATGTGCCAAAGGATCTCATTTTTAAAAACTTTTATTTATTTATTTATTTATTTATTTATTTATTTATTTATTTGAGAGAGAGAGCCCAGCCAGGGGGAGAAGCAGAGAGAAAGGGAGAAGCAGGCTCCCTGCCGAGCCCAGAGCCTGATGAACAACTGAATCCCGGGACCCTGAGATCTTGACCTGAGCTGAAATCGAGTTGGATGCGTGACCTGCTGAACAACCCAGGCACCCCCAAAAGGTCTCATATTAAAATAATTGTGCGGCTTGATAAATATAGTTGAAAGTTATAGGTACTTTATTTAAAAACAGGAAATAAAATGATCAAAAGCAGTTGTAACACACTTTCAGAAGCAGATGGAGTAAATGTGACCCGTTTCATTTTCTTTTTTGTAGTTAGGACGTGACTTCAGTTAGCTCGTTCTATACGTTTTCATTTTCTGGGCTATTCCCGTTATCGGAATGGCTGGCTTTCGGAAGATACTTGTCAAGACATAACTTCACTATTGAACTTAGAATTTAAAACGTGTACAGTGCCTTTCACAGAAACGTGTCATGTGGCCTGTCAATAAATCATTGAGTTTTTTTAAACGCTAAGCCCTGTGCTATTAGCTTGTAGGTGCTGGGCTGGTACACAGGGCGGGCCCTGCTGGTAACTTGAGAGGGGCGACAGCTGTGCCCCTCCTCATGAGGCCACAAGTGTCTGGGAGAGGAGTGTCCCCGCAGGCCGCTGTCGCCTGGGCGCAGGCTCTGGTCAGAAGGAAGCGGATGGAGGGTCAGCACGCTCGCGTGTGCGGCGGCTTGGCTGTTTGTCCTTGCCAGCGCTCCCCGGGTTGGACTCCTCTAGAAAAACACCTTGCGTGTTGAGGGGTTGTCTCCCCCCCGCCCCCCCAGTTCCATAGATGATGCTGGTCATTTTATTATGGTTTCATTTTGGTATTTTTGTCATTTCTGCCTTTGGAAGAAGAGCACGTGGACGAGGCCTCCGCGGTTCACTGGCTTTGGCCTACGGAGTCAGACTTGCCTAAATATAGCGCCCTTGTCTCCTGGGGCGGCGGTGGGGGGGGGGACGCAGGTGGCCTTAAAAGGGGCAGCTCTTCCTGCGTGCGCCTGCCCCGGGCCTGGTTCGCCTTCGGTTAATCCCCGGATCGAATTCACCCTGTTTGCTGTGCGTGCGCGTGGGAGTTTCTGTGACTGTGGAGCTTCTGAATTTGTTTACCATTCGATGCGGGTGCTTAAAGGTCGTAGCACTCGGGCCGCCCGGGGCTCGGCGGTGGAGCGTCTGCCGTCGGTCAGGCTGTGACCCCGGGGTCCCGGGATCGAGCCCCGCATCGGGTCCCCGCAGGGAGCCTGCTTCTCCCTCGGCCTGTGTCCCTCTGTGTGTGTGTCTGTGTGTGTCATGAATAAATAAATAAAATCTTTAAAATAAGATAAAATAAAAGTTGTAGTATTTGTGGCGTTGGCCCTCAGCACAGAGATAACGCCTGTCCTCAGGCGTCGTCAGGGCCGCGCTACCTACTCTGTGTCCATGTGTCCCGTCCCACGTGGGCACGGAGAGCCGGGTAGGTGGCACGGAGCTCATCTGCTCTGCAACGTTGACAGGGGCGTCCCCTCTCCCCTCCTGGGCTCCTCAGAGGCGGCTTTGAAACCTGACGGGGGTTCCGAATGCCTTCGGGGAGCCGGGGTTCGGGGAGGTGATCTGTCCCCCCACCTGTGACTGTTCACTGATCGCTCTTTTGGGTCGGCCTGTGTTCCCGGGGGGTCGGGGACGGGCTTCCCGGAGCAACCCCGGCAGGGCAGGAAGAGCCGTGGAGAACAAGTGTCCATCCTTGCGTCTGGCCACCGGCCCATCCATCCATCCATCGTCCCGTCTGTCCGCGCCTGTTACTGGTTGCTGCTTACTTACCCGTGGGTCACCGAGCTCATTAGGGCCACAGAATCTGGATTTTATTTATTTATTTATTTATTTATTTATTTATTTATTTATTTTTTATTTTTTATTTTTTTTGAAAATACAAACTATTTTTTATTTTTTTAATAATAAATTTATTTTTTATTGGTGTTCAATTTGCCAACATACAGAATAACACCCAGTGCTCATCCTGTCAAGTGCCCCCCTCAGTGCCCATCACTGGATATTTTTTAAGGTAGGGATAACTTACCCACAGAAAGAGAAAAGGCCCTATTATTTTAAGTAAATAATAATAATAATAATATGATAATAGCAATAATAATTGTTTTTTTAAATCCAGAGAGAAAACAATTTTCTAAAAGCACTTTTCATTTATTAGACTTCTAAAAATAAAAAATGTAACCATGACTTTTATTTGGAAAAAAAAGTAACCAATAAAACCCAATTACCAATAAAATGGTTTCAAATAAGGTTTCTGAAATTCTTCTTAAATGTTTGTATCTTATACATGCTAAATACAGGGATTCCCAGGCCCGCTCCCCGGTTACTAACATGTACATTTGCTCTGTTCTCTGTCTCTGCCTCCTTAAGTCCGTGTGTGCAGCTTCACACCCACACACACCCACACACACGCGCACACACGCGCGCACACGCAAAGGCTCCTGCCTCCAAGCACGACTCATTCCCCGTCCACACCCGGGCTTCCCAGCAGGTGACCCTGCCTCCCTCCCCCCCCCCCCCCCCGACCCGGACTCCCAGGGTCCTCCATGTCCTGGCCTGTCACGTGGATCTCCTGCCTGTCACCAACCCCTTCACCCCATCATCCCCGTTGGCTAAGGCTGCACTTTTTCTAGAGAAGAAAAGCAAGGAGAGAAGAGTGTGCCTTTTAAAGAAGCAACGAAAGTTAGACCCATCAGTGAAAGTTCAAGGCAGTTCTAGAAGTTTCCTTGGGACTCTGGAGTTTTAGTAGATTGAAAAGTTTACATTGACAATTTTATTTCCATAATTTGTAAAGATCAACAGCTTTATTTAGGTAGAATTCATACCAATGCTAGTTATCCATTTATTTCTTGAATTTCTTGTTAAGATTTTATTTATTTATTAGAGAGAGAAAGGGTCATGAGCAGGGGGAGAGGCAGCGGGAGAGGGAGGGAGAAGCAGACGCCCCCCTGAGCAGGGAGCCTGTTGTGGGGCTGAATCCCAGGACCCTGAGATCATGAGCTGAGCCGAAGGCAGACACTTCCCCGACTGAGCCTTCCAGGCGCCCCTCCTTGAATTGTTAAGATACAAGAAGCCTCTGAACAATTTCAGGCTAGAGATGTGCCATTATAATCAGCTTAGTTCCTGGCTCCCTTCCCTCCCCAGGGTCCTTAGGAGGTGGGGGGGTGGTTACCAGTGTCAGTCTCCAGGGGAGTCCATGTGGAGGGTGCCAGGGAAGGGGCCTCGTGTGCGCCTCCAGGAGGGGTGGGCTGGGGGAGCCCCATCCTTGGAGCCCTGGGGAGGAGTCGGGCAGTTCACGGACAGAGCCTCACAGGTGCACACCTGGCAGGCTGGGGCTGCCCCCTACGTGTGCTAGGATCCCGGAGCATCCACGGACGTCCTGGCCTCAAAGGCGGCCTCAGCCCCTGGGACATCCACGACTGTCCCTGCTGCAGAGAAGGTCTCGGACCCTGGAGCATCCACGGCCGTCCTGGTTGCAGAGAAGGCCTCGGGTCCCGGGCATCCGTAGCCCCATGGATCCTGTCCTGGCTCGGCTTGTGGTCCAGCCCTGGCTGCTGCCCCTGCAGAGATCGCTGATGGCACCTCCCAGGAGCCAGGACTGGAGGGGCCCGGGTTGTGTCTGCCTCAGGCTTCAGCATGTGGGAGAAGTCGTGGGCCCTGCACGGGGTCGAGGCCGTGGTGCTGCCCCAGCCACGCAGCCTCCTCGTGCTCTCTGCTCCACTGTATGACTCCTCCCTGGCCACTTACTCTCTCCTTAAGAGTCTCCGATGACTCCTCCCCACTGGGAGGCCCAGACTACCTGGGGCTGGGGACCCCTCCCCGTGGCCCCCGACACCTCCAGGCCGATTAGCACCAGGGTCCAGCTGCCTCTTTGTTCCAGCTTCCCAGAAGGTTCCTGCAAGAACAGGACCTGAGGGACAAACGCAGGACGCCACCTGCGGCCACTGCATGAGTCACCGCACGGGGCTGCCACTGACCTGTGACCCCTTCCCCCAGAGGGCAGCCACCCCGCCCTTGCCGGGAAGGAGCCCGGATTGCAGGCTCCCCAGCAGCCGCGGCAGGACCAACGGGCACTGCTTCCCCGTCCTGCCCGCAGAGGCTCCAGCCTCCTGTGTCGCTGGCTTGGGAGCAGTGGAGGGACATGGCCTCACAGGCTGGAAGCGGCCCGACGATGCGTGTTGTCCCCACAGCCCAGAGCCTGCGGCCCCTTGGTGACTGGCTTCCCGAGAATTCCTGTTTCCTCGTGACCAGAAGGAGGTGTGTGTCGTGGGTGCCCGAGTGCACATCTTCACCTGCGAGTTGCTGATGTTGCTGGATGTTAGTTTGTTCCAACCGCAGGCCCCAGCGTTTACAGCGGCAGCCTTTGTTTGGAGAAACCAGAGGGCGTCCCCCAGGAGCAAGAGGGGGTGCTACGGGCTTCCTCATCACAACAGGGCAACCCCGGCCTAGCCAGACTGATGCGAGGAAGCAGAGGAGAGACCGGGGAGGAGGGGGCTGCAAGTGTAGTCGCTCTTCAAAGACACGTGTCGGGAAAACGGAGACAGTTGCTTTGTATTTTCCACTGTGGGGAGCAGCTGGAATTTCTGACCTTCTGGAAGCTTCTTTGTTCTGGCCCGGTGGAGATGCCAGAGATCAGAGCCGCCCAGCGGATGCATGGCCTCGCCCTCCCCGGGCCCCAGGTCCTCCCGCCTCTGTGTGTTTTGCTCGTCGTCCAAGAGACTCCAGCAGTGGCAGGTGGTGGAGGCCACGGCATCTGCTAAGCCTCCACCTGCCGCCTGCTTTGGGGTGGCGGGGACCCCTGTTTCTGTTTTCCTCTGGGCATTTCCTGAAGCCTTTTCTCCAGCAGCCTCATCCCCTGCTTCTGGGTCCCCACGGACAGGCTCTGGCAAGTGGGACGGCCACGGGCAGGACGGCGGCCGGAGCTCCAGCGTGGCCCAGTCCTGTGGACGCGGCTCCATGATGCAGGTCGGGAAGCGGGGTTCCCTGACACCCTGCAACAGCTCCTCCTTGTAAGGCTCCTCCTGAGCCTGGCCACGGAGCTTCCCTGGAGATTCCAGGGCACTTGTGCTTCGAGGTTTGGGCACAGATCCTGCTGGTGCATCTCCTATGTCACACCAGGCGGCTCCTGCAGCTGGGGGCGTCTCAGGCCTTGGGGCACACAGCTGTCCCCCTGCTCCCTCTGCTCCCTGTCCCTTGCCAGCTGGCCCTGGGCCTCCCTGTCACTCGCACCCCGACCCCCCCCATGCTTCCCGACTCTCCCGTCCTGGATCCTCACTGCCCTGTTGTTTGGGACCCTGGAGGCCTGGGCCGGAGAGGGCATAAGAACGCGGCCAGATCATTTTTACGTTAACATGATAATATCCGTATTTCCCACTTTGGCCAAAACCGCCGTATAGAAAATGCAGACCTGCACATGGACGCAGACTGTTTGCACCAAAGAATTCATTCTAATCAAAGATCTCAGAAGTCCCTTCAACACCTGCCCTTAGAGTGGCGGCAGTGACCATGGACCAGAAGGGGTGCATCGAGGTTCTTGCAGGGGTGTGGTCAGCGGGCTGTGGCCGGCTCGCCGACGACAACGTGGGGACAAGAGGAGTCATTGAAGCGGAGTGATGCTCTGTGCACAGCGGACAGCGAGGACGGCGGGGACGGCGCAGGGGGCGGCGTGCTTTTGGGGAGGGGGATGCAGGGACAAGCTGGCGTGAGTTGGAGGCCCCGGTGTGTGTGTGGTGAGTGTGGCAGCTGTGGACACACGGTGACGAGGTGACAAGGGGCTTCAGCCAGAGAGGAGGAGGGATGCCCCGGCCTGAGCCACAGGGAAGGAGGCAGGATCCGAGGCCGGGGGTGCAGGTGGGAGTCGAGAACACGGGTGACGGGGGGCCCACTGCTACAGGTGGAGCTCAAGAGACAGCTGGGCGGGTCCTTCAGTGGCCTTTGAGATACAAATACCTAAAATAAGTTTTACGAGGCGTCGGAATTCTAAATTCTCTAATTCTAGCAGCGTTTTAAGTATTTTTGGAATCGTGTGTGATCATTGAAGTATTTAGGAAAGTTAACCGTTTCCAGATCAGTAAAGTCAGTGTGGCTGGCTGGTGAAAACCACAGTTCGTTTTTAGAATCTTGACTTCAGAGGTCAGATGGGCCCCGTCCGTATAAATATGCTGGGAATGGGGCGGCCCGGGGCGCGTGGGAGGGGAGACCTGCCCACGGGGAGTCGTTCCCTTCCCCACCGCAGAAGCACATGCGGGAAGGTAAGTCAGCCTCGGCACCTGCTCTCACCTGCTCCTGCGGTAGTTTTTCCAGAAACCTCACTGCAAGTGTGGGTGTCTTTGCTTTTTTTTTTTTTTTTTTTTTTGGTCCCTGGGGAATGGTAAATAGAGGCGCCTGCTATATTGCCCCGACTGTGTTAGTGACAAGCTACAATGCCCAATAAAAATCCGCAGTGTGTACAGCTCTGTGTTTTGAGGTTGCTCTGCAGTCGAGGCGAGTCACCTTTCTGTCCTAGAAATAGGATGGAGGACATTTGTGGGGCTGTTGCTGCGTGTCCCAGGGACGGGTGCTCAGATGAGGACACGCGGAGGCTCAGGGCCGTGGGCCACCTGCTTGCTCCCGCCGGCTGTCGGGTCAGATGAGTGCGGTCCCGGAATGCAGGCTTTGGTGGGAAGGCTTCAGAAAAGCGCCCCGTGAGCGTGGGTGCCCTCGTGGGTGCCCCCGGCGGCCCTGCGCTTGGGCCTGCGCTCGTGTGCATGGCCGGGTGTCTGAGACCCTGGTGTCGAGGGCCTGGAGTGCAGCTCTGCTCAGTCTCCTTCCGGACTGTGTTTATTCTCAGTCAAATGGATTTTTCTTTTGAACGTTCCAAATGGAAATGAATCCCTTTTATCTTGCACAGGAGGGGGGGGGAATGGAGTATTCAATAGCAAAACTGTCTATAGGCCTTGTCATTTTTATTTATTTTTATTTTTTTAATTAAAAAAATTTTTTTAAGATTTTATTTATTTATTCATGAGAGACACATAGAGAAGGGCAGAGACACAGGCAGAGGGAGACGCAGGCTCCGTGCGGGGAGCCTGATGCGGAACTCGATCCCGGGACCCAGGGGTCACGCCCTGAGCTGAAGGGAGGTGCTCAACCGCTGAGCCACCCGAGCGGCCCAGTCTTGTCATTGTAAATGTCCGTGGATTCCAGCTTCTCTGGAGTCCGAAGAGCAGACGATGGAGGAGGCTGCCTCAGAGGCGGGCTGAGCCCCGTCACCTGTGCCGTGGGGACACGGGTCCTATGCAGGCAGCGGGGAGTGTGGGGGAAGCAGGCCTAGGATGACAAACCATTCGTCTGACCCGAGCGGGATCAAGGATGGGTCATGGGATTAAATACAGTGGGCTAAAGGGCTGAGTGTTTTTACCAAATGCATTTATACCTTTTGCAGTCCTTGGATACCCACATACCCAGAAACCATCACCTGCGGCTTCCAGCTTTGGGTTCCCTAAAGTCAGCTTAAGAATTTCAAAACAATTTCTGTAAAGATCCGAGTGCGGACCCTTCCTGGTGCCGAGAACTTCATTTTTCCCTCCTGTTCAGTGGCCTCTCTGGTGCCTCAGTAATAAGCGTCCATTCCTTCGTGCATCTATTATTTTTAACCTCCCACTTTGGGTTCCTTAAAGGTCTAACTGAGGGTCCCCGAAAACCGTCATACTGTTCCGCTTTCCGCTCGTTACATCCCGTAACTTTCTATTTAAGTAACGTGATGACAGTCACGGACTGCGGGCGTAGACAGCTTGGGAAGCACACAGTGGCCTGTTGGGGAGGGAGCCCCAGGGGCCCGGTGTACCGGCCGGCAGCCCCCCGGCAGCAGCGACCAGCCTGGGGAGTTTCCAGAAAGGATCAGCCAGAGGGAACGAGATGCTGAGGGTGACCGTGCAGGTGCCAGAGGATCTGTGCCCCCAGCCAGGCCCCAGCGCATACTGCCCGTTGTGAGTCCGCCCGCTCGGGGGTCAAGGGCCGGATTGGGGCTATTTCCAGCTCCGCCAGCCACTGGCTTCTGTGGGGAGCCCTCGGCTCTGCGGTCGTGGCAGGGAAGCAGCCTCAAACCATATGTTAAACGGATGCACAAGGCTGGGTTCCAATAAAGCCTATTTATGGACCTTGAAATTCGAATTTCATGTAACTCCATGTGGCAGGAAATATCATTTCTCTACTGCGTTCCCTGCCCCCCCCCCAAATCGTTTCCTAGCGGGCTGGCCGTACACAAACCCAGCAGACGGGCGTTGGCTGACGTCTGCGATAGACCGTCCTTGCCTTCGATGCCACGCAGTTGAACCAGAGAAGTCGAGAGACAATCCACTGTTCACGCCTCCTGAGCTTACACTCACTCCTGGGCATCCTAATTTTAGTCTATCCCTTTTAAGTCCCGGGGCTAAATTTTCCAGAAAGTAGGCTGAGATCAATTGAATAGATTGGACCTATGATCGAGGGCTGTTTGTCTCCGTGGCACTCGCTTGCCCCTTGTCGGCTCACGCCCCGGTGGTTCTCAGAGGTGCCGAGCGTCACCCAGGATGCTTCTCAAACACTCAGGAATCAGAATCTCCCAGAGAACTGTCAGACGCGCTCTGGGTGGCTCTTTTCTATGTCAAAGCTCATGAAGTAGCGCCCTGACCCGCGCGTGCACCTGTCTGATGGGTCATCCATCCCGGGGCCTCCGTGCAGGCCACAGAGGACGAGCAGGATTGGGGTGGCCGCTGAGGAGGCCCATCCACATTCGTCTGCTAAGGAGCCTCACCCTGGAGAATCCGTAGAGAAAGAGGTTAAACTTGACCCCCCCAAATCAGTACGCCCTCCGTACTGCATCCTGACACATGCTTGCGGGTTTCCAGAGTCCGACGTTGCTCGGTGTACATGTGCGTGCATGTCTTCAAGCTGCACAGCAAACGTGTCTGAGGCCCGTCGTGACTATGAGCACGTTGCCATCGAGTCACCGTGGAGGAGACGCCCTGTGGGTCTGTCCGGGCGGTCTCCACCTGTCCGCTTTGTTTTTGTTTTTGTTTTTGTTTTTGTTTTTTCTGTGTGGGAAGTGCTTAGGAACCTGAGGGTTTGAGCATTGTCAGTGCTTGATAGATACAGGTTTTTGTAATGGTGTGGATGGATATAATGATAAATTTAGGGTTGTGTAATGTTAGCATAAGGTAATAGTCTCCTGTGTTAGGATTCTTGTGTGTATAAGGTATTGGGGGAGGCAGAAATCAACTCACAACAAAACCCTTTCTTCTCAGTAACTGCACAATCATTTGCTTCATTCCCAGCATAACATTACTGCCCTATGTCCACCACTGTGCCTGGGGCAGTGGGAGAAAAGCAGAAAATGCAAAGAAGGACAGACCCCAGATTCCACCCCCAACATCCATACTGTAGGCAGCTGGGGGGATGCTGCAGTTCAGCCAGGAAAATGATCAAAGCATTGGTTAGAGGACCTAGTAGGTAAAGCTCCTCTAGATGAGAAATTAGGAAGAACGTTCCACTGGGCGGGGTTTGTTAAGTCATTGTGAAAAGGCGTGGAATCTCTTTTTTGGAAGAGCATTCTTAGGACCAATCTTGCTCTGTAGGAGTGGTCTTTAAAAGGAGTTCTTGGCCCACTCTTGAAGGAGCCCTCGGTTCTGTGAAGGTCATTATCTCAACTAATTTGGTGAGCTGGAACCTCTAGCTTCCCAGGATGGCTTCTCCTAGAAGCAGGTGACCAGCTCTTGGCCAGGAGCACCCTCTTGGTGGGAGAGAAGACGGAACCTGTGTTCCAGGGGAGGAGGCAGCAGAACAGTGAGCTAACAAGGACTCCACTCCGACAGAGAGCCGGAATGTAGGCCCCTTCCCCAGAGATACTGTCGTCCTGAGCTCCAGCCTCCCTGAATCCCCGTCGGTGCATTGACTTGTCCTGCGCACGTCTGTGTTGGAGTGACCTCGGCTGAGCAGAGCAGTGTTCTCTGCAGGGAGTCACGGTCCGCGAGCCGGAGGCTTTCCTCCGCCGCCAGAATGCACCCTGCGTCCCCCCCGCCCCCCCGCCCCCCGAGCCTCGGGAGAACAGTGCCTGGCACACAGTAGGCACATAACGTGCGCATGAATGAGCGTATTGAGGAAGTTCAGGCGTCTAACCAAGAATCGGCGTCTTGGGAGGAAACCTTGTTTTGAGGTCTTTCTGGAAGGGAACTAGTGCTATTCACCGCATCCCAGCGGGCTCTGGGGTTGGGGCATCGGGGCGGCACAAAGGAGCCTTTCTGGGGCGCGTGGTTTCTCCCACCCTCTTCCTAAAGGGCCGCAGGCGCCCCGACGGGTGTCCGGGTTACGCTTGGCCAAGAGTGCTTCTGAGGCAGCAGGGTGCCTGCCACCTACACCCACTTCGGGGGCGAATAATAGGCCCGAGGTGGAAATGCACCTGTTGGTTCCCCTCCTTTTCCCTAATTCGCTGACCTGATGGCGGGGTGGGAAGCCGCGCCCACAGCACCTCTAAGGGAGCACGACCGTCCTCGGGGAGCACGACAATCAGTGGCCTTCGGACTTTCTTTGGTCCCGATCCTGCCCCATCTCCGGTCAGGGTGGCCAAGCGCACCTTGCTTCCCGACCAAAGCTTCTGCGACGGGGAGGAGCGCGATGGACTGGGAACATCTCGGTTTCGGGTTGAAACGTGAAACAAACGGTCCAGAACAAGAGCGCACAATACTCATTCCCTCCCCGGCTCCGCTGTCACCCGTCCTCGGAGGTTAGTCTGAGGAGCCAGGAGGACAATTGCATTCGCTTTGGTTTGAGCTAAGTGTTGGGTGGCCCCCTGGAGGGAACCAGGAAAGGGGAGAGCGGGGGAGCTCCCGGGAAGGGTGGGAGGCGCCCCCCAGCCTGAGGCCCCAAATTCACCAGCGGGCGTGCAGCTTCCGCAGGTTCTTTGTATTTTAAAGTTTTTATATATTTATTCACAAGAGACACAGAGAGAGACACAGAGACCCAGGCAGAGGGAGAAGCGGGCTCCCTGCGGGGGACCCAACGCGGGACTCGAATCCGGGACCCCGGGGTCACGCCTGAGTCCCCCTGGCGCCCCGCTGCCCCAGTCGAGCTCTGCGTGTGCTCTGCTCTCTGACGGCTCAGATGGGAGCCCCACGTGGCGGCTGCGGCTCGTCCCTTGGGTCACGTCCGACTACGGCCTGGCCACCCCTGGCCTCTGCCCAGCGCCACCCCCCTCCTCTCTCCTCCCCTGAGAGCCCCGAAGTGCGACATGACTTAGGACCCACTTGCTGTGTGGATAAACCCACTTGAAAAGAGAGGATCAGCAGCAGCTGTGTGGGATGGGCCTGGAGTGTCACGGCCACAGCTGCCGCCCCGGCCCGCGCCCGCCTGCCCCGGCTCCCCTCCCCCCGCCTCACCCTCGCTTCCCTGGGGTCGCACAGGCCCCAGAAGCCTCAGCGCTGACACTCAGGCTCTGTTTTCCGGGGCACCTGACTAGGCGCCATGTGTGTCATTCTTCATCTGCGAAAAGGGAGGAATTAGACACCTGCCTGTGGCGCTGCGGCGAGCGGGTTATTTAAGCGCCGTAACCCGTTGCACGGGGAACGCTCCAGAGCTTGGGGTATTAGTATGTGTCATCATCACGTGAAAGGGGGTGGCAAAGACCATCTTCGAGCAGGAGGGGGACCCCACACCTGTTCTGCTCCCGCGCAGAGCGATGAGGGTGCCCCCCCCCACTGCAGCGTGCGCTTGCGGCCGTTTCCCTTGGACCCGTTAGTGGGGTTGGGGCTGCTTTCTTCCACAGGCTCCGTGACACTTGTTCTGAGTAGAGTCCCCGTTGCGTGTTATTTGCCCTTTTGGAGGGAGGAGAGGAGAGCTTCCTTCTGGAGGATGGACGGGAATCACACCCCGGACGGCACGTGTGCCCGGAACGGCGACCGCACGTGGGCACCTGCCCGCCCCGGGGAGGGAGGGCGAGAGAGCTCACCCGGCCGGCGGCCTTCTACCCCAGCAAGTTTTAGCTGCCAGTTTCCCAGACGACTGGTCTCCAGAGGGGAGGCGAGCGTCCCAGTCTGCTTGCCTCCCACCCGCCGGGATCAGGGGAGAAAGTGATTGTTTTTGTCTTGCGTCCGTTGCAGAGTTGTTGTTTTTTTTTTTTTTCCGTTGCAGAGTTTTACTTCTGGGTAACTTCCGTAACGTTCAGGTTGCCCTAGTCATGTGTACGCAGTTGTAAATAAATATGCATCCAGAAGTGCAGGTAGGAGTCTTAAGGTGTTTCCGGGAGACGGTCGCGTGGCAGGGATGGTTCCACCGTGGGCCCCGCTCGCCAGCACCAGTGGCTGCCCTGGGTCGATGTGCCCCGGTGTTGCTTTGTCCCCCCGTCGTCCGTGCACATCAGAGCAGCCTGGGCGGGTGCCTGCGCGGATGTGCCCGCAGGAGAGCTTCCGGGCAGTGATTTCCGTCCCAGCGGCTCCGGAAAATGTCCAGGGATTGACATTGCAATGATGGAGAGAGAACAGTGGCCTCACATTTTATTTGCCGAAAAATCAAATTTAAGTGATGAGACCCATTTCCGTGCTGCGGGTTCTCTGTCGCGCGTGCGTCCCGTGCGTGGCCCCTGCGCTCGTGCAGAGGGAGAGCTGCGGCAGGTGGACAGAAGGGCAGGTTTGAAAAGCCAGACAGGGGTCTTGGGAACCAGTCTGAGTTTATCACACGCCCTTCTGGGACTCCAGCCGCTGTGCAGTTGTCGCATGCTTTTTGTCTGTGATCTCGTTACGTTAGCTCCAAAATAAATCACAGGTTAAAAGTGAGCAGCACGGGCGTCTGGGCGCTGAGATGTGAGCTAAGGAGGAGGATAAAGAGGGGGCTCCCTGGGCGGATTTGCAGGAGATACTCCTCCGGGACCTGCTGAATGAAATTTTTTTTTATATACATTTATTTTTTATTGGTGTTCAATTTGCCAACATACAGAATAACACCCAGTGCTCATCCCGTCAAGTGCCCCCCTCAGTGCCCGTCTCTTGGGTTAATCTCTTCTTTCGTGTCTTTCGTTTTTCGTGGGAATGGGGTGTCCCCCACCCCACACGTCCTCGTGTCATCATCCCATGTTATTTGTGGCGAAGGACTTGCAAGGAGCAGCTTCTCAGTTTCTCACGAAAAATCACGGCCTGTAGGTCTTTAAAGCAAAAGCAATGAACACAAACTACAAGAAGAAACAAAAGACCCATTTTCCACTGCATTTGGTTTCCATCCAGAAAAGGAAAATCATGTATCGCTTTGTAATTCAGTCGCCTGCTAGGAAGTCCCGTCTCTCGAAATTAAGCCGCGGCAACAGGGCAAAGTCAAGATTGTGTTCGTGGCTAAGGGATGTTAAATGTCGAGCCAGCGGATTCCCCAGGGCGTGTGGGGCGGGGGGATCCGCGCACATCATCCAGGTGGGACCCCGGAACGTGCACGGCCCAGGAGCCCAGCACGTCGGACTCCGTCCGCGATGTAAGCCCCGAGGTGTGTTCTCACACGGGGTACGCATCCCCCTACAGCTGCTGCCTTGGGAGGTGGTGCCAGAGGGACAAGTTTCTCACCTGGGAAAACACCTGCGGGTCCCTATGCACCGCTGACCCACGTGACTTGCAACCTCTGGTGGGAAGTGCAAGGAGCCGGGCATCGGGGGCCACAGGCTGGGGCAGAGGGAGGCTGCGGACTCCCCCCCATCCCTGGGGCTCCCAAGCCGGGTCTCTTCCAAGCCCCACCCTGCAGGGGAGTGGCTATGAAGGGGGCCTGAGTGCTTTCTGCCCACGCACCATCTCCCTCCCATCTGTCTGAGCTCCCGCCTTTGGGTCTTTGTCCTGAGATGAGTTTTGCTCCCTGGGCCGGAAAGCAAACTGCCTCCTGTCCGCACTCTCGGAGCACAGGGCTTGGTGCCTGGGCTGTACCTGTGCAGCCTGTGCCCGGTGATCAATCCCCCCACCCCGAGCCCCCAGCTGCCAGCCGTGTCTGCCACCCGACCTGGGCCCTGGGGGTTCCTCCTGCCGCGCTCTGGGGTTGGCCGCAGGGGGAGCAGGCCCTGCCCTGGGACCCTGTGCACCCGCTCCTTGAGGCTCCTCTGTTTGCAGAGCTGCTTGACCCTTGAGCCCTTTGCCCTTGACTTCAGAGGCAGAGTGCAAACACCCTGTGGAGCTGCAACAGGGGGCACGGGACTGTCCCCGGCCTGGGGACACAGGGGTAAGAGCCTCCAGAGTGCTTTGGGGACAGCCTGCGCCTGGATTCTGGAGTGGGGCCCTCCCGGTGGGCCGGGCAGCACGGGCCCCCACCCTGCCTTCCCAGGAGGCCCTCACACCGGGAACACCGGCATCCTGGAACCCAAGGGAGGTGGACATGCCATCGTCATCCTTAAAAACATGGCATTTACCTATGGAAGACTTAATGTGAAATTCGTTTTGTGCGTGAGTGCACATAGGTGGGTGCACACACACACACACGGTGCCCCATCTACTTACTCACCTGTGTGTCTGAGGGACGTTATAAGGGGCCCTCCGCACACCCACCGCCTCCCAGCCCACTGCAGAGCTTTGGATGAACCTACAGTTAACAGCATTTGGTTCCTCTTGCTTCAAGCTTTTGGAATAGCTCATTATTATTATTATTATTATTATTATTATTATTATTATTATTTAGCAGCAACTAAAACGGCTACCTTTGCACAGAGCAGCCTCACTCCTTCGTGTAGCTGGGCTGGCTCCCCCAGGGACTGCATCGTACTCAGCCCTCAGGACGCAGCGTCATCCTGTAGCCGCTGGACCATAGGCCTCTGCAGCCCTGGCCCGGGCCGCGGGCCTCTCCGTCCCTGTGGTTGGAGCCGGTGGTTCCGAGGATCTGGGGCGACGTCGTCCGGACCCGGAGCGCACCCCAGGGCAGGCAGGCGTGCCCCGACCTGGAAGGGGGTCCAGAAGTGCTGCCGTCACCTGGCCCTTCATCTCAGAGATGGACGGGATGGACGGGAGCTCGGGTGCCCCACGGGCGCTCCCTCGCGTCACCTGCCGTCACTTCTCCCTTATTTCAAATGAGGACAGTGCTCCTGGCATCGAGCTGCTTTGTTCAGGGAATCATTACGAAATGCGCGGTTGCCAGGGTGGCAGGATTGTGTCACAGGCAACAATCGGGCCCGGCCGAGCCGGTCGGGCAGGTTCTCTCCCTCTGCAGCCTGCAAGTCCTTGAACCCGCAGACCAGGCCACCGGAACCAACCGGAACCAACTGGAACCCGCCCCTTGGCCTGGGCAGCCACAGCTGGGCTCCCTTCAGCCTCCGAAGGCCCGGCATCTGACCTGCAACACCAGCCACAGACTCGCCCCTCCTCCATCCCTGCACCCCCAAGTAGTGGGGTCCCTTCAGGCTGGCCAGCTGGGCCAGTGTCGTGGGCTCAGGGCGCCACCGCCTGCGCGGATCTGCAGCAGGCAGGCATCCAAGCCGAGATCTTGGGGGGACCTCAAGATCTGCTCTGCCCCCCTTTCAACATGTAGCCAGGCAGTAAACCGACTTCGTGGCCCGGCAGCTGGTCACAGCCACGGGTCATGAGGCCCGGGTGGGGACGGGGTGCGGGCAGGGAAGCAGGTGCATCATGCGGAGCTCCCACGTGCCCTCCCTCACCGCCCCCCCCACGGCTCCACCCTCCGCAGCTTCTGGAGGCTGTGTAGACGCCGCCTGTGGTCTCTGTCCTCCCGGGGCAGCCCTGGTCCGCTCCGTCCGTCTCCGGGAACGCGGCTGCCAGGCTCAGGCTTCAGGCCTTTCTCCTCCCCTCCTCCCGCTGCTGCCAAAGGCCATCCTTGAAGTGCCTCCTGCGGGAGAAGCCACTTCACTGGGCCTTCTGGCTCCGGGACGGGGCGCCTGCAGGTCTCCCGGGGCAGGGCCACGTCCTTTGTCCTCTTCCCTGAGCACCTCTGTGCTGCTCTGAGTCCCTGGCCTTGGCTCGCGGGCAGGATGCGTGCCCCGCCGCCCGTGGCTGTGTTAGCACAACTACGCCTGAACCTACTTTGATCGCTCACTCTGTTTTGCCTGTTTGCTTTCCGTCTTCCGGGTGAGGTGAGTAGGACAGTAGGTGCACCTGCCGGGGATGGAGGCCCGGCCATGCTGTGTCCTGGCACAGGCACGGAGCCTGGCCCAGCCCTTTGCTCACTTGCCCTGGACACACTGCTCAGGCCCAAGAGTCCTTGCCCACAGCACCCCGCTGCCTGACATCCCCTCGGCCCTGATTCCCCGGCTCCGTCCTCCGCCACGAGACGACCGCCCCTTCCTGGCCTCCTGGGACCAGGGCCTGTTCATTCATCCCCTGCCCAGAAGCTTATTGTGGATGTAGGATTGCCCAGCGTCTTGTACCCAGGGACACAGCTGTTAGCATCCATGTGGCGTATCCTAGAGACAGACGGGAACATGATTCCAGGAGTGGTAGGTGGTAGACAGAGTGTAAAGGGCTGGTGTTCTGGGTGAACTGTCCAGGGAGCTTCTTGGAGGAGGTTTCGTTCTGCACAGAGCTCTCGGAGGAGAGGAGTGGCCATGGCAGGGCGTGGGCCAGCGTGTGCAAATGTCCTGGGGCAGGGCCGAGCTCTGGACTGCGAAGGCAGCCCGTGTGGCTGGAGTAGCCAGGATGGGGAGAGCGGCAGGAGGGGCGGTCGGAGAGCAGCCCGGAAATGGGTGCTGATCTTTTCTAAAGTTTATGAGATGCTCTCAGAAAGCTCCGAGCCGAGGCAGGATGTGCTCTGAACCTGCTCCCCTCACCCCTGCAGGGGAGGCATGGCGAACGGCCAACGCTACCTTGTTCCTGCCCTTCCTGCAGCCCTCCATGGGTTTCCTGTCCCCGTGGGGATGAGGCCTGGCCCCTGCTCCCCGCCACTGCTGTCAGCGTCCAGCCGTCACCTCCCTGCAAAGTCCGTTCTTCACACGCCCCTGGCTTTCTGTGTCTTCGCCTCTTGGCGGCGTCCTCACACGATCCCTGCACGAAGCCCAGGCTCCTGGACGTTCCCTGCCCACCACCCTCTCCTGAGGCGACTGACCTCATTAATATCCCCACCCGGAGCCCTGATGCGTTTCCTGGAGGTCTCCGCGACGTCACCAGCGTGTGGTCTGCTGGGTGCTTGTGTCTGTCTTCCCACCAGCCATGGACTCGCCCCAGGAGGGGGCGCGTGGGGGTGTCCAGCCTCCATCCCAAGGACGGACCCACAGGTGATAAGCAGCAAATGCCTTTAGCACAAATGAGGGGGTACAAAGCATGCAGTCTTCCTCCCATTAAGTGCTCAGTGCAAACAGGTGGTCCACAGTTCTGTAAATCAGCCATAGAGGAGCCGTTTCATGATTTGCCTTAGATGTTTATTTATTTACTTTTTAAAAAATATTTTACTTATTTATTCATGAGAGACACACAGAGAGAGGCAGAGACCCAGGCAGAGGGAGAAGCCGGCTCCATGCGGGGAGGCTGACGTAGGACTCGATCCTGGGACCCCCGGGGTCACGCCCTGGGCCGAAGGCGGCGCTAAACCCCTGAGCCCCCCAGGGAACCCCCAAGAATCGTACACTTAAAAATCACCTGCTCTCTCAATTTGCTTAGGACAGTAAACTGAAGCTTCCTTCATTAAGAGCAGTGACAAGTATTATTTCCAGTTATAACAACATACATTAGAAAAACAGCTATCTAATTTCCAGGAAAAGTAATTTCAAAATCAGAAAATTCGTATGTTAAATCACAGGTCAATAAATAATGCGTTTCCTTTGTTACAAGGAATTGCAGCATCCTGGAAGCTGGGTGGCTCAGTGGTCGAGTGTCCCTCTTCGGCCCAGGGCGTGACCCCGGGGTCCTGGGATCGAGTCCCGTGTCGGGCTCCCTGCAGGGAGCCTGCTTCTCCGCCTACCTGGGTCTCTGCCACTCTCTGGGTCTCTCATGAATAAATAAATAAAGTCTTTAAAAAAATAAAGTTTGATTTGTTAAGCAAAAATATTCCTCATTGATTATTGATACCTGATTAAAGATCGTTTCTTATAGGAGGACAGAGGAGGGAGATTTAATCGAATCTGAGTGAATTTTTAGTACTTTCGTTAGTGTCTGTTTTTTTTCAGACCAAACAATTTTGTTGATCATTCAAATGGCCCCAGCTTCTTTGCTTTCATATTTCGTGTGACTGATGGCAAATACTAACCACCCTTTTGTTATTTTATTATTATTATTATTTTACTAACCGCCCTTTTAGAGAACAGTTGTGACTGTCTGATCTGTACGTTTTATAGACTTTTAGTCATCCTGGAACGAATTCACATGTTCTCCAGCAGAAGCATCTTTGACTGAAACAAGCCTATAAGCTTCCCTTGCTTATACAGAGTCAACGTGTGTATACCTATGGCTTGGACGTGTTCTGGATCCACCAAATTAATTCCCTATTTTGCAAAATGCTGGAGGTGCTTCGTGCAGCAGGGCTGTGTCATGCGTCCGCTTCCTCTGGACATGCGTGCTTTGGGGGCGCCTGGGTAGCTCGGTTGGCTGGTGGAGCATCTGACCCTAGAGTTGGGCTCAGGTCTCAGGGTTGTGGGGTCAAGCCCCACCTTGGCCAACGTGCTGGACACTCCCTCTTCAGATCTTGTCCGAATTCTCTGCCAAATACCGAGCGACCACGTGACCTCAGTAGAGGACGCGTGAGCTGCGCTATGATTTTCCACGTAAAGATCCCACACCTGTGACAAGCAAGACTTTTTTCATTGTAAACAGTAACGCAGGGAAACAGGATTCCGGACAGGAAATCCTTTTCAGTTCAACAACACAGAAAGGGAATAAAACTTCTCGTGACAACCCCGTCATCGCGCTGCCAGCTGGCGACCTCTGTCGAGCCTCAGAGGCTCTGTGAGCCTTCGGGTCCTCGCTGGCACGCGGGGGCGATGGTCCTGGCCGTCGCGGGACCGCCGGGGTGGCGTGGGGCGGAGAACCCACTCGAAACCACCTGCACGCGGCAGGACAGGACAGGGAGGGTCGGAGTGGCGGGGCCGCGCGCGTGTGATCCCAAGCAATGCTGTTGCGCGTGGCCGGAGGCTCCAGCCTTTTCCAAGGGGGCCCAACCTCCAAGGAAAACCGCGGAGCCCCAGCGGTGCGGCCACCGCCTTGCCGTCATGTTCTACAACCGTGCTGGCTGCCGGGCATCGTGTGCGCCCCGAGGCCCCCACCGGGCTTTCTGGGAGCACAAGGCTTGCGTGTGGGTGGCACTGCGAGGCAGCCTCCAGCGGTCCCCAGAGGAGTGTGCGGGGGCTCCCGCGGGGCTTCTCGGCCACACCTGTTGTGCTGGGCCTGGGCTCCCGCGAGGAGACGGAGACCGAGAGTGCTCACCTGCCGTCCGTCCTGTAAAGGGCCGGGGCCGTACTCAGTGGGAGGCCCTGGAGTGGGTGCCTTGGAGGGCGCTGCCCGGGGACACGCCGCCTTTGTGCGTGGGGCCGCCTGCACCGACGGCTGCCACCGCAGCGCCACCCGACAGCCGAGGCCCCGGCTGAGCCCACGGCTTCCCATTGCACGCGTCTGCTGCTTGAACCGCGGGCATGGCAGAGCAAGGGGTAAAATAGCCGCCGGACCTTGGGTGGAGGGGTGGCCACAGGCCCCCGGGCCCCCGGCCGTCTCCATACGGCTCCGTCTTCGCAGGGTGGGCTTCCCACATGGTGCAGGAGCTCGGAGGGCAGAGCCGGGGCTGGCCTGGAGCCAGGGCCGGGACCTTGGCTGACTGGGGTAGCCTGCTGGGGCGGACGCGTTCCTGAGTCGCTAATGGGGTCATCCGGCCTCCCTTCGTGGGTGATTATCAGAATTTCACCAGATTACATGGGCTGAGGGCCTGGCCCACAGCAGGCCAGGATTCACTGTGTGGCCCCTTCCAGCCCGCCCTGAGACCTGCGCACCCTGGGACCTGCACACCCTGGGACCTGTGCACCCCGGGACCTGTGCACCCCGGGACCTGCGCACCCCGGGACCTGTGCACCCCGAGGCCTGTGCACCCCAGGACCTGTGCACCCCGAGACCTGTGCACCCCGGGACCTGCACACCCCGAGGCCTGCGCACCCCGAGGCCTGTGCACCCCAGGACCTGTGCACCCCAGGACCTATGCACCCTGGGTCCTGCGCACCTCTCATGCCTGCCAGAGGACGGCGGTCTTGCCAGGGGCATCCCTGGTCAGGCCACAGCATGTTCCTAGAACATGCTCAGGCTTCTTGATTGAGCCCTCATCTGCCCAGACGTCCGGCCCTGAGACTCCAGCCTCGCAGAAGTGAAGATCTGCATGGGGGTCAACGCGCCCTGAGGTTGGAAGGCCACTAGCTCACCCACAAACAGGCGAGGCCCTGGGCGACGCGAGTTGTTCTTATTTCTTCAGCGTGGTTATCCGTTAACCAAGACAATAAAGAGGAGACGCGGGAAAGGGCCAGGGCAGCTGTTGGACTCTCTCCCCAGAGAGCGAGGTGCACGAGTCCACGTGAATCATTGGAATGTGCACCGTGCCCTCAGCAGGATCTCAGGCCCCTGTACGGACTTTCTGCAGGCGGTCCTCACAACCGAGGTACCAGGTGGCGGGGAGCATCCCTCTTCTCATTACGTACTGCACTTTAAACACGTCTTTTCAGGGGCTCCTGTGGGGGGGGCTCAGTTGCTTAAGCATCTAACACTTGAGTTCACTCAGGTCGTGGTCTCAGGGTCATGAGATCGAGCCCCACCAGGGCTCCATGCTGGGCGTGGGGTCTGCTTGGGCTTCTCCTCTCACCCTCTCCCTCTGCCCCTTCCCTCCCCCCGCCAAAAAAAAAAAACCCAAAATGAAACATAACCCTTACTTTAAGGCACAGGAGTCGGCCTCTTGTAAACAGCAGGATCAGAGATAGGACGCGGTGTTCAGACTGATTCTGGCATTACGGGGAGGCTGCACTTTAGTTTCTTAGGAGCCATTTTAGGAAAATGCATGTTTGGCCAACAGCTCAGACTATTCACAGAATACTTCTTAAAAAGTGCTAAGTTGGGGGGAGGGATAAAGATTGAAGTCAGTTATAGGAAATAACCTTTTAAATATACTTAGAGCGGGACGCCTGGGTGGCTCGGGTTGAGCATCTGCCCTCGGCTCAGGGCGTGACCCCGGGGTCCTGGGATCGAGTCCCCCGTTGGGCTCCCTGCATGGAGCCTGCTTCTCCCTCTGCCTCTGTCTCTGCCTCTCTCTCTGTCTCTCATGAATAAATAAATAAAATATTAAAAAAAAACCCTTAGAGCTTTTAAATATTGCTCAAAGACGGAGATAATCATCCACATTTGCTGGCCCTGTGCTAAGTTCCGAGGATGATCATGAGGAGGAGGAAGAGGAAAACAGACTGAGTGCAGCCAGCCGGGGGTCGGTGTTCTCCTGCAGAGCCCCCATCTCCAGGCCGTGGTGGTCACGACAGGGTCAGGGAGCGTGGAGATCACACCACACTGGCTGGCAGGCTCATGAGAACTTTCCAGAGAACTCTAGGTGGTCAACTCTAGTTGCAGAGTCGAATCCAGAAGAGCGTTGGAGAAAAGAAGAGAGGAATTTTCCCCCCTGATGACCTCAAAGAAGATGGGATGAGGAGGACGGAGAGAACAACAGGTGTTCCAGGACCACACACGGGTCTCATTAGCGTCTTGTTTGAAGCTTGGACGATGAGTTTGTTTTGATTTGGCTTAGGTCAAGCCGGACTAGATGGAATAGATATTTTTTTTGTTTGAGTTTCCGTTTATTATGACTCAATAGCATATTTTCCCTTATTTACAGGTTCCCATTTAGTTCTCAATTTAACACAGATAATGCTCAGTTTTGTAATGGAAGGACCACAGATTAATCACCAAAAGTCGTATGCCTCCCATCCTGTCCTTTTGTACAGAAAATGTTAGTCACGGTCTTGCATTATCTCCTAAAATCACTTTGCATCAGCCGAACACGTGAGAGGGAAGCATCGTCAGCAGCTGACACACAGCGATTGCCGGGCCCGTTGTCGAAGGACAAAGCTCACATGGACGCGGTTGAGGAAAACTCCCTTTTGTGCAGGACCGAAGGGGAAATGAGAATTCACCTACATTTGCCTTCTTTTGCAAAAACATAACATCGAGAACAGGAAGGGCAGAGGTGTGTAAGGATGATGTGGCCGAAGTAGAAATAGGACTGAGGTTTTTGGAGCGCGCCTTGTTCTGTGGCTTCGATTTTGAACCACAGCTTGTCTACCACGTTCAGAAAATCAACTGGCATCACAAAACCAGAGGGAGATGGAAATGTCGGCCACAAGCAGACGAGCGCGTGAACCTAACTGTATAAAGTTGGTGACACAGCCGCACCCAGAAGAAAGACTTTTTTCCTGGCTAATTTGGAACAGAGTTATCGTGACGATCGACCTTTAGGAACATATTTCAAGCACAAAGTAAATGGCAAAGAACATTCAAGGGTGGCCTGGTTCCATTATGGTTGATCGTGGGGTTGGCGTGGTAATCCCGAAATGATGTTGCCGAGGTTTCCGGGGAACACAAAAGAGAAAACTGCCCCCCCCCCGACATTATTGGGCACTGAGTCATCGTGACTGGGAGAAGCGGGTCGCAAGTAGTATGAATTCTCTCTCTCGTCTACATACTTGCAAACAACAAGGCCGTGGAGAAACCTTCGTGCTTTGCTGATAGGAACGTAACATGTCACAGCCACTTTGAGAAATGGCCTGGCCGTTCTTCAAAGCTACAGTCTTCGAGGGAGCATAGTACAGGCATCGGGATCGACTTAGAACAAGGGGCAGGATTCAGAGTCCAGAAATAAACCCTCATGTTTATGTTCAGTTGACTTTCTACAAGGGTGCCAAGTGTGTTCAACAAGAAGAGAATCCTCTTTTCAGCCGACGGTGCCGGAACGACTGGATGTTGACTTGCAGAGGGAGGAAGAGGAATCCCTTGCTTACACCACATGTAAGAACGAATTCTAAGTGATTCAAAACTATGTAAGCGGGATCCCTGGATGGCGCAGAGGTTTAGCGCCTGCCTTTGGCCCAGGGCGTGATTCTGGAGACCCGGGATCAAATCCCATGTCGGGCTCCCGGTACATGGAGCCTGCTTCTCCCTCTGCCTATGTCTCTGCCTCTCTCTCTCTCTCTCTCTCTGTGTGACTATCATAAATAAATAAAAATTAAAAAAAAAAAAAAAACTACGTAAGCCAAAACTATGAAGGTCTTAGAGGAAAGCAGAGGCGTGATCTGTGTGGCTGTAGGTTAGGCAACGCCTTTGTAGAAATGACACCGAAAGTACGAATGACAAAAGCAGGCGGGTACATTGGATTTCACAGAAGTGAGAGACTTCTGTTCTTTAAAGAGCATCCTCAAAAAAGTGAAAGGATGACCCACAGAATAAAGGAAAATATGTCCAAATTGTATCTTTGGTAAAGACTTGTGTCCGGAATAGATGGAGAACTCCTAACCACTCAACAATCAAAAAGACAAATAAAATGGCCGCTGAAACGGCCGTTGAAAAATGGCTGAAGAATTTCTGCAGGTGTTTCTCAATGAAGGGATACCCAGGCCGACAGGCCCGAAACGATGCTCAGCACCATTAGCCATGAGGGACTTGCAAATCAAAGCATGATCGCTTCACATCCGCCAAACACGTGGTTTTTGACGCACCTCCACACTGTTGCCCCCCGTGGCTGCACCAGTTTGCTTTCCCAGCAATAGTGCGCGCAGGCTCCTTTCTCTCCACGCCCTCACCAACACTTGTTATTTCTTGTGTTTTCTTGATAAAAGCCATTCTGGCAGGTGTGAAGCAGTATCACACTATGGTCTTGTTTCTGTATTTCCCTGAAGATCCGTGATGCTGAGGATCTTTTCATGTGTCTGTTGGCCATCTGTAGATCTTATTTGGAAAAACGTGTATTCATGTCTTCTGCCCAATTTTTAATCACATTGTTTGGGGTTTGTTTGTTTGTTTTTTTTTTTTGGTGTTACATTGTATAAATTCTTTCCATATCTTGATATTAATCTCTTATCAGATATATCATTTGCAAATATCTAATACAGATAAAGGCAGGTTGTCTTATTTATTTTATTTTTTAAAAAGATTTTGTTAATTTATACATGAGAGACACAGAGAGAGAGAGACAGAGGCAGAGACACAGGCGGAGGGAGAAGCAGGCTCCATGCAGGGAGCCCAATGCGGGACTCGAGCCCAGGACCCTGGGGTCACGCCCTGAGCCAAGGGCAGATGCTCAATCCCTGAGCCACTCAGGGATCCCTCCTTTTTTATTTTGTTGATGGTTTTCGTTGGCTGTGCCAAAGCTTTTTATTTTGGTATAGTCCCAATCATTGATTTTTACTTTTGTTTTCTTTGCCTACTGAAACATTTCTAGAAAAATGTTGGGCACCTGTGTGGCTCAGTGGGTTCAGCATCTGCCTTGGGCTCAGGTCATGATCCCAGTGTTCTGGGATCCAGCCCCGCTCCAGGCTCCCTGCTCAGGGGGGCGTCTGCTTTTCCATCTCCCTCTGCCCCCTCACCCCTACTCATGCCCTCTCTCACTATCTCTCTCTCTCTCTCAAATAAATAAAATCTTTAAAAATAAAAAAAGATAAAGAAAATAAAGAAAAATGTTGCTTAGACTGATATCCAAGGGCTTACTGCCCGAGTTCTCTTCTAGGATTTTTATGGTTTCAGGCCTCACATGTAGGTCTTCCATCCATTTTGAATTTAATTTTGTGTATGGTGTAAGAAAGTGGTCCAGTTTCATTCTTTTGTATGGAGCTGCGTGGTCAGTTGTTTTAAAAAGTTTAGTAGGGAATCATAAATATGATACGTACCTGGACGGGTTGTTTTCATTCTGAGATGTGCCAGTGCTGCGTCTCCTTCTTGACGGCAGGGAGAGCTGCTGGACTCGTTTGTCATGGTGCCGGGGACGGCGGTGGTGGCCGGGGGGCTGTGGTGCAGCCTGCCTGCACCCACCAAGCTGTGCCTCCAGGGCTGTGTCTGCATGGAGGCCCCCCCACCTTTCCTCAATATACATTTAGGCGCATCTGGCCTAGGCCTACAGGTCCATCTTGTAACATTTGAAAGCATCTTTATGAACCATCTCATTAATGCATGAACTAGAAATGTCAGTCTCAGTTTCCCTAAAGTGCAAGATAATA
The DNA here is from genome assembly GCF_048164855.1 of Canis lupus baileyi. Classification (NCBI taxonomy): domain Eukaryota; kingdom Metazoa; phylum Chordata; class Mammalia; order Carnivora; family Canidae; genus Canis; species Canis lupus. The sequence continues at coordinate 54,019,219 of NC_132858.1, forward strand.
TGGAAGTGCTTGCACACACGCCCACGTGGCAGTCCTTCCTCATTTTTGACAGTTTCTCCTACTCTGTCTGTAAGATTTCCTTATCCACAACTAATTTGAGACAGCTTTTTTTTTTTTTTAAGATTTATTTATTCATTTGAGGGAGAGAATGAGCTGGAGGGTCAGAGGGAGAGAGAATCTCAAGCAGATTCTGTGCGGAGCACAGAGCCTGATGTGGGTGGGGCTCGGTACCAAGAGCCTGAGACCATGACCCAAGCCGAAACCAAGACTCGGATGTTCTCCACTGTCTGCACCACCCAGCCACCCTGAGATCCCTTTAAAAAAAAAAAAAAAAAAGGTAAATTAAAAAAAAAAAAAGTTTTTTTTAAAGTAATTCATTTATTTATTTATTTATTTATTTAGAGATTGCAGGTTGAGGGAGGGGCAGAGGAAGAGGGAGAAAATTCAGACTCCGCACCAAACTTGGAGCCTGAAATGGGGCTCGATCTCAAGACCCTGAGATCATGACCGGAGTCAAAATCAAGAGTCAGAGCTTAACCAACTGAGCCACCAAGGTGTCCCCCCTGGAAGAAATTTTTTTCCGTAAGCTCTATGCCCAACGTGGGGATTAAACTCGGGCCCCCCAAGAATAGGAGTCGCATGCTCTACTAGCCGAACCAGCCAGGCACCCCTTGAGACCACTTTTTAAATAAAGATAATAGTCTTTATCAGATTGGTCCACAGTCTTTTACAAAGTTTTCATGAAAACATTAGTTTTTTTCATTTCCACTTTATGGAATATTTGACTAAATTATGTGATTGTAGTAACCCAGACACAACTGGCAGTGATAAATGTGTAGGCAAAACCTGCTTTGCTTGGGTCACTGTAAAAGCCACTGGGGGGAGGGGGGAATTCTCACGCGTGTCCCCATCCCTGCCACCTGCACACTCATCTAGCATGGGGCGGACGCTTGCCCTTGTCAGGCCGCGGGTCATGGAGGTTGGTGAAGGGGGCGCTCTGCACTGCATTTGTTTCGTGCTTTGCTTTTTTATTTTATTTGGACTTTACTGTTTGGGATACAACTGGCATGTGATCCTGCATTCGTTTTTGGTGCACGACGTAATGACTTGAAATCTGTATTTATTGCTGAATGATTGCTCCCGTAAGTGAACATCCATCGCTCCACGCGATGACAGCTTGTGTGGTGAGAACTTTTAAGATCTAGTCTCTTAGCAGCTGTGATGCATTTTCTGTGCAGCTGGCAGCGGTGCCAGGAAGCCGTTGCTAACATTCTGATGAGTGGGGGCACCCGGGGGGCCCAGGGATTGAGCGTCTTCCTTTGGCCCAGGGCGTGACCCCGGGGTCCCAGGATCGAGTTCCACATCGGGCTCCCTGCAGGGAGCCTGCTTCTCCCTCTGCCTGTGTCTCTGCCTCTTTCTCTCTCTGAGTATCTCATGAATAAATAAATAAATAAAATCTTTTAAAAAATAAATGAATAAAGTAAAAAGAGGGACGTGGAAATCTTTTAGGATATAACTCATATGATCTGTCACTGAAGGATCAATGAAAAATTCACTGGAGGATCCCTCGATCCACCCTCGGTTAAAACCTGATTCCTTGAGTGAAAAGTGGTTACACGGTCAGGTTTCCTGGCTTCTGTTCGCCCTGTGGCTGGTGGAGGAGGGATGACGGGGAGCGTTCGTGCCAGGGGGCTAGTTGTAGATTCTTGTCTGTTTGTTGTTTTCGATTCATGCCTTTCCGTAGCAAAGATGCTGCTTTTGGAGACACCGCTAAAACCCTGCTTTCAGGGTCACAGACCCTCCCATGTTCCCGTGGAGGTGTTTCCATGCAGGAGTCCCCGGAGGGACCTGTCCTTCCCTCCGCTCCGCCTCACCTGTCAGAAGCAGCCTGGCATCGTGAGTCTTTATCTGGATCTGCTTCAAGCCAGTCCCAAGGGGATAAGATATATTGGTTCAAAAGCTCCACCATTTAGATGTATTGGGTAGGCATAAAAGCATAGTTGTATAAATAAATACTATATATTTCAGACAAGGACGCATTCAGAGTGAGTTTATTCCAGCATATCTTGCAGATCTTAGACCATTGGGGAGATTCCTGAAATCAGCCGGAAAAGTGAGTTATTTCCAAAGGTTGTAAAATCCCTATTAATTAAACTTTACTTTGAGATACTTCTGTAGGATTTGAAATGCGTTGAATAATTTTCTCCTGGAGATCTAGCCTCACCCCTTGGCAGCAATTTCGTGTCGAGGGCCATTATTCTTTGTGGGGCTTAAAAATACTTTCTAGTTCTTCTAACTGTAAGCTCCTGTTTAGATATAGAGATGGGGGTAAGTGAAGGATAGATGGATACACACTCAAGTGAAGATATTTTGTGTCACCAGAAAATAATCTTTAAAGAACCACCTGTTCCCAATTTGTGAAACAGAACAATCGATCACATGTGTATTAAGTGTGCTTTCAAGGTACACATTTTTAGATTCCTGCCCTCCCATCTTGTGCGATGCATCCAGCAGAATGTGGGGGTGAATGAAAAGAACAGATGGTTGTCCCACAGGGTTTTGTGAGAGTCTGTGCCGACCAGGTCTTCTCCAGGCCCTGCTGGTGTCCGTGGAGGAACTGCAAAGCCCGTGGGTCACGGGCCCGCTGCTTTTATTTATTTAGTTAAGTATTTAATCTTTTTATTTTTAAAGATTTTATTTATTTATTCATGAGAGAGAGAGGCAGAGGGAGAAGCAGGCTCCCTGCAGGGAGCCCGACACAGGACTCGATCCTGGGTCTCCAGGATCACGCCCCGGGCTGAAGGCAAGTGCTAAACTGTTGAGCTACCCAGAGATCCCCCCCTGCCCGCTGCTTTTAGCATTCTTTATTCATGTGGGTGCCTATTCGGTTGTGTTTCCCCCATAAGATTAGGGGTCTTATTTTATTATACACATACACACACACACACACACACATATATGCATGGAATGCACTTATCCATGTTATAAACCCAGAGGGTAGAGCCTTATTGCTTTATATGTGTGTTTTGACAAACGTAACCATGTCATAAACGGAGGCTGTGCAGTAAAGCCTCTTCATTCTTTAGGTTAAATTCTTGTCTGTTTGTTTGCCTTAAGGTTATAGCGCTGTGTGCAAAGCCTTCAAAAACAACAGAAAAAACCCTCAAACACAAAAACCCTCTTGGTCTTATGTCAGTAGTAATTCAAAGGACCAGTCTGCCTTGCAGCAATTTCAGCCAACTCCATTACAGCCAGAACCGCCCTAGCCGGTTATTTGCCAGAGTGACTCAGAGCTTTAATAATCCACCACGAATGAGTCAAGGGGAAAGACACCCACGGCCTCAGAAATGCCCTAGTTTTGTTAGGAGACGGAATAGCCAGCCTCGTCCTCTATGGCCTACGTCGTGGACGTGCCTTGAGGCTGCCTGCCCCGGCCTGTCCAGCCATCCACCTGTGTGCACTTTTCTCCAAAAAAAAAAAAAAAAAAAAAAAAAAAAATATATATATATATATATATATATATATATAGAAAAAGCCACCATTTCTTCCAACCAACCAACCAACCAACCAACCAACCAACCAGGTTTTGTTTCTCAAAGTTTAGAATCAAAAAAAAAAAATTTAATTCCTATTTCCTTTTCGCTCCAGAGCTGTGCCTGGGGAGGTATAGTCTTATCTGTCATTTCTACTTTGCTAGAAAGATCCTGAAGGCGATCCCATGTGGAAGGCTGGTCTTGATAGTTGAGAGGGAGGAGAGAACACGATCCCGCCGGGTAAGAGGAAGAGACGGCGTCGCCGACGAGGCCAGGGCTCGGAAAGAGGCGGACGTCCCAGCTCCCCGGGGCCCCCGCGCAGTGCAGGGTGGGGTTGGGAGGCTCGCCCCCGTGGCGGCCCGATGTCTGGGGTGCGGGCCCGTGACAGCGTGGCAGGCAGGAAGCAAAAGGGAGGGGATGCCCCCGCCTGACGAGTGGAGGGCGCGTGCGCTGCAGAACTCAGGAGGTGCTCGAAGGCACCAGCCGGCCGCAAGGCACCGCAAAGGCGCGATGCTGCCCGGGGTGTGGCCCCCGCCGAGGCGCCGGGGGAGCTGTGCTGGGCACAGGCTCGGGCCGCGCCGGGTTGATGAGCGCACTTGGATGGGCTGCCCCACGCGAGGCGAGGCGAGTCCTCGTCTCCCTTCTAGCGTCCGGCCTCCGTCTTGCTAGCTGCCACTTGTGCAGAGGCAGACGGCCACCAGCAAAACGTCCTGCGTGTCTGCCGGGTCCGCTTAGGCGTGAAGAGCAAAAGACTCTCCCCTGGGAGTGACTGGCCAGGAACTTGTCGCGCCAGCTAAGTCTCCAGGCGGCTTTCGTTTAGTGTCTGATTTCTGCAAATGTGTTGCCTTCAGCAGGTCCCCTGGTGGTCCCCACTGTGAGCGCCCCAGACAGGAACCGACCGTGCAGTAGAAGCCCGGGTTCTCAGGAGAGCAGCCCAGTGAGGTCCAGCGGGTTCTGTTTGTCGAGGGGGCGGGGTGGCATGTGGGTAGGGACCCTCCCCCGGGCTGGACCAGGGCAGCCAGCCCACCCTGACCCTGAGCAGGGGGTGGTGAAGGTGGGCTCCCCGGATCTCCGCCCCCTGCCGCGCTCTGGGGACATCTGAGCTGTCGCTCCTCCTCCCCCTGAGGCCGTCGTGGCGCTTTGCTGGCCTTGGGACTTGTGGCTCTCAGCTCTTGGCTTGTCCTGCTGCCCCTTCCACGCTTCACTCCCCGGTTGTGACCGTCCAGGGCTGGGGTCGGGTCGTCTCTGAGCGTCTGGTTTGGGGGCGTCCTGGTCCTCCACTCTGGCTGGCGTCTGCATTCTCCTACCCTCCCTGTGGCCGCGGGGATGGGGCCCTGTCCCAGCGTCCTGTCCTCATGTGTCTGCCCCAGATGTTTGGACCTTCAGAGAGCTTCTCATTTTTGTCACACTCAGAGCCACCTTTTAATTCACAGCAGCCGAGAGGGGGAGGCCACATGAGTGTCCCCCAGACAAGTAAAATGTAAAATGTAAAATGCATGCAAGTAAAATGTGACATCTCCATGCAGGAGGAGGTTGCTTAGCTTGGAAAGGAGGGAAATTCTGACACATGCTCACATCACGGGTGAGCCTCGAGGACGTTGTGCTGAGTGACATACGCTGGTCACAAAAAGACAGATACGGAGTGATTCCAGGCGCCCGAGGTCCCTACTGCAGTCAGATTCCTAGAGACCCAAAGTGGGATGGAGGATGCGGGGGCGGGGGGGCGGGGGGGCTTAACCGTGCAGGTGACTACAGTTTAGCAACGGCGACAACAAAGAACCGTTAACAAAGCTCGACGGTCCCATCCTTGTTAAGTAATAGTGATCGTCGGCGTCAGTGGACGGCTCGCTCTGTGCCACGTGCTGTGGGCAGCGGCCCATTAGCATCTTGGCGTTGCAAGTGCTCCCACGAGCCTGTGCGGTTGGGACTCAGAACCCCACAGAACATCACGGGACCGCCTCGCTCGGCGCCCCCTACGCACTTGCGCCACCTCCTCTCCACGTGGCTGGAACCTCGCACTCTGCTCGACAGACCCACGGGCAGGACCCATGGATGCCTCCTCGGAAGTGAAGTCCCTCCTTCCCGCCGGCTCTTCACCTGCCCCAGGAGCAGGATCCGCAGGAGGAGGATCAGTGTCCTCCGTGGGATGCCTGCCGTCCTTTAGGACAAATGGGGGGCGGGGGCGGCGGCATGAGGGACATCCCTTTTGCCTTGAAATGGAGGAAAAGACCGTGTATGAAGGATGCACGAGCGTGTTTGCAGGAAATAAGTCTTTGTGAGGCCACGCACGGAGCAGAGGGGGGGACGTGGTTCTCTGTTTCCACATACCTGGCTCGTCCCGGTGGGTGGGAGGATTAGATGAGGTGCTGAGAAGGGAGTGCCCTGAGCGGCACCTGCACGGAGGGAATGCGAGGGGAGCTGGGTCCCAGCCCGGCCCTGCCCTCCAGGGTCACGGGCACGAAGAACTCCGGGGTGAAAATCTGGGTGATGGGATCCCTGGGTGGCGCAGCGGTTTGGCGCCTGCCTTTGGCCCAGGGCGCGATCCTGGAGACCCGGGATCGAATCCCACATCGGGCTCCCGGTGCATGGAGCCTGCTTCTTCCTCTGCCTGCGTCTCTGCCTCTCTCTCTCTCTCTGTGACTATCATAAATAAATAAAAATTAAAAAAAAAAAAAAAAAAGAAAATCTGGGTGATCCTCCGCCGGCTTCCCGGGGGGCTTCGGGGGGGCACAGCCGAATTGGCCTCGTAGCATTTCACAGTGTAGAGACATGTAAATAAGCCGCCTGCATAAAATAAGCCCTTTTGTCCCAAACCTCGAAAGAAGCCTGCAAGACGAGCTGTATGTAGGTAATGGAGACCGAGATGGGGTCGAGGACCTCGTGGAAGAGACGCCCCGAGACCTGACGGGCTTTTCCCTGGTGAGACTTTCCTAGTGAGCCCCGGTGATTGCGGCGATGCAACAGGCGGTGTGGCCGTGCTCCGACCCTCGCCCCGTCCTGCCCTCCCAGGGCAGCAGCTGAGCCACCGCAGGAGCTTTGGGGCGTGACCCAGGGGGGCAGGTGGCAGGGCAGGCCTGGCCAGCGGGTCCGGGGCAGCCAGAGGCGCTGGCCGGGAGGGGACTGCTTTGCCACCTGGGGCCTGCAGACAAGGAGCGACGTTTCTATTGGGCGTGGGGACGCCGCAAGGCTGGCTGGGGCCGCCGGGCTCCTGAGCGCCAGCACCGACACCCCCCCGGCCGGCGCCGAGGAAGGTGCTCTCCGGATAGCGCGCTCCTCCGGCTCCAGGCAGGAAATCTCGAGGCTTAACTTGCTTTTCTGCAAGAATAGAGGAAGGGAAGGAAGTTTGTTTATTTTTCTTCATTTTGAATGGACGGAGTGACGAAAAGAAGTGGGGAACATCTTCCAAATGCTGCTCCGGGGCACTTTTAGTCCTCTCTGCGTCAAGGCCAGTGACACAGAAGGGCCACGTGGTCTCCTTCATCGAGGTCTGATTTTGCATCTGCACCGACCTTTGCCGCGTTGAAAATCGAGTCTTTAGAAGATGTGTTCCTTGGACTAAGGTAATCCCCTTGCAAAACTGTCAGGTGCCCCCCAGGCGGGCTTCGTCTCTTCCCTGACTTCGTTTTCCATAACCGCACAGCGTCGGTAATCGCAGTTCAAAGTACCAACATTCGAGAAGTGCTTTATGGTTTTCGCCGGGGGCTCTTTATAGTTCACGTCACTTAACCACGTGCTCTCCTTCGCCGTATATCTGGTCACATCTACTGGACCGTTGGCTTGTTGATGGGACCATCGATGATGCGACGATGTATGTCACAGAGTCCCGGGAAGGTCGTACATTCTTTAAAAGATTTGATTGATTGATGATTGATTGAGAGCGTGTGTGCATGTGGGGGCAGGCACAGGGGGGAGACCCGTGGGACCTGAAGACTGGGGACCTGAAGCTGACCCCGCACTGAGGACCCCGAGACCACGACCCGAGCTGACCTCAGGACTCGGAGGCTTAACCAGCTGAGCCACCCAGCAAATTTCTAATACGTGTTGATGGAATGTGTGAAGTTGCATTTGAAATTTTATATTCTCTGTCTGTCTTTCCCTCTGTGGATGGCATCCGTTCCCTGGGCTTGAGCCCAGGTTTTCATCAGCACTAGCTGCCAGCAGCTCCTGGTGGCTCCAGAGTCTGTCTGGGGACAAAAGCATACACTGCCCGGGAGGGGATGAGATCAGCACAGGGACAAAGCATTCGGGACCCCCAAATTGGAATCGCCCTGGCGAGGTTGCAGGAATTACTTCTAAGTTTGGCAGGGGTGGGGGCTGGGGCACAGGGCTTAAGAAAGGCTATGAGATGGTTTGTAGGTGGAGCTGAGGTCTCCACTGGGCTTGCAGGGCACCTGCAGGCAGAGGAACGTGGTCCCTGAGAGCCCGGAGGTGTGGACGCTGGTCACGGTGAGGACAGAGGAGGACGGGCGGGAAGGGAGGCAGGGAGGCCCGTGGAAGCCGGTGGGGGCAGTTGGGGCCTGGAGGTGGAAGCTGGCTCTGGGGGCAGGGGTTCTGGTGGAGCCAGGGCAGTGAGTGACTGGCTGCTCTTTCGGGAAGCTTCCCCTTCCGGAGGGAGGAGTGTGGACAGAGAGGACAGGGCGGCCCCAGCCAGTGAGCCGGGGTAGGGCGAGGCCACACGTGGGAAGCTGGGGAGGAAGGAGGCAAAGCCTCAGGGAGATGGAGCCTTGCCTCTTGGGTGGGGTTTGCGTGGCCCCTCCTGGCCTTCCCGGGGGGCATAGCGAGGCCTGACAGGCCCTGCTGGGCGGGAAGGCAGCCGCTGAGGGCTGCAGGGGTGGGGTCCTCGGGGGATGGAGCACGAGTGGGCCGTCATCTGTGCCTGGCTCTGCAGCCGCGGGGAGGCCGTGGGACCGAGAGGTGCCGGTGGTGCCTCAGAGCAGGGTCCCCAGCACCAGGCCTGGGAGAAGCACCCACAAGGTTTTGCGGTCGCCAGGTTCAGGACGTGGGACACGGGAGTGGCTGTGTCAGTGGCTGTCACGGGGCCAAGTCCAGAAACCAGGAAGCGTTGGAAAGAACCAGAGTTACTGTGTCCATGGATGGTGCGAGGTGTGGAGGGCGGAGGGTGAGCGCGAACGGAGCCTCGGCCGTGGGTGCTGGGCGAAGCGGGCGTGTGGTCCGGGCCGCAGCTTCTCGGGTGTCAGCGGGGCTTGGCTTTCTGTTTCCTCCGGCGCCAGGGTCCTGTTTGAGGGGTGGGCATCCCGGACAGGCCCTCTTCCCAGGGCAGCCCCCACAGCGGGCGCAGCGCGGCCAGAGGTGCAGGGATGTAGCTCGCGGAGCACCTTGCGGGGCCGGGTGCACCGGGACCCCGTGGCCACCCCCTGAGAAAAGCGTTGCCCCAGTCGCCGCTGCCTCCCCTGGTCTGCTCTTTGTTGATTGAGAAGAGTTCCCGGCCAGTTTGGAAGAGCCCAGAGCGGTCCTGTGTGCCCTCCGCCCAGTTTTCCCAATGATCCCGTCGGGCGTGGAGTGTTTTCTTGCACTTGGCATGGAGCACGGTGTCTGTGTGCCGAACGTTGTTTGAAGAATACCCCAAACCTGACTTTTTAAAAATTCATTTAAATTTTATCTAATTAACATAGAGTGTATTATTAGTTTCAGGGGTAGAGGTCAGTGATCCATCAGTCGTATGTAATGTAACACCCAGGGCGCATCACATCGCGTGCCCTCCTTAATGCCCGTCACTGGTGACCCCATCCTCCCACTCCCTCCTCTCCAGCGACCCTACTTGTTTCCTAGACTTTAGAGTCTCTTATGGTTTATCTCCCTCTCTGACTTCCTCCCATTCCTTTTATCCCTCTCTTCCCCTGTGATCCTCCGTGCTGCGTCTTATAGTCCTCATACAAGGGAGACCGTGTGATAATTGTCTTTCTCTGAGTGACTTATTTCAGTCAGCATCATACCCTCCAGTTCTGTCCATGTCCAGGTAAATGGTAAGATTTCATCCTTTTTGTTGGCTGAGGAATATTCCCGCCCTGACTTTGATGGTGTGTGCACACACCCAAGCTCTCTGTCCTGAATTCGAAGCCCAGGACTCTGTACCGTCGGCAGGAGGGAACAGGCAACCGAGATGGGACCCCGTGCCAAAGGGGACAAGCCCTGTGACGGCCTCAGCTCACGTCTGTGTGAGTCCGCAGCCCCATCAGGTGCCGGGCAGGTGAACAGGTGGGGGCGCAGGTGTGGGGTCACCGGGGCACAAGCCCGTGGTTGGAAAAGGGAGGGTCTCCTCTCCCTTACCCGGGGGCAGGCTTGGCCCTGGGCTGCTCTGCGGGACAAGGTGATGCCCGCAGAAACCAGCATTTCTTTTGGGAATCGAAGCAAAACTGTGCCCTAAACCATCTGGTGTGCTTTTCTTCAACGCTGGCAGATCCCAAGCACACAACCAGGTGTCTCTGGTCCCCTCTGGGGGGAGTCCACTGGCCACGGTCAGCTTCCCGGTGGGGTGAGGGTTGCTCTGCACCCCGCCTGGCAGCTCTGGAAGATTCTGTTCAGCGGCCCCCCTCGGGTGGTGGTTTTACTCCTGCACTTCCCGAGCAGAAGAACGCACGGGCGCTCCCACCCACACTCACGCGCACGTGCACACACAGGCTCCCAGGGTGCGGGGAAAGCCTGGAAGCGCAGCCGTCCACACTGGGTATTTCTGCAGAAGTGGATGGAGCCCACTGAGCCCGGGGCCCTGCATGATGGTCTCTGCCGCGTCCTCCTGCCGGTCGTGGACGTCGTACGACGAGCCCCCGATTTAGCTTTCCAGCTCATCCCCGAGGACAGCTGACGTTCGTGGCCAGCGGCTTGCAGGCTTCGCGCGTGTCATGCTCACGACCCCAGGAGGGAGGCGGCGCCACTGTCACCCGGTGTGAGCGCTGGAGCCCCACGCGGGCAGCCCGGGAGCCCGAGCAGAGCCGTGAGCCCCAGGCCTGTGCCTGTCCCTCTGCCCCCACCAGCGTCCGTCCGATGGGGGGACGGGCCATTTCATGCTCAGGGCACAGCGTCTAGACAGACCCCGCCCCGCCGGGCCCGCTTCTGGGTCTTTATGTCGCTTGTGGCCGTCTTGCCCGCCTGTCCTCAGTAGGACGAGGGGAACCACCTGCCCGCCCGTGCGGCACACCCCAGGTCTGGCCCCGGTGCCCCGTGCGGGCCTTCACCCCGGCACCCGTGTGCTCTGGCCGCTTCCAGCAGCGCCTCCTGCGGGCAGGGCCTCCCTGACCCCCCGGACTTGGGCACCCGGAGGCGTTCGTGTCAGCGTCAGACAAGGCCTGCTGGACTGGAGGCGCCTGGGAAAGCCCTGGGATGGGGAGTCCGGGAGCGAGTTAGGGGTGCGGCCCCCTCCCTGGCTCGGGCCTGAGCGCAGGCGGCAAAGGTGTCAGCTCCATGTGCGTGTGGCATGGAGGGCAACCACCAGCACTTACAGGACACACCAGCTCAGGTCCTGCAAAGGTTTCTAGCTGTGTTCAGGTCCCAAATGCACTTTGTTTGTTTGTGGATCTTAGAACCTTAAGGTAATTAAGCGACAAGAGTAGGTGACCCTGACACAGGCACCGAGTGGTTTGACCGGTGAGGCATTGGAGGCGAAGAGCGTCAGCGGCCGGCCCAGTTTCCTACAGCTGCCCAGTGTAGAAAGCTCTGGAACTTTCTGGCATCTTCTTTACACTATTCAATGCGGAAACGAATCCAGCCAGGACAGCCTGTTGCATCCCACGTGAGGGAGTTAGTCCCTGAAGAACCGCGGGACGTTATAGGGTGGAACGCGGAGCGTGAGGCTTCTTAGTGCTGTTATCTTCCTAGAAACGTGTGGCACGAGGAAATATTTATACCTGGCAGCGTGACTGCCCGAGTCCTGGGCCGGAGCTTGCTCTGCTTTCCATACTTTTTAGTTCGTCTGTTAGGCGTGCAGACTTCCCTTTCCTAAAACTTCTCTTAATTGCGTATTTATTTTTACGTGATATTATCATCGTTTTTGAAGATAGGACATTAGTTTATTTCTCTGCGCCTGGAGGGGGAGCCAGGTACTTATGATGCAAATAAGAAGCTGGGCAGCCCGGGTGGCTCAGCGGGTTTAGTGCCGCCTTCAGCCCAGGGCATGATCCTGGAGACACGGGATCGAGTCCCGCGTCGGGCTCCCTGCATGGAGCCTGCTTCTCCCTCTGCCGGTGTCTCTGCCTCTCTCTGTCTCTCTTTGTGTCTCTCGTGAATAAATAAATAAAATCTTAAAAAAAAAAAAAAAAAAAAAGAAAAGAAGTAATGGAAATGCCCCTGAGAGCGTGAGCTGCGTGTTTCTTGGTGGCTTGTGCTGTAATCGCAGGGGCTCCCGCGGGCCCAGGCGTTCGCACTCAGGTCCCAATGAGCTCAGACACGAGATCGCCCTGGGTCACACGCAGAAAACCTTACCGGTGGAATTATTTTTTGAACTTTGCGTGCAATGTACTCGCTTTTGTTATTGAACGGATGTGTTGAGAATTCACCGAAACTGTTGAAGCACCACATTCGCGACCGGGGTTTGGTTATCTCTTGATTATTCCTGAAAGATGAGAGGCTCAGTGTAGTTCCTGGAGGACAGGCGGACATTCGCTTGCTCATTCGTGTGCTCGTTTGCTGTGCAGCCTGGACACCAGGTGGACATTTATGGGGCACTTTTCTGGGGCAAGGGCACACTCAGCCCCCGTTCTCTGGAATGTGCTGGAAGGGGTGGGCAGCAAGCCCCCTTCACGTGAGCCAACAGTCAGGATCCTCTGGGGTGAGGCAGCAAGTCTCTGAAGAAGTGATAGTTTTATTACAAATTTTACTCCTATAACGGATGTTAGGGCTTCCCTCATAATGTGAATCGCATGAAGCCAGCCCATGATCACGGCTGCCCCCATTAACTCACGACCCCATGGACGCTCTGCAGTGGCCTCGATGGCAGGTGCAGGATTGGGTGAACATTGATGGATGTTTCAACAAGGAAGACAAAAGTATGGCTGGGGAAGTTGGAGCTTCCAGTTCTCTCGGAGGCGTAAGACCTCCTTGCGGAGCACAACACAGTGTATGAACCTCCCATCTCCTGGGTTTTTTATGCCGTTCACGATGTGGTGCCCACAGACACGACCCCCCTGCTAAGGCCAGTATATCATCCTGAAGGTGGTCTCCGTCACTCCTTGAGTCTGGACCAGGGGGATTGGCCAGCGGGCCAGCAGAGCAGATCCGGTTTGGGGACAGCGTGTCATCTAAGGATGACTTTCAATTTTCTTTGCTTTATTAAAAAAAAACCAAAAGAGCAATATTTCATAACATACGAAAAGTATATGAAAGTGCAAGTCCAGAGTCCGTATCTGGGATTTTTATTGGAGCACAAGTGCACTCATTGGCGCGCCGTTCCCGGGCTAAGACGGCGAGCTCAGCTGTTGCAACAGAGACCGAATGGCCCACAAGGCGTAGGATGGTTACTGTCGCTGTTTATGGAAGATGTTTGCTGAGCCCTGATCCAGACAATCAACAAAGCGACGAAGTGAAAACAGGGTGGCCATTTCCCAGCTCCGGGCACGAGGTCGGAAGGCAGGGCTGGGAGGACTTCGTGCCAGTCCCTCGTGTAGGGTTGCTTCCCCCACAGACGCCGTAGCTGGAAGTAACCGCGAGGGCATAGACAACAGTGAAACAGTTAGGAAGTGGTCGGTGCTGAGTACGTGTTGCCTTCATTTCCAAGGCGGTTTATTTTTATTTTTTAAAGAGTTTATTAATTTATTTAAAGCATGAGTAGGGGGGAGGGACAGAGGGAGAGAGAGAGAGAACCTCCTGCAGACTCTGGGCTGAGTGTGAAACCCCACGCAGGGCTCAGTCTCGTGTCTCATGAGCGCATGACCTGAGCCCCAGCAGAGAGTCGGATGCTTAGCCGACTGAGCCACCCAGGTGTCCCCTCCAATGTAGTTTATTTAATCATAACATAACACGACTCTAATAATCTGTGTGTCACTAACATTCCTCAAGACATGAACGGTGGGGGGGGCAGGTCCAGGGCGTGCCTGGGTGGGGGTGCCCCCGGGGGGGAGGGGCGGCCAGGACGGGGCGAGGCGTCCTCTCCCTGGGGGACCGTTCCTGAAAGGAGGATTTCCCGAGCCGGGTGGTTAGGGAGGAGGCAAAGGGGCCAGGGAATGACAGGTGTCACCACAGCCTCACCGCAGAGGGAAGGGCAGGTTTCAGGACGCGGGTGAGCATCAGCAGCACAGAATCAGGGTGCTGGCCTGGTGCATGCTGGCTAGGGTGGGGGGGGCTGATGGTCGTTGGAGACACCCCCGAGCTGACGGGTTGTGTTGCAAATGCACAAAAAAAAAAAAAAAAGATCGTGGCTGGTGCATACTCGACAGCAGCACGATTGTTCGTGTTTGTAAGGGGCTGTGGTGTGCGTGTAGCTGGGAGGGGGAGGGTGCACCTTGCAGCCCGGCCCAGTGACCGTCTTGGTGACAAGGGCCGTGCTTGCTAGCGTCCCACCGGCTGGCCATGCCCACGTGGCAGCCTCCAGGATCCACTCTGCTCCGCTTTTGTGAAAATTACAAGAAAAGGAGAATTTTTTTTTCTTCCCCCAAGGAGAAGAAAAGCTTCCAGAAGGCTGAGCTGGGGACCTCTGCTTCGGTCAGAGCTGGCAGGTGAAGCATCACCTGGCATAGGTCGCCACTGGCCTGCCCCGGGGCTACCTTGAACCGCAGCAAAGGGGCTTTTACGGGGAAGATGACAAACCTGCGCACCTCTTGTGAGAGGGGCTTTCCTTGGCACTTGCGTTTGATCCAGCAGCGACAGGTGACCAAGCTGAACTCCGAGGGCCTCCGCACACTCCAAGCCGGCCGCTCATGACCGCATAGACGTCCCTGCTGGGGAAGCCTGCCCGCCGAGCTGGGCGGGGGGACGGGGCCCGGGGCCCTCCCTGTCACTGTCCCCGGTCAACTCGGTCATTCAGCTTGGGTGGCACGTCCTGCTCCGGCTGCATTCCCTGTGCTACCCGCGGGGACGGCCGTGTCCTCCCACACCGGAGGTGTCAACAAAGCCGCCTATGACATCAGCCCCCCTTCCTGGGCTGGGTCTCCAGGCCTCAGCTGACCAGTTGTCTTTGCAACAGAAGATGAACCTCGAAGCTGGGAGGACTTGCATCCTTCTTGGGGACCGGTGGCTCATTACCTGAAACGCCACGTAACTATCACCCTGTAATCCCCGAGTAACGCTCTATCCTAACACACCCTCCGTTCTCAGGACCAACATGCTGCGGTTCCTGACGTAGAGGCAGCTTCTGGAACAGCCCCCTCGAAAGGGCTCTTCTCCTGGAGAAAATAGGACAACACTGTATTTTTGAGTAATGCCACGTTTAAGATTTCAAAAGCCAGCGACCACCCTGTGCAGATGCGTGGCATGATTTCATATGAGAGCCTCTCCTGTTTCCAGGGGTTCGGAGACTCTAGGGCACGTGGTTTGCATGCACAGAGATGAGCAAAGCCCAACATGCCTTCAGCTGCTGGTCTTAGGGGAATTTATTTTTCAACATCCTCAGGCGAATTTATTTTTCGAAAATTATCAGGCTTGCAGGCTTTCAGCGGTTCTCGTGTCACTGTGGAAGGCCGCGGGGAATGCCGTCGGTGGGTGGCTTGCCCTGACGACGACGGAGGGCGGTGCACCGCTTGGCTTAAAATGTGTGTTCCTTAGCCACAGGTTAGACCTAAGCTGAGGATCACGTCTTAACTTTCAAGGGCCGTGATAGGGCTGCAAGTCACTTTGCTGAGGCCCACGTGGAGGCCGGCCGGGCGGCCGGGGTCGGATGGGGCTTCCGGAGCCCGGGAAGGGGCGTGCTGAGGGGCATTCTGCACCATCCCTTGTGCTGTTTGATTTGAAAGAAGCAACCGGCCCGGCCGGAGTTGGTGGGAACTGCAGGGGGTTCGTCCGGGCCCGAGCCGCCCCGCTGCAGGCCCGGCTCAGGCGCTGGGCGAACAGCCTGCACAGACCAGGCCCCGAGACTGCAGCTCTGTCCTGGGGGTTCAGACTTCAAGAGGGAGCCCCCTCAGAGGGCGCTGGCTGCCCCTGGGATGGGAGCCGGGTGGGCGGGGAGCTTACAGAGCAAGCTGCCGGCCTCCCTGTGAACGCTGCTTGTTTCCCGGTGCGTCCACCTGCCCGGTCCTCACCTGGGAGTAGCACTCCCCTTTCGTTTTACAGGTACGGGCAGCCTTTTGTTTTGTTTTAAGATTTACTTATTTATTTGAGAGAGCAAGCGCGTGTGCGTGAGGGGCAGGGGGAGAGGGAGAGAATCCCTGGGCTGCAGACCTGGCTGTGTCGTCGTCTGCGCGGCTCCTGGGACCTCAGCTGGGCTGGGACTTGAGCTGTCCCACGACTCACTCCCCCCGATACTCGGTCACTCGTGAGCAGGAACGGCTTCCTTACTTTGAGGTCTTGCGCCCACCTGCTCCTCATCTGTCCGGGGGGTAATTCCCACCAGGTCAGAGTGAAAGGACTGGCGCTGGCCCCTCTGACTCTGTGAGGGTCGGCTTGCTCCTGCAAGGTGGGGGCTCTGACTGCGGGGGGAGGGAGGTTCCTGCGGGTGGGGGTGGTGGGGGCTGGTGGGGCTAGGTAGGGGCTGGGTAGGGCCTGGTGGGACTGGGTGGGGGCCGGTGGGGCCAGGTGGGGGCTGGTGAATCCCAGTGGGGCTGGGTGGGGGCTGGTGGGTCCCGGTGGGGCCCAGTGGGTCCCGGTGAGGCCAGGTGGGTCCAGGTGGGGCCTGGTGGGGCCAGGTGGGGCCAGGTGGGGCCTGGTGGGGCCTGGTGGGTCCAGGTGGGGCCTAGTGGGGGCTGGTGGGGACAGGTGGGTCCAGGTGGGGGCTGGTGAATCCCGGTGAAGCCCAGTGGGGGCTGGTGGCCAGGATGAACTCAGAGCAGGGCCGGGGGCAGAGGCTTGCTGGGTGGAAAGGCCCACCTGCCCCTTCACCTTTTCTGCATTGAGGCTGCACCCTTCGGGCCACCTGTGTTGCTCCACATCTGCGTGTGACCTGCTTTGCTGCTCTTGAGTTCTTTCTCTTAAAGCGGGACGGACTGCAGGACCCATCCCAACCAGGCTCCACCCCTGGGGGCCAGCCATGCGGGTGCAGATGTCCTGGGCAAGCCTCCACCCACCACGAACAACCAGATAAAAGAGCTGTGGCAGGTGCCAGCCAAAGACAGGGCCCAAACTAGGTGCCCTTGCAGCAGGAAGAGAGTGGCCGGCAACTGGACCTGGGCCCGGACATGAGGGAAGACGGCTCTCCTCTCCCTCCCCGCCCCCCTTCTCCCTTGCACAGGGTTAGAGACCTAAGGCCTCCTGTCCTGGGAACCGCGGTGTGGATGGAGTAGTGACACCCAGCATGGCCTTGGTTGCCCAGAGCCTTGTTTTCCCCTGTTCCTGCAGCCACCGTTCCTTGTTTACGCTCTCGATATCCTGGCGTTGGGGAAGTGGGCCTGGCTTGGCTCCTAGCTCTGCACCCTGGGTGGATGGCAGTAGGTCTGCAGGACGCGCTCCAGCAGGGCCGTGGAAGCACCCAGCTCAGATTTCGCCAGTCCAGGGATCCGCTGTGGGGCCCAGGCCCTATTTTGGGACACGGTTCCGAGGTTACGAGTGTCATATTTTCAGAGGAGAACTCAAGGCCCCCAGCGCCCCGCTCTCCGGCCTAGGAAATGTCCGTATGGACACGGACTGACACTTGGCCTCTGTTTCTGCGAGTGTTCTCATGCCTCCTTTCCCTTCTGCTATTTTTGCTGAAGGTATCTTTGGTCGCAGGTTAATGTCAACCTAAATAAAGTGCCATTTCCATGTATTTTAGGCAGTCCACGTCCTGTTTATTAATGGACAGAAGTAAGGCTCCAGGTGATGACGCTGGAGGCGGTGGACACACGGTTTGGCTGTTTTCACAGCGGGTCTGCAGGCCCAGAAGCCAGACCCGCCCGGGCAGACCTCGGGCGGCGGGGCATCGCCGGAGGGGCCGCGGCTGTGGCCTCAGGGGAAGGGCCTGGGGTCCGTTTCCCTGAGAAATGCCCCGAGCTCTGTTCTCTTCCAATCAGTCACGGGCTCTGCCGAGAGCCAGCTAGTCGGGTTTCACTGCTTTTCAGTTATTCAGAAAAGTAAATAGAAACAGGACCGGCTTATCAGCAGGCAGCGGGTGCGTTTCAGACTGTGTGGCATCCTTTCGAAATTCCTGTCCTGCCACCTTTATCTTAGAATTCCCATTTGGTTTCGTTCTTTTTTTTTTTTCCACACTTTGCTTGAAGGAACTTAATCTAGTCGTGGTCCTTCCCTCCCCACCCCCCAGCCCCCGAAGGAAAGAAACGACAACGAAAAACTCTCGTGTGCATCTTGTTGAGAACGAATCCATATCCCCGCGATTTCCTTAGGTCCCGGGTTTGATGTTCCCCAAAACACAAGAACAGATTTCTCTATTTTTTGATATTATATCAGATTTAGATGCACAACTACCTGTTGACCTGTTTCATAATTGCTACTGATTTAATAATAAAGTAATAAAGAATTGTTTTATTATGCTAATAATATTATATTATACTAATAATATACTAATAACTATAATAAAACTTATTTAATACAAGTATTTGTGGCATAAACCTGGATTGTTAATGCAGGAGCTTAGTAAGCTACTGCAATTAGATACAGAAAATGTGATTGGTAATGAACCAAGTACAGAAGAAAATAATATTATAACTTTTGTGCTTTGTTTTGGTGTCTTCCATATCCTGCTGCATCTTATGTCAAAATGAAAATTTCAGTGATAGCTGTCCAAATACTTTAGAACTAAAATTCTAAATCAAAAAAAAAAAAAAGAACTAAAATTCTCATCAGAAAATCCTTATTTTTATTGTTGTTAATATGCAAGTGATAAACTGATATTTGAAACAATAACAACAAAAATACAAAAACATCTCCCAGCTATGATCTTTCCTGCCCCTTGACAGTTCTGCTAGTGAATCCGGAGGAAAACTGTAGGATTTGCCACTGGCCTTGTGAGCTAAGAGTGGGCGCCCAGAGGCCAGCGTGGCTCCTTGGAGGGTGATGTGAAACAAAGGGTTTTCTATCACTGCAGATAGTTGGGTGTGTCTTATACCCCAAAATGTGCTTAGACCAGAAAAAGAAAACCTCACTTTAATTAATGTGTGCAGACTTTCATTCCGGCATATTTCATTCCAGAATTTCATTACCGTCTGTATCTATTTCGTCCAATGCCTCTTGTACGATAGAGGTATTTGTCATTTCCACAGTGGTAGGTTGAAATATATTCCTGGTGATTTCCATAATTATGTACCCTGGCCATTTCTGTAATTATGTATCCTGGTCATTTCTATAATGATCGATCTATCCTTGGAACATCTTTTTTTTTTTTCTTTTTTCTTTTTTTTTTTTTTTTTTTTTTTATCCTTGGAACATCTTAATTGGTGAACTCACACACGAGTGCCCCAGTGGCTCCCTGGGATATGGTTACTAAGGGGGCCACATGGCCCAGGAAGAAATTCGTCAGGGTTGAGGAGAACATTCTACAAATCCCCGGTTGTTCTTTCCTTCGGGAATACGAATGGACCCTGTGTCCAGGTCCCAGTTTAGGGGTGCTCTGGGGGCGCCGGTCTTCTGCGTGGCTCGGTGTTCCTGCCTCTCGCTGTGGGGCTCCTACGCCAGCTCTCCCAGAACCACAGCCAGGTAGGGCCTGGGGAATCCCAAAGCCTGCCCTCCCTCGTGGTTTCCAGAGAAGGAGAAAAGGGAGGATGTAGGTTCTTCCCTACGCATCTCTCTTCTTCTCTCTTCCAGGCCATTTCCGTTTCTGAACCTTCTGGAGTGGCGGTGGGTTGGGGAAGCACAACGACTGTCGGGTCTCTGCTAGTTATGTCATCTGGGAGTCGAGGTCGGGCCCCACAGACCTCGGTCTTGCCTCCCATCAGACTGGTCCTGTTTCTCAGGTGTCGAGCAACAAGTGCAGTTTCACTGGCATGTGCAGCTGAAGCCCCCCGGCCGCCCCCGTTCCCACCCAGGCTCCACGCTTGGCCTCACCACTGCACCTGCGGGGGAGGCTGCTGTATCCACTCCACTCTTGGGTTCCTCCTTGGGGCGCCGGGGGGCCGTTTTCGTGGCCTGGGTGGGGCTGCTCACAGAGGAGAAGGAGCCAGCAATGTCCTTTGTGGGTGCTTTCTGTCCTTCCCTCTGGTGCAGCGGACGCCCCCACGCTGTGTCCTCTGGTGGGGTTCCTGGCTCATGGCACCCACAGCTCAGCGTGGTCCGGGCCCTGGCCCCGGTGCCAGCCCCCGCAGGCATCCCTCTCATTCGGATTTCCTCGAAGGGCTCTTGTGTCTGCTGAGTCCTGCAGTGTCCACTGGCCCGGGAACTCGACACTTCTGGGTTTTGACCAGTGGGCCTGTAGGGTGCCCACCGCTGACGCTCTCTGTCACCCACTAACGCGGGCAGTCCCAGCCAGCCTCCCTCCCAAACCACGTAGGCAACAAACATGTTGGTTTCCGCTCCTGAGCTTCCCACACCCCCAGGGAACCACGTCACGGTGCTTCCCCCACAGCCCCGGTCCCGTAGGTCTGCACCTCCGCCTCTGCCAGCCTCCGGCCCAGCCCCCCTGTGTGCGGTTCTCCGGGAGCCCCCTGGCTGGGTTGGGAGAGGACAGAGAAGCAGCAGGTGAGGGATAGGGCACCATGGTGTCCCACTAACCTGACACACTAGCCATGGAGACCTTAGTGTTCTTGTTAGTGTGCCAGGGAGGGGATGGGCAGCCGGCAGGGTTTCCCCCAGGCAAAGACTTGCAGGGGGCACTTCTGGCCTCTAGGGCACGGGATTCTCAGCTTTGTGGCTTCACAGATACGTGAGAATGGGAAGGTCCCATTTCACGCTGTGTCACACGGCTGCTAGCTGAAGGCTCAGATGCCAGGTGCTGTCCGTGGACCTGAGAAGAGGGAGATCACTTAACCTTGACATGGTCCTGTGGACAAGGCTCGGGTATTATCCCCGTTGCACGGAGGAGGAAGTGGAGGCTGCTGGCCTGGAGGTCGTGTCGGGTCTTTGCTGCTTGGCGGCGGTGGCTGAGATGTGATGAAGGGTTCACGGCAGAGGATTGACAGCTGGAGATGGTCTGGAGGGGAGGCAGGCCCTTCTGTGTGCACAGCGCCGAGGTCCTGGTCACCACAGCTGGGTAAGGGGGAGCATGGGGGAAACAGCCCTGGGGTAAGGCATCCCAGGCAGGGAGGTTTGGGATTCACACAGCAGGCAGTGGGAGCATCGAGGTGCTTGCCCGGGGAGCATGGTTGGATGGAGTTGTCCTTGTGGGAGAGTCATCCTAGGCCATGGAGATGGGCCTGGGGGCATGGTGGGGGCAGGGGGAGACTCTAAGAGGCTATTAGTCCAGCAGAGGGAAGACCACAGCCTCAACACGGGTGGAGCAGAGGCAATGGGAAGAGGATAGAGGGAGGAGCCTGGCGGAGCTGGAACCAACGTGGCACAGATCCTGGAGGAGGGGAAGGGAGCGTAAAGGGAGGAGGGGAGGTAGGGGGAGATGAAGGCCCGGTGGAGGCCTTGGGGCACAGTGGAACCGCCGACTGAGAGGAGGCAGCAAGCAGCTTTGCACAGAGGAGCTCTTGGTTGGGCTCCTGATGGCCCACAGCCCTGCGGATTTACAGAGTCTCTGGGGTTGTGGGAGGGAGGTGGTGGCCAGGTGTGGCTGTGGCCTCCGTGCGGTGACAGTGGCGTCTAACCAGCTGGGCGGGGGCGCAAAACGCTCCCTGGCTCCTCCAGGGGCCTGCGCTGGACCGGCCCTGCCTCCCAGCCCGAGAGGGAGGTTGACCAGACATCTGGGGGAAGCGGGTGACTCGGGTGACACAGAGCAGACCTAAGGGGGCAGAGTGTCGTCCTGGCCGCCAGATCCCCTCATCTTCAAGCTCGATTGAAGATGCTTTCACTGGGACCCCAAGCCCTTGGCTCCGCTGGGAACCGGAGCACGTCGGGCTCCTCGGCGTGTCTGCCTACACGCCTTATCTGTTTGGCAGCATCATCCGTGGTCCTGGGACAGTCGTATTTGGTGGAAACTGAATATGGGTTTCGAGCTTGAGAAAAACCACACCAGTGCAGGTCTGGCTGCAAGAAAACAATGAGCTGCTTGTCGCATAGCCGCTTCGGAGGGCAGGAAAGAAAAATAAACACTCTTCAGGAAAAGAAGCTGCTGAATCGTGCCTGTGGACGGCGAGAGCCGCTTCCTCCAAATTCAACAGACGCCGGGTTGCACGAGGTGGGCGGCGAAGTGAAAGGCCCGACTGGGCTCCCGAAGAATAATTAGGCTCGTCTCCCCCGAGGGAGCTCCCGCGTGGCCCACGTGGGTCCCGTCTGAGAAGCGAGAAGGCGGCGGGTGAGCTTTTCTCAGGAAGAAGCGGGTGGTGGCCAGGCATCCTGGTGAGGGAGGAGGAAGCTCGCTCCTCTTCCCCGTAGCTCCTCCTTTTTAACGATTTCATCTTCCAAGGTTAAAAGGCCCGTGACTTTGAACAAGCAGACGAGGGCGTCTCGTGAGGTTGTTCCCCGGGTGGGCAACGGCGGGAGCGGCTCGGCGAGCACAGTGCCCGGCGCGGCCTTGCTTGGGAAGGAGCCTGCATCGGGTGGCACCTTTATGAATAAGTCACTAGGCTGCGTCGGCTCCGAGGCCTGGCGCTGCTCTGCCTCCGGCCCGGGAAGCTCCGTCGTCGCCGGCCTAGAGGGCCCTCCTCTCTGCTCGTGGGGGACAACGCAGGAGACTCCAGGCGGGGGCCGGGCCCGCTCGGGATGTGTGCCCACATGGCCAGGTGGCTCGGCAGCCAGTAAGTCTTCCCTGCCCCGTGTCATTCTGTTTGAGGTGCACGTTCCCGCCACGGGAAAGGAGCACTGTCCGTTCGACGTGGAGCGAGGGCTCCTTTCCCTGTAACGTCCGACGGCGCCGTGACTCTGGCTTTGTGGGATGGCCCGGGATCCGCGCGGCCCGAGCTGTCGTGGGGGTCGGGAGCTGGGGGACGCGGTGGGCGCGGCTCACCCGTGGCCCCGATGGGCGCCCCGATGCCAGCGTGCCCACGTACGCGGGCCCGAGGGTAGAGCTTGGTGAGGGGCACCATACCTTTGGTCATTACGGCTCTGAGAATCCTGCCACGAGAGCTAATCTCTTCGTGTTGGGTTACGGAAGCTCGCCAAGCCCGGTCCGAGCGGTGAGATGGTGTCGGGAGCAGGATTTCTCAGTCGGCCTTGAATGCGGACTTGAATGCATTTGCTGCATCAGTGAGCCTTTGGGGCGCACGCAGTCTACCCACTTGGAGGCTGGAGGCTGGCTTTTTAGTTATGTTTTATTTGTCGCCGACAGTAAGCCTGCTAATAGCGATAAAAATATTCGCGACCGAACTGTAGGTCCTTGAGCGGTGTGCGCCCAGCAGCACAACCTGAGAAACACCGAAACCTTGTGTAAACGCATCAGCCAGACGTGGAAAGTGCTGTCTGGTCAGCTCTGGGGGAAACTGAGACTGGCAAGGGATGGTAACTTGCCCACGCGAGCTCGTTTGCTGGAGCTCACGCAGCCAGTCAGCGCCTTTGCTGGATGTGACCTTAGGTCTCCCCGAGTGCGGAGGGTGTCGCGGGGGCTGTCGGCTGCCTCCCGGCCGCATGACGTGTTCTGGGGCGCGCTCCGAGACGGGGTGTCTGCGCTGCCCCCAAAAGGCAGCATTTTCCTGGGGCGGTCGTGGCACTTGGTTTGCCGGCCGGCGAGGCGTTACTGTCCTCACCTGCAGGCTGCAGCTTCGAGGTGGCCTCCTAGTTTGAGGGTTTCCTGAGTATCTAGCTTTCGGCATCTCTTGGCAAATGTTCCCCTGCGTTAGGTTTAGTTTTTAACGGCGGAGCTGGTAGGGGAAGCATCTGGGGCGGGGGGACTTCCCTTATGTCTCCTGCATTAGACGGAGTTGTCGTCTTAGAGTGAATGTGGCCCCGATCCTGGGAGGAGCCCAGCCCTGACACACAGTGCCACGGAGGGCCCAGCCCAGGGTCCCCGAGCGCCCCAGGTGTGCGAGGAGCTCATGTGCACACACAAGGGCATCCTGCCTGGAGAGAGGATGGATAGCCCTCATCAGATCCTCGACGGAGTCCCCGACCCTGCAGGCACCGAGAACACCGAGGACTGACCCGGGGGCTGCCCCAGCTCCTGACATCAGCCTTGGACAGGTCCCCACCTTTCCCCTTGACGCTGCCTCTTCCTCTGTTCCCCGAGGGCGCTGAACATGGTCCCTGTGATTCGTGGGATCCCTAAGGAACCTGGAGCCCTGAATGAAATTCTTGGGGGCTCTGACTCTACCTAGAAGCAAGGCTTGTTCAGACCCCACATCACAGCAGACAGCCTGTGTCTGTGGCTGCACCGGAAGCTTGACCTCCTGGCCTACCACCTTCCATGGCTGCTGCCCCCCAGGGCGCCAGTGCTCCGGCACAGGGCACGGGGCCTGCACAGCGCAATACCAACCTGCCAGGTACCCCTGGGCTTTGGCTTTTGGGACGTAACTGAGGGGCCAGGGGTGCATCATGGCCTGAGCAGCGTCAGACTCAGCGGGCGTTGCAGTCTCTCCAGCGGTGGGGCCATGAGGAAGGTACTCACCTGGTGGCAGCCTCAGTCAGCCCATACAGGAAATGGGGGGCACATACCTGGTATGTGAGGAGCGAGCACACACGGTGCTTGACTGCTTCCTAAGTGTTCAGGAGCTGGGAGTTCAAAACTGGATGAATATTGTCCTTAGAGCCATGAGAGCTGGTTCCCAGCCGTTGGGTGCTTGGGGGCTCCCTAGCCAGACACGGGTGCCTTCAGCAGTGCTTGCTGTCCTCTGGGTGTCCGGACAGGGAGTAGGGACACCTCATCTTGGTTTGTGGCAAACGTGGCCAGGGGCATGGCAGCTGAATCCCAGCGGAGAGAACTCGCTCGCTCAGTGAGGAGCAGCCCGGTGACCCTGTGAACGCAGATCCCGAGAGGCGCTGGCAAAGGAGCCAGCAACCCTGCTGGGGGGCCCTGTTAGGAATTAGGGGATGGCCTTGTGAGGAGTGCATGTGTCAGGTTGAGTCGTGGAGGGCGGAAAGCAGTCGAGGAGAGGGAGGAGCATGCCCAGCAGGGCCGCGGCATGTGCAAAGCCTCAACAGAGGCGAACTCGCTTATTCCAAGGATGGAGGAGGCCGTGCCGTGGGGATGTGGCAGGTGGCAGTACTGAGGCTGGCGGGGAGCCAAGGGGGCAGGCTCAGGCCTTCGAGGCGGCACCAAGGCATGTACTCTATTACAGGTACAAAGCAAAGTGCAGAAGGGACTTGTAGAATGAGCACGAACGCAGAACCTCATAGCAGGAAGCGAGGGTGAGAGGTGGGCCTGTGGACCTCAGGGGGGGATGAGGGCATTAGGTCTAACAGGCAGTGTCCCACTCCTGCTGGGGATTCCATACAAGCCAGTGCAGAGCCCTCTGGAATAGCTCCGAGTCCCCGTTGAGAGGCGAGTCTGCCTGGCAGCACCCACCCTCCCTGACCCTTGCTGCTGCCTGGGTGGAACGGAAGGCACAGCGCCCACTCTGCGCTCTGGCTACGTTACTGAGAAGGGTTGCGAAGACCACTTCCCCACCCTGTTGCCTCCACGAGGGCTCTCCCCCTCCCCCCGCCCTGTTTCTAACAACCAAATTAGTCCATTTCTAGCATCAGCGGTTGGGATCGGATGTCTTTGCTCCCCTTTGTTCTGGAGTTTGATTGTCCCCAGAAGGATAAATGGAAGGACCTGGCCAGTGCCAGCAGAAGGCCCTTCGTTCGCCTGGACTCCGCGTACCAAGCACTTGATATGCTTAAACTTTCATTAAATTTCCTTAGAAAATTGTAGATGTATCTTGCAAAAGGGAAACTCTACCCATTAGATAAAACACATTCACAAAAGAAAACTGGTTAATTTCTTCGGTTGTGCCAACCCTATTGAAGACTCTTACAGAGCATGACCCTGAAGTATAGGGTGACCTGCAGGCCCCATTCTGAAATCCAAATCTCAGGGCGTGGTTTCCCAGTGGATAGGGTGATAGGAGTCACAGGGGAGGGGACTGGCACACGGGGGCCTGGTGGACACTGTATGATGTGGTCGGCCACACAGGCCATGCTAGTGCCCCTCTACATAGGACGGGAGGGGAGAAGGAGAATCCTGAAGAGAGCTGAGCATCCGTCACTCACAAAAGATTCTAGAATGTTCTTGGAATCTCAGCTGTCACTGTGACCATGACCCAAGGACCAGGAGATCCTCTTCTTTTTTGAAGGTATAAATCTCTTCTTGAAGATAGACATGACCTGCCCTGAGGTCCGGTGGGTGGCCAGGAGTAGGGAGGAGGGTCTAGCAGGGCAGATACCACACACCCCTTCCTAGAAGGTGCTAGGTCGGGAAGGGCCTTCTCTCCAGTTTTGAGACTAAGTGTGGCCTGGTCACTCCTGGCCATTGGTGGAGTGCTGGCCCCCCTGCCCCCTCCTATTCAGCCCTTCTACTTAGAAATAATCTAAAATAGCCTGGATGAGCAGCGGCAAACACCCAGTGAACCCTGGGACTCCCATCTGACTGCCTGTCTCAGAGTTGATAGTGTAGGGACCCATTTTATTTTTAAATATTTTATTGTGTTTTATTTTTTTTACCGAAGTATAGTTGACATATGACATTATATTAGTTTCATCATACAACATAGTGATTAGACAGTTGTGTACGTTGCTCGGTGCTCACCACAATGAGTGGTCGCCATCTGTCACCTGACCATGTTGTAAAGTCCTGCTGACTGTAGACACTGTGCTCTACTTGCTGTCCCTCTGACTTCTTTTCTTTTTTTTTTTTTTAAGATTTTATTTATTCATGAGAGAGAGAGAGAGAAAGGCAGAGACACAGGCAGAGGGAGAAGCAGGCTCCACGCAGGGAGCCCAATCTGGGACTCGATCCCAGGACTCCAGGATCAGGCCCTGGGCGGAAGGCAGTGCTAAACCGCTGAGCAACCCGGGCTGCCCCTTAACTTATTTCCTAACTGGAAGTTTGTAGCTCTTACTGCACTTTACCTATTTTGCCCATCCCCCACCGTCCCCCACTCTGACATCCACCAGTTTGTTCTCTCCTTGTGTGAGTCTCCTGTTTCTCTTTGCTTATTTCTTTTGTTTGTTTAGATGCACATATAAGTGAAATCATCAGATATTTGTCTTTGTGTGACTTATTTCACTTAGCTTTATACCCTCTAGATCCATCCATGTTGTTGCAACTGGCAAGATCTTATTCTTTTCTTATGACTCAGTAATATTCTATTGTCTGTGTATATATAGATATTGATAGATGTATATGTGTGTGGGTGTATACATATATATATATGTATATATATTTATATATATATATGTATATAGGTACCTATATATAGGTGTGTGTGTGTACCTTCGTATATATGTATACCTTCTTTATCCATTCATCTATTAGCAGATAATTGGATTGTTTCCATAGCTTGGCTGTTGTAAATAATGCTGCAGTAAACATAGGGGTGCAGAAAGTTTTCCGAATTAGTATTTTCATTTCCTTTGGGTAAACACCAGCAATGGAATTACTAGATAGCACTATGGCACTTTTTATTTTTTAAAGTTGGAGGGCATATTTATCTTAGAAAGGAGAATGACTCCGTATAAAAAATACCGCTTAGCAGTAGGTGGAAAGACTCACAGAAAAATCATTCCCCATCCCCTGACCCTTGATACTCAATGCTGCATCTCCCACTGAGGCAAGGCTGTGCCACTGTCCCATGGCCGAAATCAAACAACAACAAAAAACAAAATAAACCCAACACCAAACAATAAAAAAAAACTTCCATGAGAGGAAGACACAGCCCTGCATAACTCCCATCTGCGTAGTTTTAGGAGTCCCAGGGCTCTGCGGCATTGTTCAGAATCCTCCTTCTCCTTCACGGGTCTGAAGGTTGTGCTGAAGGGGAAGAGCCCCAACATCACGGGAAGGCACTGGCATGGGAGGGCTCGGCCCAGGGGCTGAAGCACTCATAGTGCGCGTGCTAGAGTGGCCTCGCAGACACCTTAGTGCAAGAGGCCAAGTGCGTGTAGCGTAGCCGCTTGTAATCCACTTAAACCAGAACGCTCTATACACGTTAGGCAACTTGACCTAGACCTATCTGCCTCCTAGGGCCTACTAGATGTCTCTAAAACTATTTCTATTCTTAATTTTTTGATGAACCTCCATACTGTTTTCCACAGTTTGCATCTCCCCCAACAGTGCATGAAGGTTTCTTTTTTTCCACGTCCTTGCCAACACCTGCTATTTCTTTTCTTCTTGATTTAGCCATCCTGACAGGTGTGAGGTGGTATCTCTTTGGGGTTTTGAATCACATTTCCCTGATGAAGAGTGATGCTGAGCGTCTTCCCATGTGTCTGTTGGCCAACTGGATGTCTTCTTTGGAATAATACGTTTTCAGGTCCTCTGCCCAATTTTTAATGGATTGTTTGTGGGGTTTTTTGGCATTGAGTTATATAATTTCTGTATATGTTTTGAACATGAACCCCCTATTGGATGTATCATCTGCAGATATCTTCTCCCATCCCGTAGGTTGTCTTTTTTTTTTTTTGGTGGTTTCCTTTGCTGTGGAAAACCTTTTTATTGTGATGAAGTCCCAATAGTTTATTTTTGCTTTTGTTTCCCTTGCCTGAGGAGATAGATGCAGAATAATATTCCTAGGGCCTAAGTCCAAAGGATTACTGCCTGGGTTTTCTTTTAGTAGTTTTATGGTTTCAGGTCTCACATTTAGGTCTTTAATCCATTTTGAGTTTATTTGTGTGTATGGTATAAGAATTGGTCTCGCGATTCCCCCAAAACAATGATCCCGACTCCTTTTGTTAAATTAAATGTATTACAGTTTTCTTAAGTACCTACAGGCATAAAGCTAGGTATGTAGGCTCTTTTAAATGAAAGTAGATTATAAAATTACCCAAGATAAAGCACAAAAGTCACAGTAATGAAAGTGTTAGTTGTTAATGTGAGGCTGTTGTCGCTAATACTTATTATGAACTTGAGGTCTCTGCATCATTATGTTGGATTATCATAGTGATCCTACAAGATCGTTCCAATTTTCCAGATATGGAAACTGAGGCACAGGCCTCTGTCAGTTGCTGAGAGCACACAGCTAGTAAGCAGCAGAGCCAGGCTTTGATCTGAGGCTGCCTGCCCAGTAGCCAAGTGGCTCTCACTCTGAATCACAACCCTCCACTCCCTTTACATGACAATGACACTTGACTGAGATCACCAGCATTCAATCTGACAGGTAAAAAGTTACGTCTATGTAGGTCAGTTTCTTACTGTGCACATTAATCTTTTGATTTTAAGATGATAATCATCATGGGACGCCTGGGTGGCTCCATGGTTGAGCATCTCCCTTCTGCTCAGAGCGTGACCCCGGGGTCCTGGGATCTAGTCCCACATCGGGCTCCCCGCAGGAAGCCTGCCTCTCCCTCTGCCTGTCTCTGCCCCTCTCTGTGTCTCTCATGAATAATAATAAAAAAAAATCTCTAAGACAATGATCACCATTTACATCAATGCCATCTGAATTATGGTTGTTTTTTTTTTTTAGGATTTATTTATTTGAAAAAGCATGAGCAGGAGAGGCAGAGGGAGATGGAGAGGGAGACTCTGAGCCCAACGTGGGGCCTGAGCTCACTACCCTGAGATCGCGACCTAAACTAAAATCAAGAGTCAGACGCTCAACCAACTGAGCCACCCAGACACGCCTATGGTTGCTTCTCAGTGTAGATAACAAGATCCCCCCCTCCCCCCCCAAAAAAACAAGATCCCGTTAATTTGACGGGTCTGTTTGGTAATGCATGCAAACACAACACTCAAAAGTAGTTAAATCAAATACTCCTCATTGCCTATGTAACACTGTATGGCTGGTTAAAAGGCAGGACCTTCTCGTCACATTTTTGGGCAACAGAGAACAAGCATGTTCAGTTGTGAAGCAGCACAAGACTTTGGGTTTGAACTACGGGGGAGCCCTTGACCCTGGCAGTGCAGGGGGCATCCATCATTCAGTCTCTGCTGCCAACCCGGTCCCAACCCCACCCAACACTGGTACTGAACAAGTGTGGCTGTGAGTACAATGCAGATGATGAGTGTGGGAAGCTACTAATTAAATACACACACACACGTATATGTATATATGTATATGTATCTAGATCTGATTGCACCATTTAAAAAAATCTTTTACCCTTTAGGTTGTCAACAGATCCATTTGTAGATCTTTAGAGATTAATAAACCCCGATTCAAAGAAAAACGTGTTTTAGAGATGAGGTCTTTTCTGCACAAAAGTTTTCCTTAAGAATTTTATAATTATTTTGGAACATTGTTCTAAAGACATAAGCGGGTGCACCCAAGCGCATTGTAACTTGATGAAGTTTCCACACCCCCGAGGGGCACCTTTTTGCTGCAGATGGACTTCACATTGGACCGAGTCTGTTTTAGATTTCTCCTTGGGTCAGATACCCTCTTCGGGCCTAAGAGAGTTTGTAAAGACGGGGCCCCGAGCCTCCACTGCTGGCCGGGTCCTGCACCATTCGTCTTGTATCTGTTACCTGCCTCGGTCTACACGGAAACTCAAGCTCTCAAGCCTGTGACCCGTTCTGGCCTTGTGGGCACAGAGCCCGGGGTGTTTGCAGGCCCATCACCGTGCCCGCACCTTGTGAGTCCCTGGTGCCTTCGGTGGGGAAAGCCGCGCTGATGCAGCTAGCGCTTCCTGGCCTGCTGTGTGCACGGGTGGGCGGCTCCGAAACCATCTCCCTCAGTCACGAAGTTCAGTAGTTCCTGCTAGAACGCAGGGCAGAAGCTCCCTGGAGGCTCTTGACGGGTCCTCGCGTCCTCATCCTCGCGGGGTACCCACGGAGTCCCAGCCCAGTGCGGAGGGGGCTCCGGGGCCCTGCGCTCTTAGGACAGCACCTATCGCGTCTCCTCCGCCCCTGGACCCGCTCCACTCGGAAGCCCCATACCCCGCCAGCGTGGGCGACCTGGAAGTACGGGGTCCCCCCAGACCCCCAGAGGCTGGGGTACGGGGTGTGGGGGCAGCTGCCCAAGTGCCTGTCTCCCGGGGCCTGCCCAGGGCCTCCATCGGGAGGCCTGGCACCATCAGTGGGCTCCGTTCCCAGCAGCTTCCGTACCAGCCCGCCGCGCCTCCTCCCGTGCAGCACACGCTCCTCTGGAAGGTGCTGGTGCCCGGCCCGCGCGGGGAGCGCTCTGCTGAGTCTTTGGAACCCCCACCCTCTCTGCTGCACTGTGACCGGCCGTGGGGTCTCCGTTGGATTTGGTGCTCCGCCGCCTTGAGTCGCCCTGGCTTGTGGACGTGCCTCCCAGAGCTGTTCGGGTGCATGTGTGCGCGTGTGCGTGTGCCTCAGGAGCCAACGCCGTGTGGTTTGGTGTGGTTCCTTGGGAATGAAAAGGCCCTCCACGACCCAGTCCACGCTCAGCCCCCTCCCTCCATGACCCAGTCCACACTTATCAGCACCCCCTTCCATGACCCAGTCCACGCTCAGCCCCCCCACCTCCTTCCATGACCCAGTCCATGCTCATCCCCCCTCCATGACCCAGTCCATGCTCATCAGCACCATGACCCAGTCCATGCTCAGCCTCCCTACCTCCATGACCCAGTCCTCACTCATCAGCAGCCCCCTTCCATGACCCAGTCCACGCTCAGCCCCCCTACCTCCCTCCATGACCCAGTCCATGCTCAACCCCCCCCATGACCCAGTCCACGCTCAGCCCCCCTACCTCCCTCTATGACCCAGTCCATGCTCAGCCCCCCATGACCCAGTCCACGCTCAGCCTCCTCCATGACCCAGTCCATGCTCAGCCCCGCTCCCTCCTCGACCCAGTCCTCCCTCATCAGCACCCCCCTCCACAATCCAGTCCATGCTCAGCGCCCCCCCACCCGTTGCCCTTGCTGGGAACAGCCTCGTGCACCCCCCATCCTGACCACCTCGCGCTGACTTCATATCGCGGCTCGCAGGCCGCTTCCTGCACCCACCCAGAACCCGGAGACCTTCCTAACCCTGAGCACAGCCTGTCTGGTGCAGTCGCCCGGTAATACCCACGTGCCCTCAGAGCCCGGAGCTTGTGGAGGGCCACTTAGAATAGTCGTCATCGCCTTGGAGAGGCTGGGGACATGATGGGCCAACTGTGTTTGTTTGGCAGATGGTTATCTTCGCAGACACACTTGGTTCCTGCCCATGGTTGCGGTCAGTAAGGGCGCAGAATATGGTCCCATGGCGTCGGGATTACATCCCTCCCAGCCAGGCCTGCTCCCAGGAGCCACCTGCCCAGACCGGGGAGGTCGGGGGGCAAGAGGCCCGGGAGGCTGGGACCCTCCTGGGGCTCCCTGCATGCCTCCAGGCCGCTCCTCGGTAGGGTGGGGGGCGGGGGGGCTCGTCCACCTGCTGGCTGGAGAGACCAGGGTGACGCTGGCAGTGACGTGACCCCAAGCACGGGCGGCTCGTGTCTGACTTCCAGAATCTTCGAGGAGGAAAGCAGACTCCTTAATTTGGGAGACTCGAGGGCACAGAGCAGCAGCTCCCTTCTGCCCCAGGGGGAAAGCAGACCCACGTCGGGCGGGCGTGCCGGGCCGCTGAGCCGGTGGCCAGTGGCTCCAGCGGCTGCAGGTCTTGGGCACTGAGAAGGTGCCGGAGGCTCAGAAAAAGACCCGTGAGGCGGAGAGCCCTTTGGACTTCGCTCTGGGGAGGAAGAGTAGCGAGAGGTGGGGGTTGTCCTTCTCGCTGTGCAGGCCCCGCGTGCCCGGGGCTCCCCCAGGCTGGCGGGGCGCCCCACAGTTAGGCTTTCGTCCAGCTGCCTGGACTCTGGCCCTGGACTCTGCACTCTCGGGCCCAGGAGGCGCCAGCCGAGCAGGCCGCAGCCTCCCGAGGGCCCCCCCGGGAATCGCGGCCCCCGCTGCAGGTGGACGGCCCCGGCCCTGCCCATGGACACGAAACCCACGATGGTTTTAAGCTAAAGCCATGTGGCGCACTCTGACTGATGACCTTGGAAAAGCCGGAGATGTTTCTGTAGATATTACTTTGTTTTCTAGCTTCTGTGGGGGCGCACCCAGTCCCACACCCGGAGGGAGCAGGGGTGGGGTGGGGGTGGGGTGCTTGCTGGCTGACTCAGTCTCGCAGGCACGTGGGACCGGCCCGGCCTCTCCTGACGGCGAGGGAGAGGCAGGCAGGGCGCCTGTGTCGGTGTGCCAGCTGGTCACCTGCCCAGGGCGCGCCCGGGAGGGGCCCTGCCCTTTCCACTGCCCAGGTGCTCCCCAGGCCCGGGGAGGCCCGACTGCACGGCACCTGCTGGGACCTTCCGGAAGGGAGCCGCCTGCTTGGCAGGGCAGTGGCTTCTGAGCGCGGAGCGAGGCAGAGCGGGTTTACGGGAACAGCCGCAGTGCGCCCCACGGAGACGAAGCCGGCGGCGCTGTGACCGCGTGGTGTGGAGACAGTGCTCAGCCTCGGAGGAGCTTGGGCTGTCTGTCCACCTGGGCGGCTTCTGCTTTCCACCTGGCACACGGTTACGTCCTCGAAAAGACAAGCCCGACCCCAGGTATTGTGGGTGCTCCTTGGATGGAGGAGGACTTCAGAGGCAGGCAGGGGAGACCCCATCGCCGTGCCCCCAGGCACAGCCAAGCCTAACCCAACACCAGCCCAGCCTGTGGCCCGGCTCCCGAAGGCGTCCTTCCCGGGGCGGGGGGGTACGCGGGGACAGCCTCACCCACCCTCTTCGCTCTAAGGGGGCCTCAGCCTCCCTCCACCCCGGGCAAGCTCTGCATCGCCTTCTTGTCCCCCAGGGTGCTCAGCAAAAAGAACTCCTTCTGTGCCAGGGAGCTGGGGGTGGGGGCTGAGGGGTCCCTGGGAGGGAGCCCTGTGAGGGGCTTAGAGGCCGGACGTGATAAACTCACCAGGATGAGCATCTCATTTTATTAGGATGAAATTTTGTGATTCAGTTGTAACCAAAGACAAGTAACGTGAAATTAAGTGTGCTAACCGTTGGCCAGCGTGTGGTCTGCATGGGGCCTTGGTCACACTATCAGGAGGCCAGTGTCCCAAACTCTCCATCTGGCACCACCGAAACTCTGTGAAACCCGCGACTCAAAACCTATCAGTGCCCCCAGCTCCCCGCCCCCTGGCATCTCCCGGAGTCCGACTCTGTAGGAACCTCAAGTAATAGGAATCACAGCCTACTTGCTTGTCTGTCTCTGGCTTGTCCCCTTAGGATACGGTCTTCCAAGGTCATCTGTGTTGTAGCGAGCTTCAGAATGTGTCTCCTTTGGGGCTGGAGAATATTCCAGAATATGTACTTACCACATTTTGCTTTTCCATCCAGGGACGGGTGCTTGGGTCACTCCCACCTTTGGGCTGTTGTGAATAAGGCTGCTGTGGACAGAGGGGGGTACCTTTTCAGGTCTCTCAGTCCTTTGGGGTATGGACAGAGACATGTTATGGTGCTTTGCCTTATTGCACCAAACAGATGCATTTTTTTTTTTATGTAAATGTTAGGTTTACAAGAAACTGCATTTTTTTTTTTAATGTAAATGTTAGGTTTACAAGAAAGTCTCTTGGCACCATTTTTCCAGCACTTTGGGTCTCTGTATCACATCTTGGTAATTCTCACAATATTTTAAAATTTTCCAGTATTATTGTATTTGTCCGGGTGCTCTGTGATCCACGATCTTTCATGTTGCTATTGTAATTATTTTGGGGCATCGCGAACCATGTCCATGAAAGACAGTGGACTTCGTTGAACTATTTTGTGAGTTCTGAGTGCCCTGCAGACCACGGTTCCCTCTCTCTCTCTCTCTCCCCCCCCCCTTGGGTGTCCCCATTCCCTGAGACAAAACAGGGCTGAAATGAGGCCACTTAATAACCCCACAATGCCCCGTGCGTTTGCAAGTGAAGGGAAGAGCCGCAGGTCTCTCAATTTTAATCAAAACCTACAAATGACCGAGCTCAGTGTGGAGGGCACGTTGAAAGCCAAGACAGGCTGAAAGCAAGATCTCCTGTGACGACCAAGCTGCGAACACAAAGGAGCAGCTCTCGAAGGAAATTCAAAGTGTTATTCCAGTGAACACACAAATGATAAGAACGGCCAACAGCCTTTATTGCTGATACGGAGGAAGTCTTCAAGGTCTGGAAAGAGGATCAAAGCGGCCACAACATTCCCTGAAGCCAAAGCCCGATCCCGAGCGAGGCCCCGACTCTTCAATTCTCTGAAGGCTGAGAGGTGGGGAAGCCGCCCGAGAAGAGTCTGAAGCTCGCAGAGGTTGATCTGTGAAGTGTAAGGGACGAAGCGGAGTCCGTAGCAGAGAAGGGTAAAGTGGAGCAGCAGGGGCTGATGGAGAAGCCGCAGCAAGTCATCCGGAGGGTCTGGCTCGGAGAATTCATGAAGGTTTCCAGTGTGGACGAACAGCCTTGTGTGGGGCCCTGATGCCATCCAGGACCTCCTAGCGGGGGAGAGGTCGGCGCCTGGCTTCCAAGGACAGCTGGCTCTCTCGCGAGGGGCTATTGCAGCTGGTAACATGAGGCCGAAGCCGATGCTCACCTGCCATCCTGAAAATCGTAAGGTTCTGAAAATTTGTGCAAAGTCTATGCTGCATGATAAGGTTCTGAAGATTTGTGCAAAGTCCACTCTGCCTGTTTTCCGTAAATAAAACAACAAGGCCTGATACATCAGTTTATGACATGTTTTTTTTTTTAAGATTTTATTTATTTATTCATAGAGACAGAGAGAGAGAGGCAGAGACACAGGCAGAGGGAGAAGCAGGCACCATACAGAGAGCCTGATGTGGGACTCGATCTCGGGACTCTCGGATCATGCCCTGGGCTGCAAGCGGCGCTAAACCGCTGCGCCACCAGGGCTGCCCAGTTTATGACATGTTTTATGAGATATTTTAACCCCACTACTGAGACCCCCTGCAGAAAAAAAAGATTTCTTTCAAAATAGGACTGCTCGCCGGCAGCGTACCTGCCAAGGGCTCTGGTGGAGATGGACAATGAGATCAATGTCGTTTTCATGCCTGTGACACAACATCCATTCCACATCCCATGGATCGAGTTGTCGTCTTGACTTTCAAGTCTTCCTATTATTATTATTTTTAATAATAAATTTATTTTTTATTGGTGTTCAATTTACCAACATACAGAATAACACCCAGTGCTCATCTCGT
This sequence comes from Canis lupus baileyi, assembly GCF_048164855.1. Classification (NCBI taxonomy): domain Eukaryota; kingdom Metazoa; phylum Chordata; class Mammalia; order Carnivora; family Canidae; genus Canis; species Canis lupus. Next base: position 54,055,026 of record NC_132858.1, read on the forward strand.
CAAGTGCCCCCCTCAGTGCCCGTCACCCAGTCACCCCCACCCCCTGCCCACCTCCCCTTCCACCACCCCTAGTTCGTTTCCCAGAGTTAGCAGTCTTTACGTTCTGTCTCCCTTTCTGATATTTCCCACACATTTCTTCTCCCTTCCCTTATATTCCCTTTCACTATTATTTATATTCCCCAAATGAATGAGAACATATAATGTTTGTCCTTCTCCGACTGGCTTACTTCACTCAGCATCATACCCTCCAGTTCCATCCACGTTGAAGCAAATGGGTATTTGTCATTTCTAATGGCTGAGGAATATCCCACTGTATACATACAAGTCTTATTATTTAAGAAATACATTTCCTAAAGCTCTAGCTGCCCTAGACGACGATTCCCCTGATGCATCTGGGCAAAGTCCATTGCAAACGCTCTGGAAAGGATTCGCCGCTCTAGATACCGTTGGGGACTCTCGTGATTCACGGGAAGGTGTCAAACTGTCCACGCGAGCAGGAGTTGGGAGGAAGCTGATGCCAGCCATCATGGATGACTTTGAGGGGTTCAAGACTGTCCCGGAGGACGGAACCGGAGGTGTCACAGAAATAGCAAGACGAGCACAACTAGCAGTCGAGCCTAAAGGTGGGATTGGTTTGCTGCATCTCCGGATCAAACTTTGATGGATGGAGGTTGCTTCTTACGGATGAGCGGAGGCGGTGGTCTCATGAGATGGAAACTACTCCTGGTGAGACTCTGTGAAGATTGTTGAAGTGACAGCAGAGGATTCAGAACATTACAGAAACGTCGCCGATAAAGCGGTGGTGATGGAGTTGGGGAGCATTCGTTCCAACTTTGAAAGGAGTTCTGTGGGCGAAATGCTATCAGACAGCATCACCTGCTACGGAGAGAACATTCACGAAAGGAAGAGCCAATCCACGTAGCAAAGCTCATTGTTGTCTTAGTGTAAGAAATGGCCGTGGCCGCGCTGTCCTCAGCCACCAGCACCCTGAGCCAGCAGCGAGGTGGACCCTCCACCGGTGAAAACATTATGACTGTCTGAGACCTCAGATGACGCCTTTTTTAGCAGTAAAATATTTTTTTAAGATTTTATTTTATTTATTGAGAGAAAGAGACAGCAGCACCCATGAGCAGGAGAGAGGCAGAGGACAAGAGAGAGTCCCAGGCAGGCTGCACACTGAATGTCGAGCCTGATGGGGAGATCAATCTCGTGACCCTAAAACTGTGACCTGAGCTGAAATCAAGCCAGATGCTTAACCGACGGAGCCACCAAGGGGCCCTGCAGTAAAGTATTTCATTTTTTAATTTTTAAATTTTTTTTTTAGTAAAGTATTTTTAAATTAAGGTTTGCACATTGTACTTTTAGGCGTGATGCTCTTGCATACTTAACACCACAGTTCGGTGTAAATGTGATTTTCATATGCACTGGGAAACCAAAAAAACCCCTCATTTGACTGGTTTTATTGTGACAGCGGCTGTGCTGCGGCGTTCTGGAAACAAACCTGTACTCTGACCAAGGTGTTCCTGGACTCAAAAGAGGAATTTTGGTCTCTCTAGTTTTAATTTTTTTTTTTTTTTGTAGGGGGAGCCTCCATACCAGTTCCCATAGTGGCTGCCCTACTTTGCATTCCCCCCAGCAGAACCCAAGGGTCCCAACTTCTCCACATCTTTGCCAACATTTCCGATTTTTTTTTCTTGCGTAGCGACTGCCCTAATGCTAATCATAATGTAATAGTGGTAGTTTGGGGCTCATCATCTGTGAGTTAGTGTACTAGAATAGTGTCCTACGGCCCAGCCCCTGATGCCACCAGTGGAGCTGAGACCCAGAAAGAAGAGACCCACGCACAGAGGCTGAGGTCCTGCTGGCTTGCCTGGGACGTGGAGGGTGAGGTCCGAGGCTAAGAGCAGGCCGGGCTCAGGCCAAGTGGTGAGCACCATGCATCCGCTCAGCCCTCACCCCCTCCCCGCTGCAGACGTGCGCCCCCCAGGTGCAGGGGATCCCACTGGAGGGCATGTTGGCGGCTGGGGCTGCAGCCGTGCAGGCTCCAGGTGGGGACCTCGGTAGCTTTCGGGGAGTAGTTATCCTCAGTCCGTGCAGGTGCTCCCTCCCTTGCCTGCACTTGGCTCCGCTTGGTCACAGCCCTCCCAGAGCCAGGCCACCGAAAGCCACCTGGTCATCGCCTCCCAGAGCACGTCCTCTGTTTCCAGCCTTGCACTGGAGTCAGAGGCTAAGGACCCCAAACATTGTGGGGCCCTCCTCCTCCTCTCGGGGACCCACCAGGCTTCCTGCCACACACCCTCCCCACAGGCTGCCTCCCCTCTCATCCGGGCCGTTCATCCCCAGAACTGTGCTCAGCGGTCCGGCCGCCTCCAGCAGGGCTCCCCCCACCCCCGACCCTGGGTCCCACAGATCATCCGGGATCCCCAACTGGCTCTGGATCATGTAGCTCCTCGGCCCCGCTTCCCAATCAGACCCTATCTCCTACAGGAGCCGGGCCTCTCTTTCGAACAAAACAGACACGAAAACCACCTTCTGGTTCCTTCCCACTTTCTCAGCGACCTTGATGCAGATAATCCACAAATATTTGTGGGACGCTGTTATTCGGAACCACCTGAGCACGGTGCACCGAGGATCCAGCGAGACCCGGGAGGTGCAGAGCATCCGCGGCGCTCGGTGCACCGAGCAGATTCGGCCCACGAGGCCATCCTTTGCTTCATCTCTTCCCCAGCGCTTCCTGCCTCCCTTCTTGTCTTTCCCTCATGTCTCCAAATTCCGGCCTGTTGAAGGCACGCTGCACGGATGCCTTCAGGATCATTCCTGCCTCGAGAGCTGCTAAGTCGGCTCTGTCCCTGCAGGCTCGGCCCTGTGTGCCTTGCACCTTGGCCGGCACCACCATCAGGGGGGTCTGTAAATGCCTATAGATGTGCCGGGAGGTGTCTAAATATTGAGGGCTTAAATAGTCCTGATAAAGCCTCTGCTGTCGGGGCGCCGGGTGCTCAGTCGGCGAAGCCTTCAGCTCAGGTCATGGTCTCAGGGTCCTGGGATCGAGTCCCACGTCGGGCTCCCCGCTCAGTGGGGACTCTGCTTCTCCCCCTGCCTCATGCATGCTCTCTCTCTCTCTCTCTCTCTCAAATAAATAAATCTTTTAAAAATTCAAGCATCTGCTGTCTTCCAGAGATGTTACATGCAATCCAAGAAACGAGGCACCAGGATTGGCGTGTGGGGAAGGCAGGTCGACAGCGGGGGGCGGGTGGTGTGTCCAGTGTCTCGGCCAGCGGGGAGCAGCTTTCTTCCCCTGGGGCCTGTGCGCTCAGGGTCACGCACACGGCCTCTGACCTGGGGCCTCGACTCCATCTACACCTCGGGCACCGTGCTGGGTGTGGGCAAAGTGGCTCGTGTGCGCGCCTCAAAATATGCAGATATTGTTCCGTGAAAAATGAAAATGCGAAGTCACAGATTCATCGATGTCTACATTTACAATCTGTCCGTTGCTTCCAGCAAATGATACAGAACTTGCGACTAAGACCACGTGCTGTCGTGATGGTAAGGGGGCTCCATCCTGGGGAAGCGGCGCGATCCATTATCCTCCCCAGCCCTCGGGTGACACGGAGCCCCCTGGTCCGTGTTGGGACTTGGGCATGTGGTAGGCTTCCCGCAGGCTTCCTCAGGGCAGCGGGGGGACCACCGGCCCCAGCCGTGTGTCCTTAGGCCGGGGCACCCAGAGGTTTCTGGGAAGATGTGGTTTGGAGCTGAGCAGAGCCTTCAAGGCAGGTGTGCCGGGGCAGAGGCAAGGGGGTGTGCTGTGGCTTTTCCAGGAGCTGGGATCATAAGACCCACTGCCAGGCGAGTGGGAAAGAGCGAGGGGGGCCAGAATTGAGGGCCAGGGAGGAGCCCCGGCTTTCGGGCTCTGCCGGGGAGCCTGGATGCAGCTGCAGCCCCAGGGGGGCGGGTGTGCGATGGCATCGGGTCTCGGAGTCCAAGTGGAAGCACACACCCGGCGTGTGCTCTGAAGCAGTTCAGGGCCTCTCTGGATCCTTTTGCTCTTCCCCAGTGTTTTCAACGTGGGCTGACTTCAGTGTGTACGTAACACGCTCAAACTTGCACGTGCACACATCCCACCGTGCTGGACGGGAAGCGTCCCCGGATCCCTGCGGCCTGCGGGGCTGCAGGTCTTGCACGGGGCTGGGGTCAGCGTGCAGCACGCGGGGTCAGCTCTGAGAAGACGCACAGCCCCCGGGGCGGGCGCTCGGCCTCTGGGTGTGGGATCCGGGAGTCCCAGGAGGCCGGAGGGCCCATGGGCAGGGGCCGGCGGCTAGGAGGACCTTGCATGCGTGCAGGCAACAGCGGCTGGGGACGTCCGTGGGGGAGAAGCTGGGGGACCTAGGGGTCTCTTCTGTCTCTCTCTGCCACTATTCCCATCGCGGCGCCAGCCGAGACACTAAAAAACGCATCAGGAGCTGCTTCCTTTTTGACTCAGAAGGAGTTCGGGAAGGCTTTATTAGTGCCGGAGAGCAACAGAGCGCTCCCTGGGCAGATGGACTTGTTTCCCCAGGATGGAAATTTTTTGTTTTGTTTTCCGCCATGAAAGCACTTTTGGGAGGAAACATGAATAGCAGGTGGCTTTGCTCAGAGCCCAAGCACCCAGCCCTAGGCCCGAGGCGCACTAATGAAGGACTCTGTGACCGGCCTTTGCGCCTCTCGACTTTCCTGTCTGTAAAATGGGGGGACATCTGCTCTTCCTAACGGGCTGCAGAGGGCAGCGCCCGAGACCGTCCGGGTTGATGCTAGCTCCCCGCACGCCTCACCCGTGAAGGGGGGACAAGGCTGGTACCTCCCCGGAGCGTCATCGGGAGGGCGGATGAACCGATGAGACCCGGCCCTTCCACACGCTCAGTATGTGACGGCTACTTCACTTTTGTCATTCCTGTAAGTTGAAAGGAAGAAAGTATGTCAAGTGATAAAAAAAATTATGACCCAGATGTAAGGTTTTTACCAAGAAGGAAAGGGAATTAGTTTATGTCTCCCTGTCACCATAGAGGAGGAGACCGGAAGGTCACCCTGAATCCTGGCCTTAACCAGTGACATGAATGGCAGTGGCCTGTGCTCGGCTCTGAATCCCCTTTGCTGTCCCCCGTCCCCCCGCCCCCCCCCCCCGCCAAGTTTAAGCAACCTCTTTCGATTTACAAGTAATGTATATATAAGTGATTTTATAGAAAAAGTAGGAAATGCAGAAGAGTGAAAATATCAAAAAGTCATACACATAACCCGGAGATATTTTAGTGCGTCTTTCTAGGCTGTTGATGACCTATCGCTATAATGCATAGTTCTCTTAAAAATGAAATTTTGTAAAAAACTCTGTTTTCCTAAGGGAAAAAAAAAAAAAAACCTGTAGCCACTATTTGGGCAGATTACAAGCCGTTAGAGCGTATTTTCCGAGCACCAGTATAACATTGTCTTTAAAGCACCGTATTTTATTGAAATTGTCTCTTGTTGACCTGTGGCTCGATTACTTTGTTTGCCGTTGGAAATGATGTGGGACGGAGCGCCTTTGAGCCTCCCACGGGCCCTCTTGGGGGATTATTTCTTAGGACCACTTTCTAGGTGTGGAATTTCCACGCCTGATACGTTGGGCCCAAGCGTCCCCAAGAAGATCGTGCTGCGGGAGCATTTAAGCTCCTTAGCGCTTTGTGGATGAGCAGGAGAAGGCAGGGCGAGGCGGGCGGAGCGGCCCCCGGGACCAGGCACGTCTGCTTCCCATCCTCGTCCGACACCGAAGACCATGGGCCTTCAGGGAAGCCACCAATCTCTGGGACACGCTATTTTCTCAGCCGCCAGATATTTTGAGGGTTGAATGAGGTGACCTTCCTAAGGTTATTATTAGCATCAGCCCCGGTGCTGGGCGAATGCTGGCTCCTAGAAAATACCTGGGGAAACGTAAAGTGAGGCCCTCAGGTGCACATAATGTCTCTGCGTGCATCTCTACACACACGTAGACGTAGATGGCCCCGTGTATGGAACCAGCTACACGTATCAAGGAGGTCGTCCGCCTTCCTGAATAATCTAGCAGAGACGAGAATCCCTCAAAATGTTCATGTTGATCAGAGCGGGTGACTCGGTGTCACGTGTGCACACGTTGGCAGAGTGGACGGAGAGGCCCAAGCGTAGTGAGGAATAAGGTGACGACACGCTCACCCGTGTCCCTCGCGCCCTGGTCTGTGGGCGGGTGTTGGTTGGGTGGACTCCTGGGCTAATTGAGGACGTCCTCAGGCCATCCTAACGTGTCCTGGCGTCACGGGGCGGCGTTCCGGGCCCTCGGCTGGGCACGTCACGGATCCGGAGCGGGGCCAGGGGTGGAAGCCAGAGTGAGGCCGCCCACGGGTGGAGGCCCCTTTGTTAGTATCGAAGGATCCCGATATAACGATTTTAAAAAGGTCACATCCCTCGGGAGGCTTTTCCGAGGAGGGAGAAATACTCGTAAGGATGCTCTGGCGTGAGGGAAGGTCCCGCGAAGCCGCCGATGCTCACGGCGATTGTGTTCAGGGCACGCTCGCACGCCGTCGCCTCATGCGCTCCTTCTGTGCTGTTTAAGGAGGAAGATGAAGGCTCGGGCTCCCCCGCCTCCTGGAAGGCCCGCGACGCCCAACGCGCACAGCGGACCGAAGCCGCGCCGGGACGCTTCCCCCGGGCCCCCGCCGCACCTGCTGCATATGAAGGAGAACCTGCGGAACAGCGCGGTGGCCGTCACCGTGGTTCTGCCCAGCGGCCTGGAGAAGAAGAGCGTGGTCAATGGCAGGTAAGGGTCGGTGCGCCTCGGGGCCGGGTCCCCGCCATCCAGGCCCGGGGCCGAGGAGACCTGGGACGCGGACCCTGCTGGGTTGCACTCGCTCCCATATCCGGTGGGACGTGGGGCCCAGGGTACAGATCTGGGCCTAGATGACAAGCCGAAGTGGCTCACCTGAAATGCCCTAGCATATATGCTAAGTGCCCCTCTGCATCCCTGGGCAGCACGGGCTGCCCGGCTCCGTCCTGGCGCAGGGGGTGCTCGGAGGAGGGCATCACAGGCCCGTGGGCATCTCCACGCAGGTGGCCAGCCCCCAGAGCCTGTGCCAGCACCCTGGGTGTCGAAGTTAGACAGTGGGGCAGCCTCCCGAGTTGACCCCTCCAGTGCCCACTGACAGGCTGGCCCGTAGAGGTGGAAATACAACCAGCGGTCGATTTTCCAAATGCATGTTTACACTGATGACCAAACCCCGACCCAACCAGCTTCCAGCCCCGAAATGTCCACCCGAGTCCTTTCTTAGATCTGACCTGCCTGGGAATGTGCCTGCGGTCAAGGTCACGGGCCCCTTCTTCTCGCACGCCAGCCACTGCAGGCACACCTGAAACATCGGCAAAGCCTCCTGCAATCATAGTATTAAGAATTTTATTACCAAAAGAATTCCTGATTTTTTTTCTCCAAATGCATCATGTTGTTTGATCGATTTGGGGCTACGACCCTTGTTCCTGATAGCTCAGTGTATAAGAGCATGTTTTCACAAAGTCACAGGGAGCAAAGGATTAAATCTCAGTGTTCGTACAGTTTTTACGATAAGAGTATGATGGAGCGATCAACCGTGGCGTAAAGACATATTTGTCTAATTCTGAGGCAGGAGGGAATAGGCGTCGCGTTTCTCAGAAAATGAGAACAGAGAATGATCGGACATATCTCAATCTTAAAAAGCAGTTTGCTCAAATATTTTTTTTTAAAAATGGATAATGGTGGAGATCACATCACCATGGGTGTTTTTATTCTGGTGGATGTGCCGACAGAGCGATGGAAAACTTTATAAAATATCAGTATTTGGGGCAGCTCGAGTGGCCCAGTGGTTTAGTGTTGCCTTCGGCCCAGGGTGTGATCCCGGAGACCCGGGTTCGAGTCCTGTGTCGGGTTCCCTCCTGGGAGCCTGCTTCTCCCTCTGCCTGTGTCTGTGCCTCTCTCTCTCTCTCTCTCTCTCTCTCTGTGCTTCTCATGAAAAAAATAAAATATTTTAAAAATAAATAAATAAATAAATAAGAGAGAAAGAAAGAAGAAAGAGAAAGAAATAATAAAAAATAAATAAAATATCAGTATTTGGGTTCTTGATGAAATCTCACACTCTTCAGCTGTTTATGCTTTAGAATGAAAATCCTGGGTGGCATCTTAATGTGCAAATCGGTGCATACCTCTTAAAAATTATTCCATGGGATATTTGAACAGTGACCGGAGGAAGCTTGCTGCAGGCCTCCCCACTGAGCAGGGAGCCCGATGCAGGGCTCAATCCCAGTACCCCGAGATCATGACCTGAGCTGAAGGCAGATGCCTAACCGACTGAGCCACCTGGGTGCCCCCAACCCAATTTTAAGTTACACTAAAAAAAATACTACTTTATCGAGGTATGATTAACATATAGAAACTCCACGTTTACTGCGTCCTCCTCGATGAGTCTGTCGATAGGCGAACACCCATGAGACCCCTGCCACTCTCAGCCTAGTTACATATTTCTTAGGAAATTGGCCTTGTGGGTCCTTGTCTCCAATACTCTCATCCATGAGTCCCATTCTGCACACGCACGCAGAGAGATGGAACGCCTGCCTGACAAGCACGAATATTATTTTGAGGACCATTTTCAAACTTCAGTTCATTCTTCAATTTTATCTTCAAAAAAATTTTTTCTTTCCCCTTGCAGAGTAGAAACTACCATTTTGTAGCACGGCGGTGGCGCCGTGAGAACACGTGCAGCCTTAAAGGTTGAGTGTTAAAGTACCTCCCTCTTTTCCAGCAGTAGGTTGCAATCCCTTCTCTCAGGCTTCCTGCAGGATTAAGGGAGTTGGAGCAGCAGCCCGTGGGCTTCCTTAACTGGGTCCTTGGCATCATGACTGGCGCTGATTCAGCAGCTGCTCGCTTGGGGACGTGGTTTTAGGTGTCATCCTCTTTAATAATACCACAGCGGGTCGAGGTCCAGTTCCTGGCCCCTGCTTAAAATAGATCTACTAACTTAATCAATGTGCTTTTCCTCTTCTGCTCTGTTAGAGAGCATGCCTACCTTCCTGTGGGACCAGCAAGCACTTCCTAACGTATAATTGGCCCCTTCACCGGGCTTTTTCCTGACACGAAAGATTCTCCTAGAGAAATCATTAGTGATTGCAGTCTGGGGGTTGCATTCTGCATGTGACTGATTTGTTTTTTTCTTTTTTTAAAGCTTCCTTTGGATTTAGAAATTTAGATAAAAGTCCCAGTCTGTTCTTGTAGAGATTATGACATGAGAATCTGTGTTCTGGGCCATTCTTTTTTTTTTTTTTTTTTTTTTTTAAGATTCATTTATCTTAGCCACAGAGAGAGAGAGCAGGGGGGGAGGGACAGAGGGAGAGAATCTCAAGCAGACTCCACGCTGAGCCCAACTCAGAGCTCGATCTCACAACCCTGGGATCATGACCTGAACCGAAATCAAGAGTCAGGCACTCAACCAACTGAGCCACCCAGGCACTCCCATGTTCCAGGCCATTCTAAGGGAAACGCTCCGGGGTATATTTAGGGATGGCGTTCCCCGCACTGCATATGGATGGCGGAAGGAGGCCACCAGCTCCATCACTTTTATTGGGGCACAGTTAAAAAAAGAAGATCCTTTGGAAGCCCAGGTGGCTCAGTGGTTGAGCATCCGCCTTTGGCTCGGGGCGCGATCCTGGAGTACCAGGATCAAGTCCCACATTGGGCTTCCTGCAGGGAGCCTGCTTCTCCCTCTGCCTATGTCTCTGCCTCTCTCTCTGTGCCTCTCATCAATGAATAAATAAAATCTTAAAAAGAGAGAGAGAGAGAGAGAAGATTCTTGAGGGATGTTTGGGTGGCTCAGCAGTTAAACATCTGCCTTTGGCTCAAGGTGTGATCCTGGAGTCCTGGGCTTGAGTCCTGCATCAGGCTTCCTGCATGGAGCCTGCTTCTCCCTCTGCTTGTGTTTCTGCTTCTCTCTGTGTGTGTCTCATGAAAAAATAAATAAAATCTTTTTTTTTTTTTAAAGAAGATTCTTGAGAAGACAATGCCCGTAGGCAAAAGAGTACACTGACGTAGGTACGCTTCATAACCTGCGTCAGCCTCTAGAGAGTTGGAGCTGCATTGATGTAAACAGCAGCCAGGTCCACGTTGGTACACGTGCCCAAGGGGCCGGGGCAGGAAAAGGCAAACATCTCCTTTGCAGAATCCAGGAAATCTCCCTCTGTGTTCATCCCTGTGATTCTTCCTCTAGAAGCCGTCAGACCCTCTTCACCGTGGATGTGCTTAGAGCTGTGCAAGAGTTTTTAGGTCTTGGAGCTTATCAAACAGCCCAGGCTCACAACATGGGTATTGGGTCTGCGTGTTCCTTCTGGATGGAGCACATCTGCTCCAGGACAGAGAGGAGGGAGGCTGGGAGCACCCATCAGCTCTGGGTGTCCTGCATCCACCCTGCCCCTCGAGGCATTGGTAGGGCCTCTTGCTCCTGATGCCCAGAGCTGAAGGGGGAGCTTGCTCTTCTCTGGTGCCCAGTGAGTTAAAGAGGTTCTGGGGAGACGGCCGGGTGAAGACAGTTCTTGAAATAACTGGCTAACAGGTTGCTTTGGTTTAGTTTGATTTACATTTTTTTTTGAAGAATATCTTTTTTTAGAAGACTTCAGGTTTTTTTAGAGCAGTCTTAGTTTCCTAGCAAAAGTAAGAGGAAAGTACAGAAATTTCCCACATACCTCCTGCCCCCGGATCAACATCCCCCAGGAGAGTGGGGTGCTCTTTGTGATCAGTAAACCTACACGGACATGTCCTCATCCAGACTCCATCGTCAGCATGAGACTCCACGCCCAGTGTAGTATGAGCTGTGGGTTTGCATGCGTATCCACTGCACTGTACCTTATGGAGTGCTTTCACCGCCCTGAAATCTGCCCAGAAAAAATTCCTGGGACACGAAGCCTGCGGGGGTCACAGTGGCCAGACGTGAATGGTTAGACCATCTTTCCAATCAGCCGGGAGACCATGTTTGATCTTCCAGGCCCTGGTGCACTGTTCCTAGGGACCACCTCTCTGAAATGCTTCTGCCCTATGAAGGCTGCATTTTCCTGCTTGTTTGCGTGAGACCCAAGAGCAGCTGAACGATGACAGTGTCAGAATCGTTGATCCTCAGACACCAGGTTCTACCTGATTTTCTTCCCGAGCATCTTTGCTGGGGGGAGGAGGTAAGGTGGTGATGGGGCTGACCGGAGGTCATGAACTGCGCACTACTACCGTGACAAGGTGTATTCGTTGCTAAACCCGCTATTTAATGGCGCACAGTGAGTGCCGTTACTGGTCGGGTTTTGGTGTGATCCCAGTCATAGAGCGGGGAACTCTCACTTTGTGGGATCCTGATATATTAAAAGAGAGAGAGAAAGAGAGAAAGAAAATAATCATTTATTCATTGAGCGAAATGCATACGGAATACCTGACATTTCTGAAGAAACGGGGAGGAAGACATCCCAGTGAGCAGAAGGAAATAAAACTCATTTGCAAGATTTGCACCAATTTGTGCAAGAAATGGGGAATTCAGTACTGCTGGAACCTGGACTGAGGAGGGGAGATGCAGGAGCCTGGACGGGGTAGCGGCTGTGTGCTCATGAGTCTCCTATGGGCCGTCGTGAGCCCCCGAGTCTCCATCAAACAAGAGTATGCAGGCCAGTGGGCACACAAGGCTCCATCCTAGCAGCAGGCAAGTCATAAGGAAACCAACGCATCAGAACATTGACTTTCCTCACGTGTAGGGCACACTGGCCTCCTCAAAACAGCGTCCAGGGGCACCTGGGTGGCTCAGTCGGTTAAGTGTCTGACTCAGGTCGTGATCCCAGGGTCATGAGATGGAGCCCCAAGAGAGTGCATTGATTCACAGGCCAAGAGGGAAGCACACAGTGAAGGCCAACTTGTGGAAGACCTGGGCTCAGACTCCAAAGATACGGGTCAAAGAGTGTGAGGCCAGACTGAGAGAGAGAGCACAGGCCACCAAGGTGAGAACCTAACCAGCAGGCTCCTCGTGTTGAATCCACCTGTCCACACTCGTCCAGGGAACAGCTCGTGGAATCACATGTGACCACAAAAACTGTCAGGCTCCCAGCCTCTGCACGTGTCACTCTAGGTCAAGACACTCTGACTGGCATATTGAAAGGCTGAATTCCTTAGAGACGGCACGTCTCTCCAGTTGGCAACCCCCCTGCTCTCCCTGGTGCCACACACGGAGGCCTCCTGCAGACTGTGGGGGCTGTGTGGCCCCAAGAGGCATTTGGGGTCTGTGAGGGGGAGCCATCGTCCTGATGACTTGGCTTCTGACTTGCACGAGGTGAAGGCATCCCTCCCTGGCCGCGTTGCTGCTCTTGCGGCCCTCGGGGCTTCTTGCTGGGCCCAGGACCCTGGCTTCCCCAAGACCAGACTCTCGTCAGGGACCCTAGTCTCCAGCCTGGAGGCGAGCCTCTGACCCATGGACTTCTCTGGCTGTGGCTTCTTCTGCCTCCTGGCCTCCCTGTCGTCCTGCTGGATGTGCTGTCCGTGTGTTCCTTGGTACCTGACCTCATCCATGGGGACGGGTCTCCCATGGGCCCGCTTACATCTTGCCGTATCCTGCCTCTCCGATGCCACACAAAGCTGCTAGGCCGCGCGTTCTCGGCTTTGGCCTTACTCACGGCTCAGGGCCACCTGCTGTCCTTGGTTCCACGTAAGAAACTAAGCTGCATTCGACCAGTTTAGTCGAACTAAGTGCACGTTAAATGTGTTCGTTTAAACATCGTGTCCAGAGGTAGCTGCCTGAAAAAAAAAAAAAAAAAAAAGATTTATTTATTCCAGAGAGAGGGAAAGAGAGGGTGAGGGAGGAGCAAGCAGACGGAGAAGCAGACTCTGCACTGAGCAGGGAGCCCAATGCGGGGCTGGATCCCACGATCCCAGGTCATGACCTGAGCCAAAACCGAGAGTCAGATGCTTGTTGTTTTTTTTTTTAAGATTTTTTATTTATTTATTCATGAGAGACCCAGAGAGAATGAGAGGCAGAGACCCAGGCAGAGGGAGAAGCAGGCTCCATGCAGGGAGCCCGATGCGGGACTCGGTCCTGGGTCTCCAGGATCACTCCCCAGGCTGAAGGTGGTGCTAAACCACTGAGCCACCCAGGCGCCCCCAGAAGTAGCTACCTCGATGTAACTTGTAAACTCAGCATTGAGGGGACCTTCTATCCAATTGGGGCATTTGTCCTAAATGCTCATTTCATGAGTTACTAGGAGTAAAGTAGTTTTCAAAGTGTGGGCCCCGACCAACCGTGGCTGCATCCCTGGGAACTTGGTAGAAACGCAGACCCGCAGACCAGTCCTAGAGGCTCAGAAACCCTGAGGGGAGGCCCAGCTCTCTTACCTTTAACCTGCCCGGACTTTCGGATTACGAGTTAAACTTCGGTGTCCCCTGAGGCCCCGTGGGTGTGCTTTGGGTTCTTAGCACTGATGATCTAGTTGACTTTATTAAAAAAAAAAAAAAAATTTATTTGAGAGAGAGCATGAGTTGTGGGGAGGGGAGAGGGAGAAGCAGGCTCCCCGCTGGGCAGGGAGCCCAACACGGGACTCGACCCCAGGACCCCAAGCTCATGACTGAGCTGAAGGCAGGTGCCTCACCGGCCGAGCCCCCTAGGCGCCCCTGCAGCCCCTGTTCTCAATACACCGGATTCTTCTTTCGGCATTCTGCGGGCGGCCGGTTGCCTTATTTTCCTTCTCCGGCAGACTGGGGAAAGCTGACTAAGCGGCGTCTCAAGGACGCTAGCTCCTGAGAGTCTTGGGCCACCGTGGTGCTTGCTGAGAGCCGAGCGCAGTCCAGCCACATGCAGGGATGCTCTGCTCCAGCCACAGAAGGCACCTCCACGCAGGAACCCAACGTAGAAAAGACGTGAACAAATGGACTCTTGCGTTTTGCAAAGCACATCACACGTACCACACGCCCGGCCCCAGGCTCGCGGCCTTACAAGCGTTCATTCATCTAAGTCTCTAACAGGTGCGCGCCTTCCACACGCCTTCACCGGTGGGGAAACTGAGGCTCAGGGAGGCAGGTCGGAGAATGGGTGAGAGGCAGTGCCAGGACTCCTGCCCAGGCAGCTCTCTGCCGCGGAAGGATGTGCAACCTCCCGGAGCGGGCGTGGGGTGGGCAAAGCTGCCGGCCGGCGCGGGGCACCTGCGTGCGGGGCAGCGGCCGGGTGTGGAGGGCCAGGCTCCAGAGGCGTCGA